>NC_067200.1:2437282-2767699 GCF_000699445.3 Schistosoma haematobium
ACGCTCCACACGACAACATCACCAACGTCATAGGCAATTGACGCCACCGACCCACCACACTCCATGCACAAGCGGTGCATGCACGATAGTTGACAGACGCATTGCATTCAAAGTGAGCACCGTTGTCAGAGAGGTCTGCTTACTCACGTGCTTTCTCTTTCTTCTGCTGGTCGATTGCATTATGAAAACTTCCACATGTGAGAGGAAGAACGGGACACAATTGACCGGATGAGAGAGAGATGGCGAATTCGTTTTGTTACTTATGATCGATCATATAAGTGAAATGCAACGCCCGAATTCATCGTAAATAATAGATCTCAGTGAGCACTTATATGATCCGCACATATTCAATAAGATGGGGATTATTAGGTGCACCATTAAATGGTTGTTATTTACGACCAGTAGAAGTTGTAGCGACAATTAACGAAAGATAAATGGAGAGAAATAGTGTTTCGCTTCACTTGACTTTTCATTCTGCATCACACTAAATTCTTCAAGAAACACATTATTGAAGTGCGTGTTTATAATCAAGGCTCGTGATAACAGCTGTCTCGAACAATTTACTCTTCTTCAAGTTACGGTTCGAACAAGACAGTGAAATGTCAGTGAGAAACTAACACAAAATTTAACAGAAGCTGTTCACATTTCAATATAAAGTGAAGTCGAAATGAATGAGGTATTTTGCAATTGTCCAATCATGAGCACTGCCAACAAACACGGATTATATGCATGGAAGAGAAGGAAATATGAGACAAGAATGGGAGAGAACAAATAAACTAGAAGGGAAATATAGTAAAGCAGAGAGACCAGTGAAGGACAAGAAAGCAGGCAAACAGGCAAGCAGACAGTCACTGAAATTCACAACAAGAAGAAGAAGAAGAAGAAGAAGGAGAAGAAGAGCAACAGCAAGAGTGGAACAGGTGTTTAGAGCACATTGAACAACTGTTGAATAGACCAGTCTCACTGAACGCACCGAATAAGACAGGACAGGACAGAACTGGACCTGACCTGACCTGACCTGACCTGACCTGACCGGACCGGATCGCACCGGACCGGTCGAGACATCGAGGCAACACGCTGACACACAGACATTCCTACACCTGTCATTCGAACAATGATCGAACATATGAGTATGGTGATGAGACAAATGAGGAGTGGGGAAACACAGCAGGACGTGACAACACACCAGTTGAAAGAGTGAAGTCACACATAACAGTAGGTGGAGAGATGCTACACGTTCTGTTGAGAAAGATTTTGGAGGTGGAGGTGGAGGTGGAGGTGGAGGAGGAGGAGGGTGAGGAGGAGGAATAAGAAGAAGAAGAAGAAGAAGAATCGTTGCTGGGAAGAGAGACTGGAAATAAGATGTGGGCAAGTGAGCTGCCGATCGTAGGGGCCTGTGGCGCAATGGATAACGCGCCTGACTACGGATCAGGAGATTCCAGGTTCGAATCCTGGCAGGCTCGGTCGCCTTTTCAACTACTGTCACGACACACAATACACACGCATCACACACAACCATCTGCCACACTACGCTCCACACGACAACATCACCAACGTCATAGGCAATTGACGCCACCGACCCACCACACTCCATGCACAAGCGGTGCATGCACGATAGTTGACAGACGCATTGCATTCAAAGTGAGCACCGTTGTCAGAGAGGTCTGCTTACTCACGTGCTTTCTCTTTCTTCTGCTGGTCGATTGCATTATGAAAACTTCCACATGTGAGAGGAAGAACGGGACACAATTGACCGGATGAGAGAGAGATGGCGAATTCGTTTTGTTACTTATGATCGATCATATAAGTGAAATGCAACGCCCGAATTCATCGTAAATAATAGATCTCAGTGAGCACTTATATGATCCGCACATATTCAATAAGATGGGGATTATTAGGTGCACCATTAAATGGTTGTTATTTACGACCAGTAGAAGTTGTAGCGACAATTAACGAAAGATAAATGGAGAGAAATAGTGTTTCGCTTCACTTGACTTTTCATTCTGCATCACACTAAATTCTTCAAGAAACACATTATTGAAGTGCGTGTTTATAATCAAGGCTCGTGATAACAGCTGTCTCGAACAATTTACTCTTCTTCAAGTTACGGTTCGAACAAGACAGTGAAATGTCAGTGAGAAACTAACACAAAATTTAACAGAAGCTGTTCACATTTCAATATAAAGTGAAGTCGAAATGAATGAGGTATTTTGCAATTGTCCAATCATGAGCACTGCCAACAAACACGGATTATATGCATGGAAGAGAAGGAAATATGAGACAAGAATGGGAGAGAACAAATAAACTAGAAGGGAAATATAGTAAAGCAGAGAGACCAGTGAAGGACAAGAAAGCAGGCAAACAGGCAAGCAGACAGTCACTGAAATTCACAACAAGAAGAAGAAGAAGAAGAAGAAGGAGAAGAAGAGCAACAGCAAGAGTGGAACAGGTGTTTAGAGCACATTGAACAACTGTTGAATAGACCAGTCTCACTGAACGCACCGAATAAGACAGGACAGGACAGAACTGGACCTGACCTGACCTGACCTGACCTGACCTGACCGGATCGCACCGGACCGGTCGAGACATCGAGGCAACACGCTGACACACAGACATTCCTACACCTGTCATTCGAACAATGATCGAACATATGAGTATGGTGATGAGACAAATGAGGAGTGGGGAAACACAGCAGGACGTGACAACACACCAGTTGAAAGAGTGAAGTCACACATAACAGTAGGTGGAGAGATGCTACACGTTCTGTTGAGAAAGATTTTGGAGGTGGAGGTGGAGGTGGAGGTGGAGGAGGAGGAGGGTGAGGAGGAGGAATAAGAAGAAGAAGAAGAAGAAGAATCGTTGCTGGGAAGAGAGACTGGAAATAAGATGTGGGCAAGTGAGCTGCCGATCGTAGGGGCCTGTGGCGCAATGGATAACGCGCCTGACTACGGATCAGGAGATTCCAGGTTCGAATCCTGGCAGGCTTGGTCGCCTTTTCAACTACTGTCACGACACACAATACACACGCATCACACACAACCATCTGCCACACTACGCTCCACACGACAACATCACCAACGTCATAGGCAATTGACGCCACCGACCCACCACACTCCATGCACAAGCGGTGCATGCACGATAGTTGACAGACGCATTGCATTCAAAGTGAGCACCGTTGTCAGAGAGGTCTGCTTACTCACGTGCTTTCTCTTTCTTCTGCTGGTCGATTGCATTATGAAAACTTCCACATGTGAGAGGAAGAACGGGACACAATTGACCGGATGAGAGAGAGATGGCGAATTCGTTTTGTTACTTATGATCGATCATATAAGTGAAATGCAACGCCCGAATTCATCGTAAATAATAGATCTCAGTGAGCACTTATATGATCCGCACATATTCAATAAGATGGGGATTATTAGGTGCACCATTAAATGGTTGTTATTTACGACCAGTAGAAGTTGTAGCGACAATTAACGAAAGATAAATGGAGAGAAATAGTGTTTCGCTTCACTTGACTTTTCATTCTGCATCACACTAAATTCTTCAAGAAACACATTATTGAAGTGCGTGTTTATAATCAAGGCTCGTGATAACAGCTGTCTCGAACAATTTACTCTTCTTCAAGTTACGGTTCGAACAAGACAGTGAAATGTCAGTGAGAAACTAACACAAAATTTAACAGAAGCTGTTCACATTTCAATATAAAGTGAAGTCGAAATGAATGAGGTATTTTGCAATTGTCCAATCATGAGCACTGCCAACAAACACGGATTATATGCATGGAAGAGAAGGAAATATGAGACAAGAATGGGAGAGAACAAATAAACTAGAAGGGAAATATAGTAAAGCAGAGAGACCAGTGAAGGACAAGAAAGCAGGCAAACAGGCAAGCAGACAGTCACTGAAATTCACAACAAGAAGAAGAAGAAGAAGAAGAAGGAGAAGAAGAGCAACAGCAAGAGTGGAACAGGTGTTTAGAGCACATTGAACAACTGTTGAATAGACCAGTCTCACTGAACGCACCGAATAAGACAGGACAGGACAGAACTGGACCTGACCTGACCTGACCTGACCTGACCTGACCTGACCGGATCGCACCGGACCGGTCGAGACATCGAGGCAACACGCTGACACACAGACATTCCTGCACCTGTCATTCGAAAAATGATCGAACATATGAGTATGGTGATGAGACAAATGAGGAGTGGGGAAACACAGCAGGACGTGACAACACACCAGTTGAAAGAGTGAAGTCACACATAACAGTAGGTGGAGAGATGCTACACGTTCTGTTGAGAAAGATTTTGGAGGTGGAGGTGGAGGTGGAGGTGGAGGAGGAGGAGGGTGAGGAGGAGGAATAAGAAGAAGAAGAAGAAGAATCGTTGCTGGGAAGAGAGACTGGAAATAAGATGTGGGCAAGTGAGCTGCCGATCGTAGGGGCCTGTGGCGCAATGGATAACGCGCCTGACTACGGATCAGGAGATTCCAGGTTCGAATCCTGGCAGGCTTGGTCGCCTTTTCAACTACTGTCACAACACACAATACACACGCATCACACACAACCATCTGCCACACTACGCTCCACACGACAACATCACCAACGTCATAGGCAATTGACGCCACCGACCCACCACACTCCATGCACAAGCGGTGCATGCACGATAGTTGACAGACGCATTGCATTCAAAGTGAGCACCGTTGTCAGAGAGGTCTGCTTACTCACGTGCTTTCTCTTTCTTCTGCTGGTCGATTGCATTATGAAAACTTCCACATGTGAGAGGAAGAACGGGACACAATTGACCGGATGAGAGAGAGATGGCGAATTCGTTTTGTTACTTATGATCGATCATATAAGTGAAATGCAACGCCCGAATTCATCGTAAATAATAGATCTCAGTGAGCACTTATATGATCCGCACATATTCAATAAGATGGGGATTATTAGGTGCACCATTAAATGGTTGTTATTTACGACCAGTAGAAGTTGTAGCGACAATTAACGAAAGATAAATGGAGAGAAATAGTGTTTCGCTTCACTTGACTTTTCATTCTGCATCACACTAAATTCTTCAAGAAACACATTATTGAAGTGCGTGTTTATAATCAAGGCTCGTGATAACAGCTGTCTCGAACAATTTACTCTTCTTCAAGTTACGGTTCGAACAAGACAGTGAAATGTCAGTGAGAAACTAACACAAAATTTAACAGAAGCTGTTCACATTTCAATATAAAGTGAAGTCGAAATGAATGAGGTATTTTGCAATTGTCCAATCATGAGCACTGCCAACAAACACGGATTATATGCATGGAAGAGAAGGAAATATGAGACAAGAATGGGAGAGAACAAATAAACTAGAAGGGAAATATAGTAAAGCAGAGAGACCAGTGAAGGACAAGAAAGCAGGCAAACAGGCAAGCAGACAGTCACTGAAATTCACAACAAGAAGAAGAAGAAGAAGAAGAAGGAGAAGAAGAGCAACAGCAAGAGTGGAACAGGTGTTTAGAGCACATTGAACAACTGTTGAATAGACCAGTCTCACTGAACGCACCGAATAAGACAGGACAGGACAGAACTGGACCTGACCTGACCTGACCTGACCGGACCGGATCGCACCGGACCGGACGAGACATCGAGGCAACACGCTGACACACAGACATTCCTGCACCTGTCATTCGAACAATGATCGAACATATGAGTATGGTGATGAGACAAATGAGGAGTGGGGAAACACAGCAGGACGTGACAACACACCAGTTGAAAGAGTGAAGTCACACATAACAGTAGGTGGAGAGATGCTACACGTTCTGTTGAGAAAGATTTTGGAGGTGGAGGTGGAGGTGGAGGTGGAGGAGGAGGAGGGTGAGGAGGAGGAATAAGAAGAAGAAGAAGAAGAATCGTTGCTGGGAAGAGAGACTGGAAATAAGATGTGGGCAAGTGAGCTGCCGATCGTAGGGGCCTGTGGCGCAATGGATAACGCGCCTGACTACGGATCAGGAGATTCCAGGTTCGAATCCTGGCAGGCTTGGTCGCCTTTTCAACTACTGTCACAACACACAATACACACGCATCACACACAACCATCTGCCACACTACGCTCCACACGACAACATCACCAACGTCATAGGCAATTGACGCCACCGACCCACCACACTCCATGCACAAGCGGTGCATGCACGATAGTTGACAGACGCATTGCATTCAAAGTGAGCACCGTTGTCAGAGAGGTCTGCTTACTCACGTGCTTTCTCTTTCTTCTGCTGGTCGATTGCATTATGAAAACTTCCACATGTGAGAGGAAGAACGGGACACAATTGACCGGATGAGAGAGAGATGGCGAATTCGTTTTGTTACTTATGATCGATCATATAAGTGAAATGCAACGCCCGAATTCATCGTAAATAATAGATCTCAGTGAGCACTTATATGATCCGCACATATTCAATAAGATGGGGATTATTAGGTGCACCATTAAATGGTTGTTATTTACGACCAGTAGAAGTTGTAGCGACAATTAACGAAAGATAAATGGAGAGAAATAGTGTTTCGCTTCACTGACTTTTCATTCTGCATCACACTAAATTCTTCAAGAAACACATTATTGAAGTGCGTGTTTATAATCAAGGCTCGTGATAACAGCTGTCTCGAACAATTTACTCTTCTTCAAGTTACGGTTCGAACAAGACAGTGAAATGTCAGTGAGAAACTAACACAAAATTTAACAGAAGCTGTTCACATTTCAATATAAAGTGAAGTCGAAATGAATGAGGTATTTTACAATTGTCCAATCATGAGCACTGCCAACAAACACGGATTATATGCATGGAAGAGAAGGAAATATGAGACAAGAATGGGAGAGAACAAATAAACTAGAAGGGAAATATAGTAAAGCAGAGAGACCAGTGAAGGACAAGAAAGCAGGCAAACAGGCAAGCAGACAGTCACTGAAATTCACAACAAGAAGGAGAAGAAGAAGGAGAAGAAGGAGAAGAAGAAGGAGAAGAAGGAGAAGAAGAAGGAGAAGAAGAAGAAGAATAGCAACAGCAAGAGTTGAACAGCTGTTTAGAGCACATTGAACAACTGTTGAATAGACCAGTCTCACTGAACGCACCGAATAAGACAGGACAGGACAGAACTGGACCTGACCTGACCTGACCTGACCGGACCGGATCGCACCGGACCGGACGGGACATCGAGGCAACGCGCTGACACACAGACATTCCTACACCTGTCATTCGAACAATGATCGAACATATGAGTATGGTGATGAGACAAATGAGGAGTGGGGAAACACAGCAGGACGTGACAACACACCAGTTGAAAGAGTGAAGTCACACATAACAGTAGGTGGAGAGATGCTACACGTTCTGTTGAGAAAGATTTTGGAGGTGGAGGTGGAGGTGGAGGTGGAGGAGGAGGAGGGTGAGGAGGAGGAATAAGAAGAAGAAGAAGAAGAATCGTTGCTGGGAAGAGAGACTGGAAATAAGATGTGGGCAAGTGAGCTGCCGATCGTAGGGGCCTGTGGCGCAATGGATAACGCGCCTGACTACGGATCAGGAGATTCCAGGTTCGAATCCTGGCAGGCTCGGTCGCCTTTTCAACTACTGTCACAACACACAATACACACGCATCACACACAACCATCTGCCACACTACGCTCCACACGACAACATCACCAACGTCATAGGCAATTGACGCCACCGACCCACCACACTCCATGCACAAGCGGTGCATGCACGATAGTTGACAGACGCATTGCATTCAAAGTGAGCACCGTTGTCAGAGAGGTCTGCTTACTCACGTGCTTTCTCTTTCTTCTGCTGGTCGATTGCATTATGAAAACTTCCACATGTGAGAGGAAGAACGGGACACAATTGACCGGATGAGAGAGAGATGGCGAATTCGTTTTGTTACTTATGATCGATCATATAAGTGAAATGCAACGCCCGAATTCATCGTAAATAATAGATCTCAGTGAGCACTTATATGATCCGCACATATTCAATAAGATGGGGATTATTAGGTGCACCATTAAATGGTTGTTATTTACGACCAGTAGAAGTTGTAGCGACAATTAACGAAAGATAAATGGAGAGAAATAGTGTTTCGCTTCACTCGACTTTTCATTCTGCATCACACTAAATTCTTCAAGAAACACATTATTGAAGTGCGTGTTTATAATCAAGGCTCGTGATAACAGCTGTCTCGAACAATTTACTCTTCTTCAAGTTACGGTTCGAACAAGACAGTGAAATGTCAGTGAGAAACTAACACAAAATTTAACAGAAGCTGTTCACATTTCAATATAAAGTGAAGTCGAAATGAATGAGGTATTTTACAATTGTCCAATCATGAGCACTGCCAACAAACACGGATTATATGCATGGAAGAGAAGGAAATATGGGACAAGAATGGGAGAGAACAAATAAACTAGAAGGGAAATATAGTAAAGCAGAGAGACCAGTGAAGGACAAGAAAGCAGGCAAACAGGCAAGCAGACAGTCACTGAAATTCACAACAAGAAGGAGAAGAAGAAGGAGAAGAAGGAGAAGAAGAAGGAGAAGAAGGAGAAGAAGAAGGAGAAGAAGAAGAAGAATAGCAACAGCAAGAGTTGAACAGCTGTTTAGAGCACATTGAACAACTGTTGAATAGACCAGTCTCACTGAACGCACCGAATAAGACAGGACAGGACAGAACTGGACCTGACCTGACCTGACCTGACCTGACCGGACCGGATCGCACCGGACCGGACGGGACATCGAGGCAACGCGCTGACACACAGACATTCCTACACCTGTCATTCGAACAATGATCGAACATATGAGTATGGTGATGAGACAAATGAGGAGTGGGGAAACACAGCAGGACGTGACAACACACCAGTTGAAAGAGTGAAGTCACACATAACAGTAGGTGGAGAGATGCTACACGTTCTGTTGAGAAAGATTTTGGAGGTGGAGGTGGAGGTGGAGGTGGAGGAGGAGGAGGGTGAGGAGGAGGAATAAGAAGAAGAAGAAGAAGAAGAATCGTTGCTGGGAAGAGAGACTGGAAATAAGATGTGGGCAAGTGAGCTGCCGATCGTAGGGGCCTGTGGCGCAATGGATAACGCGCCTGACTACGGATCAGGAGATTCCAGGTTCGAATCCTGGCAGGCTCGGTCGCCTTTTCAACTACTGTCACAACACACAATACACACGCATCACACACAACCATCTGCCACACTACGCTCCACACGACAACATCACCAACGTCATAGGCAATTGACGCCACCGACCCACCACACTCCATGCACAAGCGGTGCATGCACGATAGTTGACAGACGCATTGCATTCAAAGTGAGCACCGTTGTCAGAGAGGTCTGCTTACTCACGTGCTTTCTCTTTCTTCTGCTGGTCGATTGCATTATGAAAACTTCCACATGTGAGAGGAAGAACGGGACACAATTGACCGGATGAGAGAGAGATGGCGAATTCGTTTTGTTACTTATGATCGATCATATAAGTGAAATGCAACGCCCGAATTCATCGTAAATAATAGATCTCAGTGAGCACTTATATGATCCGCACATATTCAATAAGATGGGGATTATTAGGTGCACCATTAAATGGTTGTTATTTACGACCAGTAGAAGTTGTAGCGACAATTAACGAAAGATAAATGGAGAGAAATAGTGTTTCGCTTCACTTGACTTTTCATTCTGCATCACACTAAATTCTTCAAGAAACACATTATTGAAGTGCGTGTTTATAATCAAGGCTCGTGATAACAGCTGTCTCGAACAATTTACTCTTCTTCAAGTTACGGTTCGAACAAGACAGTGAAATGTCAGTGAGAAACTAACACAAAATTTAACAGAAGCTGTTCACATTTCAATATAAAGTGAAGTCGAAATGAATGAGGTATTTTGCAATTGTCCAATCATGAGCACTGCCAACAAACACGGATTATATGCATGGAAGAGAAGGAAATATGAGACAAGAATGGGAGAGAACAAATAAACTAGAAGGGAAATATAGTAAAGCAGAGAGACCAGTGAAGGACAAGAAAGCAGGCAAACAGGCAAGCAGACAGTCACTGAAATTCACAACAAGAAGGAGAAGAAGAAGGAGAAGAAGGAGAAGAAGAAGGAGAAGAAGGAGAAGAAGAAGGAGAAGAAGAAGAAGAAGAGCAACAGCAAGAGTGGAACAGGTGTTTAGAGCATATTGAACAACTGTTGAATAGACCAGTCTCACTGAACGCACCGAATAAGACAGGACAGGACAGAACTGGACCTGACCTGACCTGACCTGACCGGACCGGATCGCACCGGACCGGACGGGACATCGAGGCAACACGCTGACACACAGACATTCCGACACCTGTCATTCGAACAATGATCGAACATATGAGTATGGTGATGAGACAAATGAGGAGTGGGGAAACACAGCAGGACGTGACAACACACCAGTTGAAAGAGTGAAGTCACACATAACAGTAGGTGGAGAGATGCTACACGTTCTGTTGAGAAAGATTTTGGAGGTGGAGGTGGAGGTGGAGGTGGAGGAGGAGGAGGGTGAGGAGGAGGAATAAGAAGAAGAAGAAGAATCGTTGCTGGGAATAGAGACTGGAAATAAGATGTGGGCAAGGGAGCCGTCAATCTTATGTGCCTGCGGGGCGATGTATGGTGCCTCTGTGCTTTTAATTTTTTTCCTTGTTTTTCAGGTTTAGATATAATAGTTTTTTTTCTTATATCCATTTCTTTCTGTGATTAGCGTTTTATCTCAACATTTTTTCTTCGGTATTTTTTTTTCGACTTCTTGCCTGTAGTTTTATCTTTAGTTAGTGTTTTCATTAATTTTTATTTGGTATGTTCGGTTATTTTGATGGTAAATACTTCAATGAAATAATTACAGATGAATAATTATTGTATTTCTTTACAAATTATGTTAACATGTCCTCTTACACGCCATTTTCCTTGCTTATAATCAAAGTATTGAATGATGAATATGAGCTTCCCTTATAATTATCACCATTTACCAGAAATTTTTTTTGCGTTTTTTAGTTATCTATCATAAATGAAACTATTCTATCTATAGAATGTATAACGTTTGGCTTATATGTTGTAAATTATAAAAGAATAATAAATAAAACTAGTTTCATTCAATAAGAAATCATGATAGAAAGTGAACTCAATGAGGATATATTCCTGGAATAATTTGATTTATATAGATAGATCATTCAAATCAAAGAACAAAACTCTATCGAAACCATCCACTTGAGCTACAAGATCTTCTCTACCATCTTACAATATAATCAAGTTGTTTATAGTTACATGTCAATAGGTGATGATATGATGTCATGGTAAACTAGATTATTATCAGATGGGTTTTTTTGTGGAGATTGTAGTAATTTCAATGGTTAATATCATGAGTCAGTTGAAGCTAGACCACCATGGGAAACCGAAGGCACTGAATGGCCGTTTCGTCCTATTGTAGGACTTGTCTGTGGCATCCACGACCTCACCCCCTGCGAAATTCGAACCCAGGACCCACTAGTTTCGCGCGGGCACTTAACCACTAGACCACTGAGCCGGCATCCAGCAGTGTTAATACCCAACTTCAACTAATCCACGAAATTGAGCGACACATTCACCATTGTCTTCAGTGAGTTACTGTCTCACAACAGACCCAGATGAACTCTACTGGTCACTACTTCTCACTAGAACTCCAGCATATACCTCGTGAAGCCAGTCACTAGTGAGCATACGTTGATTAATATCATATTGCTAACAATATTGATTATAACTGCTCATCTTAGACAATCGGTTACTAAATACATCACCAAGTACTACGTATATCTTCTTAATTGTTGATAATATGAATTTTGTTTTTGATTTATTATTCCAATTCTCTTCTTCTTCTCCTCCTCCTCATTTGTTTTGTTTATTACATCATGCTACTTACTATTATTCAGTAGCTTATAATGTTAACCATCTATTATTATGATCTGCTTGTTGAAACATTTGAAGTCACTATGTATACACATATCCATTCGTGACATTCAATCTGTTGTAAAACTTCATCATTCTTACATCGTTCTTCAATATTTCATGCGTATCAATTGAACACTGGGTATTCATAATAAATTCTAAATTAATGTAACATACTATAAAAGTGGTTATTACATAAATACTTTGTATATAATATTGATATTCTTGACAGTCTTACCTAATACGCAAAATCCTTATCATTGACGATAAAATATTTTCAGAAGGGGTTTGTGGTGGCGCATTGCTGAGGAGTCCCATACTAGGACGAAACGGTCGTCCAGTGCTTCAAGGTTTTCAATGGTGGTCTAGCTTCAACTGACTCATGATTTCAGTCTGTGAAAATTTATAAAATATTTGTTTAAATTTCACGTTTTAGTTTCGGCGAGACTATAATTTATGAATGAGATTTGAGTGACGTAAAAAGTGATATTAGATATGTCCACCTAAAAATTCGGGCAAAAAATGTGAGTGAAAATATGTGTGAAGAATAAGGATAAGGATATACAGTTGATGTTTATAGATAAACTTTTATATATTTCCCTAATTCATCGGCTAGCTTCAATTCTAGCTTCACATCAAAGCATATATATTTCACATTTTCCTTTTCATTCCAAATAACCATCATAATTTTAGTCTTATTCTTATCTTTGTCTTTTAATTATTCAAAATCCTACAAAAACTGCCACAACTCCCCCACCAAAATCATTCTCAACAGAACGTGTACCATCTCTCCACCTACTGTTATGTGTGACTTCACTCTTTCAACTGGTGTGTTGTCACGTCCTGGTGTTTCCCCACTCCTCATTTGTCTCATCGCCATACTCATATGTTCGATCATTGTTCGAATGACAGGTGTAGGAATGTCTGTGTGTCTGCGTGTTGCCTCGATGTCCCGTCCGGTCCGGTCAGGTCCGGTTCTGTCCTATCCTGTCCTGTCCAGTCCTGTCCTGTCCTGTCCTGTCCTGTCCTGTACTTTGCGGTGCGTTCAGTGAGACTGGTCTATTCAATAGTTGTTCAATGTGCTCTAAACACCTGTTCCACTCTTGCTGTTGTTGTCGTTGTTGTTGTTGTTTTGTTGTTGTCGTTGTTGTTGTTGTTGTTGTTGTGAATTTCAGTGACTGCCTGCTTGCCTGTTTGCCTGCTTTCTTGTCCTTCACTGGTCTCTCTGCTTTACTATATTTACCCACTAGTTTATTTGTTCTCTCCCATTCTTGTCTCATATTTCCTTCTCTTCCATGTATATATGTATATTTATACAGTGGAAAATAAGATTGCAAGAAGTCGAGTGGCAGTGTTTCACGATCACATTGTAATTTCATAAGTGTTATTTGTATTCGGTCACATGATATGAAAGTGAAAATCAGTTGTGCTTCTTTTTTCATTTTTGATTTATATGTTACACTGACGTTTAGGTTCAATATGTTTTCATTTGATTTTCTTCATATCAAAATACTCATGTTTGTAACTGATCATATCGATGATATTACACTGACAAAACCATCCATTATCCACATTGTTTTCTGATGATACTTCGTTGTGGGATTTGAGTGACTGAATTGTGTGTGTTTTGGTCATCGATCTGATCCAAGATATTCATGGAGGCTTCCGAACGAATCTGATCCAGTTAAGAGAATGCAACTACATGATGATTCTTCTCAATAATTTTCAACGCATGTTCGAATCGAAGTGAATTCGTTTGTTGGTTGTTTTTCAATTAAATATTCGATGATATAACTAAAGATTTCAATTGTTTAGAAGAAGTGAAACATAGACGTATGTGTTCATCATGGTGTTTTGAAGGGATTTGAAGGTTAGTCAGTGACATTTCTTAAATACAAAAACTAGGTTTAATTGTCTGCCCTAATGTTTAAAAATCTTCTCATGGATGTTTTTGGAATGTGATTTATCGATCTCTTTTTGGAATATCTGGATTCTTTTCATGTCGCCATTTAGTCACCAACATTTTTAAGCATATATGAATGTTAGCTAGCAGTGAAATCTACTCTCCAACATCAACGGTTAGATTCAGAAAAATTGATACAAATTAATTGAAATTCATGTCATTGCACAAACAAGTAACTATCTGAACTTAGGAGGTAAGTGTGAGTGAACGGTATCTGATTTGAGTTCCAGAATAAGCCTCAATTCTAGGATCCAGGTGCAGCTATCTGACGAGTTGCATATAAGATTCCATTGCTATTCACCATCTACATCTGTTCATAGATTTCAATTGTTTATTAATAACATTGAATGCACCCGTTGCATCCGCATTATGTTAAGCATCTAGCATGTGCATGAAAAGTGATCAATGCAACTTATTTATTCATTTATTTGAACACATAAATATTGGTACAAAGGGGCACTAAATACATGAGCCATATAAGTCATTTGATTTTTGTGTGGGCTGTGATACTTCCAGGGTGCCCAGACCGAAGCAAGTGGTTTTCTTAGAGGGCTATACCCGGAGCCTTAGACCTAAATGTGTGATCCACAAGATAGTGGATCAACGTCAGGAGATGCAATCTCATGCTAGCCGGTGACCACCGATTGGTTCATACGCCATTTGTTCCTCAGGATACTGGAGCCTATATGCACAATTAGTTTGTGATCAGGATCTTCCAACTCTCCTAGGCGGATCCTCCGTATCCACCTGGTTAAAGCACCGGACATTCACTTTTTGTCCGCTTATTTTCATAAACAACAACCCCGCCACGCAAATGCAGTGAGCAGGACTTCCATGGCAGTGGCTGTATACGCGTGGTCGTGTGAGAGCAGTTCGAGAGGAAGAGAGTTGACTCTCCCCACCCTCGACCGTACCATGGCATTTGGGGGCTGATCTGTGCTTTATTTTTTTGTTCACTCATATCAATTATCCAGAGGACCCGAATTAGGTAATATGAACCAACCAGTATGGCTGAGATTAACAGTAATTGACTTAATCGATTAATGACATGTTTTAGTTTGATCGGCCTCTTGCTTCATTCCAATCTACATATCTGTATACCTACTGTCAGATATCGCCAATAAACATTGAGATCAACTATGCACCTGTCTTAATTATTCAATTCGATAAGGACTTACAACCACATTCCAAATTTCAACACCCATCATACAGAGCAAGAACATTGATTGGTGCGGAATAATATGAATTCCTTTTATTTCGTTAGGTTCTCATCAGCTGCTTACAACTTATATATAAGAGGGTGATTAAGGCTGAATAAATGTATCATGGTGTAGCGAAGATTTTGATAGAGTTGATGGGGTCATAAAATGTTGTCTCGAATAAATAAAGTTTGAGTGGGAAAGTTCCAGAACATTGAATTAGTGATTAGAACTCATGAAAATAGATTAATGGTAATAAAGAGAATATGAATTGAAATCAGTCAGTTGTGTATGATGTAGTCTAAAAGAGTTGGAGTAATGACGCAATAAATAAATAGAGAAATAAATGAATAAAAAAGGGGGTTACTGTTACCAGGGTAAAGAAAGATTTATTACTGTCTCTTTTTGTATACATAGATCTGGTTTTAGACGTTTGATTTCTAATGCTTCAGCGAATTTCAGAAGGTTGGAGCTTGATTGTTTATTAATCACCTTGAAGAACTTCAGTATATCAACATCATGTCCTGTGTCAAGGAGATGTCTTGCGATGGCACTGGTGGATGCTTTTAATCCATTTAATCCTAAACTTTTCGGAATATGTTCTTTGAATCGAACGTAGGGTCTCCTTTCTGTTCTACCAATGTAACTGCTTTGGCAGATACATGTAAATTTGTATATACACTTGGTGATAACATGAAAGGGATACCTGTCGACCTTTGATTGTGTTAAAGAACATATTGTTTTGGACAGGACAATCAATTTAGCTGCAGGATAAGTTCTTGTCAGTGCAGTTTTTAGTCTCATATTGATTGATCCTGTGACATCGTCACCTTTGAATTGAAGTTGATTGAAAATAGGCTTTTTATCTGCTGTAATTTCTTTGGGTCTGTTAACGTCATGTTTGCTATATTTCTCAATAAATTTCAGTCGTATCCCTTATTCTTTAAACATTTTTTAACATTCATAACTTCCTCTTCTAGTGTATCGGCAGTACATATTCTTTCTGTTCTATGAAACAATGTTTTGACCAGTGCCTTTTGTAACTGATTGGACAAAAGCTATTGAAATTGAGATAACTTCCATTGCATGTGTCTTTCTTATAAACTGAACGTTGAACTGTACCATCCATTCTTCGTTTCATCGTCATATCAAGAAAACGGAACTTGTTTTCTTTTTCACGTTCCATAGTAAAATGGATATTGTTAGGATATTCGGAAAAATATACCAATCATTATCATGTTAAGTCTAGTGATGTCCTTGGAAGTTAAATGAACATTCCCTATTGAACGATATTTGTTCACTTGTTAAATATTGTACAAAATGTTGTTTTCTATTTTATGGTACGATGTAGTTTGTTTGATTGGTATATAAACAGAGTATGTTTGAAATACAATGATTCATATCTCAGAGGCTGTGACTTGCATTCTGGACTCAACTGACTGGGCTAGACAAGAGAGCGGGATCAATCAGTACTCTAGGTTGCTCGTACGTGTTTTACGTGTCATTTATTCGATCGATAAGTCGCTACTCCATAATTCGGCATTTACCCGTTACAACAGATATTTGGATAGGCTTCGTTGAAAAACTTTAGCAAATTTATTGCATGTTGTTGATTATTACACACGATGAAGGTATCATCAACATACCTCGAATAATACGTCATTTTATCAATGGCTTGTTTGAGTTTGATTCTTTTGAGGTTAGCCATGAAATTACATCATACATAAATGATTGATTTCAATTCATATTTTCTTTATTATCCATTAATCTATTTTCATGAGTTCTAATCACTAATTCAATGTTCTGGAACTTTCCCTCTCAAACTTTATTTGTTCGAGACAAAATTATATGAACTTATCAACTCTGTCGAAATCTTCGCTACACCATGATACATTTATTCAGCCTTAATCACCCTCTTATGTATAAATATGTCAATATCTGTTATGATGTTGAATATTAAATATTTTAGGTTGTAATCAGCTGATGAGAGCCTAACGAAATAAAGTGAATCCATGTATTATTCTGCACCAATCTTTGTTCTTGCTCTCTTTAAGATAATAAAGGGAACTATGTGTATGAAACCCATCATACAACTATTCAACGAATTGAGAACAATGTCTCTTAGATACATTATTAGTCATATTCATAGATATGAAGTGATTTTGTCTTTCATTCTAGATTGTTCAATTCCCTTCTTATTTCTGTCCCCTTCTGTTTTTTCTCTTCTCCTTCTTCTTCTTCTTCATCCTCAGCTAATCAAAAAATTTGATATTAATCATAACCTGATTCTATGCATATAATCAAATGTCAGTTTCTCATATACAGTTGTACAATCTCTACCGGTCTAATTCCAAATGATGAAGTATTCTCTTTTCCTTATACATAGTTATACGTATTCATATATCTATTCATTCAGTACTATGCAAAAATGGCAGTTCATTTGGAATGAATGAAATAAACAATGTTACAATGTTATTATCCTAATAGAAATCATAAACAATCATTCCAATAATAGACAACATACATAATAGATCTTTAATATGTTTTTCTTTTCCATTCTCATCTACCTACCTCTATCTTATACTAACTTAGTTTAACTATCTAACTATATTCAGTTATTTGATGAATCCATCTATGACAGTGGAATATGTTTTTTTACATAAACAAATGTCTGAGATTATTTTTTTATTGCTGCCATAGTTTACTACTTTTTAATGTAGGTTAGTAGTGTAAAATAGTAACTAAAATAAATGGGTCATAAATTATCTCTTTATGGTTAATTATGTTTTTGGAATAATAAATCAATAAGTCGTTTCTTCTAATTATACGAAAAATTTGTTCACTTGTCAAGTGTCATGATAAATAAATTTTATAATGAACTGAAATGGAAGATAAAATCCATAGAACAGCACCTTTCTCCCCTCCTGATTAGCATCGACATCATACAATAAACACTTCATTTGTAAAATGGTAATCAATCGTCTAAGACTTGAATATTCCTTCGTTTCCACACCAATCATTCTCTGTTCTCATTCTCTTCTCTTCGATCTTCTTAACCTTCGGCTGCCAAGTATTTCACTATCGATTGATGATACATACTACTAATATCTGTCGATGTCAGTAGCATACACTACATTAATAGTATTATTAATACTGTTAGAACTACTGTAGTGAAGGTGAACACAAGTGCGGACAATCAAATATATTGTAATTCAGCATTACAGAATACCATGATAAAATTTGAGAACCATGTAGTAGTAGTTCAATTATCTCACACTTGATTGTTCCTTCATTTCCATACTAATCACTTTCTGTTCTCGTTCTTTTTTCTTCGATCTTCTTTAGCTTGTGCCGTCGAGTATTTCACTTTCGATTGATGATGCATACTACTTATATCTGTCGACATCAGTAGTATACACTACTATATTACTCGACCAGATTATTAAAAAAATGTAATTCGGATTGAGCAAACCACAAAAAATTATGGTTGTTTAAGTGTTCCATTTTGTGAATATTTAAAACTTAATTATCGGAAATCTTTTAAAAACAGAGAATAGCTACAGTTCATATTGATTTGTTAATATATGCCACCAGGTTTTTGCTCCGATGATAATCGTCGAACATATTTGATCACAGGATTTTATGATAATCACTCCTTATTCATCTAAAAAGCAGTGTGTTGACGAAAGACGATACCCAAACCACAAAGCCCACCATCTAGAAGATATAAGTGTTTATTAACAATTGTCTACGCAAAATACTTCGGATTCGTTGACCAGACATTACCAGCAACAACCTACTGTAGGAGAGAACAAACCATCACAAGGCAAGTCCTCAAATGGAATCGTCAAGGCCAAAGGAAAAGAGGAAGATCAACGAACACATTATGCCAAGAAATGGAGACAGAAATACTTCTACAAATCTTCCTCAGAAGCTTAGACCAAGTTTCAGTGCAAACTAGTTTAAAAGAGATTATAAAACCAATAGAAGTGAGAAAATTATAATGTTAAATTTACCACCTCAAACTTCTGTTACTTATGTATTTTGATGAGAAAATTGTCATTAAGGTATTTACTGAGATTTCATAGGTCTGAAGATGAAATGAACTTCAACTCTTCAATTTAATTATGTATTATATTCAGAGCATCACTGATGAACAATGAGGACCTGATGCTGATATAATGGTGAAGACTGGTAAATTAAGGGTAGCATTCCTACAGTTGAAGAACATATGGAACTCAAAACAACTATCAAACAATATCAAAGTCACAATCTTCAACACGAACGTCAAGGCAGTTCTACTGTATGGAGCTGAAACTTGGAGAACTACAACAACCACCATCAAGAAGGTACAAGTATTTATAAATAGCTGTCTACGTAAGATACTCAATATCCGTTGGATGGATACCATCAGCAACAGCCTACTACGGGAGAGAACAAATTCGCTTCTATCTGAAGAGGAAATTAGGAAAAGAGGTTGGCAATGTATAGGACACACATTGAAGAAATCATCAAACTGAATCACAAGGCAGGCGCTAACTTAGAATCATGATGGGAAACGGAAAAGAGGAAGGCTGAAAAACGTACTATGTCAGGAATTGAAATGAAACATGAAACAAATGAATATTAACTGAAAAGAACTGGAAAGGATTGTTCAGGACAGGGTTGGATAGAAAGTGCTGGTGGTTGGTGTTATGACTTTATGTCCGGCTTACTATCATGTGATTAATCCGCCAATCAAAATACGACTTATTCAATCTTAGCACTATGCAAAACCAATGACGTTCGACCTGTATGAGCAGCATAGCGTCCTTATTGGTCCTATGTCCGCCTAGCTCGTCCACTCGAGTTCAGAACACCAATACCAGTTCCCACTATGCGAATCGAATCGAATTATTTATTCCAGACATACTGGGTTTATATATCAACCAAACAGACCACAACGCACCATAAAATAGGAAATAACATTTGTATACAATAAAGCCAAAAAATGGTTGTGAACGTGGGAGGCAGTTGTTAATAAACTGAAAATAATTTAGAGACAGTAAATCGTACAATCATAAATTATAGATCAAAATAAAGCTTATGACAAGGGGAATATAGATACACATAATCTAATCATTGAATAATTATACAATAAGAATATTTATAGAGTATTATTCCATTATTAGTCCTCGGAAGTTACCCGCAATTTAATCTTCACTAGGATATGACTGTTAGCCTATGCTCCTCCCTAAGGGGTGACAGGCGTAAGTAAGTATGGTATTCAGAAATTTCTAATGAGAGGCAAATTATAAGCCATCTGATGCTTGTATTACAAGAATTATCATTAAATCATTATGAGGTCAAGTTTATATAATAGATGTATTTAACTGATAAGACATTATTGATTAACTTTAGGTTCATTGTAAAGCACAAAATCAGCTTCTTAGGTACCCAGTAGTAATTTGTTCAATGCTAATCAATAGTTGAAATGTAGACAACACAAAACTTAAACTCAATTATCACTGAGTTGTGACAAATGCTGAGTAGCTTTGAACCTTTTCAGTGTTGGTCGACCTTTGTCGGCTAAATCGTAGTCCAGTAGGTTAAACGTTCGCGCATGAGACTGAAGGCTCTGGGTTCGGATCCTGCGAGTGAGATCGTGGATGCGTACTGCTGAGGAGTGCCACAATAGGACGAAACGGCCGTCCATTGCTTCCAGGTTGCCAACGGTGGTCTAATATCAATCGGCTCATGATCTCAATCAAAAATTTAATAATCCCCACTACCCCTATACTCATATATGATAACACAGATCTGGATGATTCGTAATGAACTGATACAAATCTTACATTCGTCGATATATATTACTGATGTTCAGTTTTCCTTATCCTTATTAATATTCCATCTATAATTTTATGATACGTACTACTTCTAATAGACTACTTAATAGAATATGTGACCAATTAAAATAATACACATTTAAATTCACTTCGTATTGTTTTACTTGAATCTTCCCATTGATGTTTAGGATTGCAATTGATCAGTCTCTTATTGACATATATGCATCCTGCGCGTATTACCTCAATATTGCCTTAATTCACAAGTATTCTAAGTAAAGATGGATAGTGACTAGTGGTGGAATCTAGGACGGGTGTTTCGTCCTATTTGGAACTCGTCAACTTGATGTACCTTATATATATCAAGATATAGAATTTCTGAGACTAATTGATTATTTCAGTTAATAAAGTTGATCATTATATCTATGTTAAGCTAATAAACATTATCGATCAAATCTAAAGGTCATTCAATGATTTTAAATAATATTTTGATACTGAATACACATTATTATTATTACTATGTGCGTACATTACCTTAGTAACTGGCTATTGATTTTTATGTTATAACATTTTTTCAACGGATAGCTAGATATGGTCATGATTGTTTATCTTTTAGATATCAATAGTAAACTATTCATAAATAAGTCTAAATGATGGTTTTTTAATAGTTGAATTCATGAGTCGATTAAAGCTAGACCATCATGAAAAATCTGAAAGCACTGGACAGCTATTTCGTCCTAGTGTGGGACTCTTCAATAGTGCACATCCACAATCTTGCACATTCGACTCGAACTCAGAAGCTTCGGTTTCGTGCGCTTAACCTCTAGACTACCGAGCCGGATAGTAGTGGAATACAGGACGTGTTTCTTGTCCTATTTGAGACTCGTCAGCTGGATATACCTGTATCTCATAGTTGCTGTTCACTTTGGAACTCGAATCCAGTACCGTTCGCTTCAAACACCATCACGTTATTCACTTAGCTATTGAGTCCTGTTAGCCATTTAGTTCTGCAATAGAATGAAGTTGAAATGCATTTGGTATTGTTTACTTGTATCTTCCCATTGTTTTTACGGGTGCAATTGATCAGTCTCTTGTTGGCATATGTGCATCCTGTGCGGACGAAACGCGCTTTATGGATTCCACTGCTAGCCACCACCCATCTTTGCTTAAAAATAAGTTTTCACTCTTTGAGAACAAAATTTTAATATTGAACACATAGAAGATTTAAGAAGAGTTAAAATTGAAGTATACAGATTAGTTATCTGTAAAGAACAAACAATTTAGCCTAGAGGTTACATTGATATTAATTATTCTAACTTAGTATTTCAATTAAATCAAAGCAGATTAAAGATGAACCATACAGTCAATCCACTGAAGCAAACTCGACTGTTGCTTTTGCTCGTATCAGTCAATCGTCTTAGATTGTTCCTGCATTTCTATACCAATTACTTTCATTTCCCGTTCTTTCCTCCTCGATCTTCTAGATCTTCTTCTACCAGACAATCTATTCATGACTAGAGTTATATACTACTTATGTCGATACAAGTAGCACACACCACAGTATGAGCTAGCTATTATTAATATTTAGAATTTAATCTATCAGGGATTATTTAGTTATTATTTACTTCGAAATTTTTTAAATACCTTAACCTTCCCAATGTTAATGATAGACTTAATCTTATCTGACATATGTCCATCTTGTGCTGATTCTTTTGATATTGTCAGCAGCAAGCAGCGATTTGGAAGACTCTCCCGGTCTCCCAAACTGTACGAGCATTCCACGTACTTAGATTCATGGCTGATCTGATTGTCAGAATGGGCATTAGCCTCGCGACTTCCGAAGGAACTCCTCCTTTATCCGGGTTTAGGACCGGCAGTAGCCCCATAGGAGCTGTAGGCTGTTTTTCAATATAGAAACCATATTATATACACTCGACAGTTAGTTCTCCATAGAAATATGAAGTGAATAAAATGTTTTTGGAATGTTTTTCTAATGTTCTCTGTTTATAATTTTATTAGATAGAATTAGATAGTGATTAGCATTGGTAAGAATGATGTGAGTTTCGTCCAAATTATAACTCATCGGATGGATGCAGCTGTATCTGAAAACTGAAGTTCATTTTTGGAACTCGAACTAAGTGTGTTGATCCCTTTAAGTGTCATTGGGTTATCTACTTAGCTATTGAATCTATACAATTACTGAATCGTGAAATAGGGTAAGGTTTGTTTTATTTCTATTGAGTTTTATTGTAATTTCCTATTGATCTTTGGAACTGAGTTCGAGTCCCAGACGATTAATCCAAAGTAAAGGGAAAATTATGTCCTAAATTCCACTGATAATTATCATTCACCTGTATTTAAAAATATTTAAGACTTAGTGACCATACCAAACTACGCCTGGAGCCCCTCTGGAGCTACCGCCGGTCCCAACCTCGGATAAAGGAGGAGGGTTGGGCATAAGATTAGCGAACCCATCCCATACGAAACTAACTCGCTAAAATAACGCTAACCAGAAATAATAATTTAAACCATTTAAACTCTACCCCAGGAGCTAGAAAGTCTTCATTTAGAAGAGTTATAAAGTATCATGATGAGAGCCGAGTTCCTTCGGAAATCACGAGGCTGATGCTCATTCTGACAACCAGATCAACCATGAATTTAGGTACATGGAATACTCGTACAACGTGGGAGACCGGGAGAGTCTTCCAAATTGCTGCAGAAATGAGGAGATACAACCTGGAGGTACTTGGAATCAGTGAAACACATTGAACGCGAGTTGGACAACAACGACTAGCTTCAGGGCAGTTTTCGTTATACTCCGGCCATGAAGAAGAAAATGCTCCACATACACAAGGAGTTGCGTTCATGCTGTCTAAACAAATACAAAGTGCACTTATAGGATGGGAATCTCATGAACCAAGGATCATCATAACCTCATTCAAAACAAAGAAAGAGGGCATTACAATGAACGTCATCCAATGCTATGCGCCTACCAACGAAGACGCTAAAGATCAATTCTACAATAGGCTACAGTTAATCATCGAGAAGTGCCCAACAAAGGACCTGATCATTCTGATGAGATATTCAAATTCCAAGGTTAGAATGGACAACATCGGATATGAAGACATCATAGGGCGACACGGACTGGGAGAAAGGAACAAAAATGGTGAGAGATTTGCAAACCTATGTATCTTCAACAAACTGATCATAGGTGGCACTATATTCCTTTATATTGAAAAACAAAACCTTCATACAAAGCAAAATATATTTCTGATTCCTATCCTCAACGAAAGAAGAAAAAAGAATACAGTCACATTGAAATGATGTATACAATTGTAGAGTTGAAGTTTTTCAAACGGTAAATAGTCCCTTTAAACATTCCTATCATCATTTTCATTGACAATTCATGATAACTATATTATTCTTAAAGCAAATATTAATGATATATATATATATATAGTAGAAAGAAAAAAAGAAAAAAAAGAAATAAACAAGAGCGTTTTTCTTTCTTTTCTCTTCTTTTTTAATGTTGTTGTTGTTGATGGTGGTGATGGTGGTAGTGGTGATGATGGGGGGGGGGAATGGTGATAATGGGAGTGTTGATGATTTATTCAACTCTGGTATTTCTTTCACCTCTTTTTTCCCCTATTTTTTCTTCGTTTTCAATCTTTTTTCTTTTAAATCATCATGTGAATTTGTTTCTTTTATTTTCTTTTTTATACTTTTATGTAAATAATGAACAAATTTTTCACCAAGTAATATAAATCCAATAGATATAGACCAAGTGATTGTATAATTGAAATATCTAAGTAGTAGATTATATTTAAGAAATTGTGGATATGGTGATGTATTCCATAAAAGAATTCCAGTTTCTATGCTAAATGGTTTTTTGTTGTTGGTGTTATTTATTGTGTATGTTTGTTTGTTTATGTTTGTGTGTGTGTGTGTGTGTAAGAGAGTGTGTGTGTGAGTGTGTGTGAAAAATTCGTCAAAATATCATGTTAGTTATGTTATAAAAAGGAAAAGAAAATAAAAGAAAGAAGGCAACAATAAAGTTTAAGAATAGAAATTTATATAATGGAATATATCATGTCATGAATATATTTACTTAAATCAATAGACAAAAGAACATATTCATTCATGTACTTGTTGTTTGTGTGTATTCTATTTCATTATGCAATGATGTAATACATTTGTGTATTGAATACTTGAACTTTTGTATATTAGTGATGTTGTATAAAGTATGCTAAACGACTTCATCATCATCATCATTGTCATCATCCAAAGCATCATCAACATCATATCCGAAGCATCATCATTATCATCCGAAGCAGCAGCATCATCATATCCGAAGCATCATCATTATTATCATCCAAAGCAGCAGCTGCATCATTCAAAGTATCATCATTATCATCCAAAACATCATCATCATCCAAAGCAGCAGCTGCATCATCATCGTCCAAAGCATCATCATCATCACCAACATCTTCTTGTTTGGTAGAAGAAGGCACAAAATACATATGAGCCACACAAGTCAAATAATTTGTGGCTGGAATACTACCTAGGTACATAAACTGAAGCGCAGAGCCTTTGATCTAGAGGCTAAATGCATAAGACAGTGGAGCAACGTTAGAAGATGCATACCCATGGTAGTTGATGGCCAACAATAGGTTCATACGTAATTTGTTTCCTTAAGATCATAGAGCCCATATTTACCATTGGTTTGGAATCAGGGTTTTTCAACTCATCTAGCTAGATCCTCCATATCCACTAAACAAACATTCATTTTTTCATCCTTTCAATTTCATAAACAACACTTTTACCGCAAAAAGGCAATGAATAAAACTTCCATGTTAGTGATTATATACCAGTGACTATGTGAGAATATTTTGAGAGGGAGAGTTGATCTCTTTTAGAACCGAAAAAAAGAACGTTTTCAGTTCTATTTACAATATATTATTATTATTCATTTATCTTAGATATTTAGTGTATTCAGTTTTTAGTATCAGAAGGGCTTTTGTGAATATTATTAGTAATTTTAATAGTTGACATCTTGGGTCAGTTGAATCTAGACCATCATGGAAAACCTGAAAGCACTGGACAGCCGTTTCATCCTATTATGGTACTCTTCAGCAGTTCGCATTCGAACCTAGGACATAGATGTGTCGCTCAATTTCGTACATTAGTTGAAGTTAGACATTAACACCGTTGGATACCGGCCGGCTTATTGGTCTACAGGTTAAGCATTCGCGCATAAGACTGATAGATCCTCAGTACAAATCTGGTGAAGCCATGATCATGAATGCGTATTGTTGAGGTATCCCACAATAAGATCAAACAGCTATCCAGTTCTTCTAGGTTTTCTTTGATGTTCTACCTTTAATTGACTCATAATTTCAACTATTCAGTTTTTCTCATAGCATCAATATAACATAATTGGCTATTAAACTAATGACCTTATTAGATAAATTCATTCATAATGTATTATAATGATAAATAATTGAATCCATGAAATAAGAGAAGTTTCTAATATCATCATCATCATCATCATCATCATCCTTATACACCATAAGTTTATTAGATCATTTTTGTTGCTATGGTAGTTTATTAAAGTATCTCTTTGAAATATGAGTATGATTACAAAAAGAAAAAGGAAAGAAAAAGAAAAAAAAGAAGAAGATTAAAGTGAAGTGAACTCTTTGAATTCTGTCTTTGTCATTCAATATTTATTCTTTTATAAATTGTATACTCTTTGATTTTTCTTTTTGTTTTTCTTTTTTTAAAGGAGGGGGGAAGGGTGAGTTGTTCCTTTTTGTTACTTTTCATAGTTTAATTGAATAAATATAAAGTTATGATTAGTAAAGTTTATTCAGGTTAATGGTAAGATATGCATTGATAATGAAATTAAATGATAAATATGTATCATGTTACATTTATTCTATGAGAATATAAAGGTTATAGATTCAATCATTGATATACCCTATTATGGTGTACTATTCAAGAGTTTTTAATTTAGATGAACATTTGTCTAATGTTTCATGATTTTGATGGAGTTTTGTTCTCAGAGCTGGATGGTTCGGTTGGGGAGTTATCATCGTTCGTCTGAATGACATCATCCGCAGCACAAACTTCAGATAGAAGTGAAGTGTTCGAAGTTTGCGCTGCAAATGATATCGTTCAGAAGAACGATGAAAGCTCCACAATCAAACCATCCAGCTCAGAAAACAAAACTTCATCAAAATCATCCACCTAAGCTACAAATCTCCACCATCTCAATGCTTAGTAGTATTCATTGGTTTTGTGGCTGATGTAATTATTATATAAAATTTAAACTAATGAATTGAATTCGTTTGGTATTGTTTGTTTGAATCTTTCTATTGATGTTTAGGACTATGATTGATCAGTTTCTTATTCACACATATTACAATGCTAACGGTACTGAGTTCGAGTCTTAGAGTGAACATTAACTCTGGGATGTAGGTATATCCAGTTGACCAGTACCTAATAGGACGAAACGCGCGTCCTGGATCCTACTACTAGCCGCTATCCATCTTTGCTTTCAATGCCTGTCACTTAAGGCTCTATCGCGGCAATTCGCACAGGATACACATAAGCCAAAAAGTGACTGATCAATTGCAGTACTAAACATCAATGGGAAGATTTAAGTGAACAATACTAAATGAATTTAATCTTCGTTCTATTGCACAAGCAGGTGGCTACAATGGTTCAGTGGCTAAGTGCATAACGCAATGGCGTTTGAAGCGAACGGTACTAGGCTCGATTCCGAGAGTGAACATCAAGTCTGAGATGCAGGTACATTCGGTTGACGAGTTTCAAATAGGACGAAGTGGTGCGTGTTCTGGATTCCACTTCCAACAATCTTTGCTTAGAATGAATTGAAGTCTAATAGATTGGATTTCTGATATTTGTCAATTGACAATTGACAAATATGCAACCTCATAGTCGCGTATATAGGAACCACAAATTTCATGAATTGATAACTGAATACAAACAATATACTAAAGTTATAATATCTTGATGCGTTAGGTTTTTGATTACGGCGCAATTGTTGCTTTATTCAGTGTTATTCGTAACTAGACACAAAGATGGATGGTGGCTATCAGTAAAATCCAGGACACGCGTTTCTTCCTATTTGGGACTTACTAACTGGATGTACCTGTATCCTAGAGTTCATATTCATTCCAGAGCGCGAACCCATTACTGTCCTCTTCAAAAGATATTACATTATCCACCTAACTATCGAGTCATGATAGCCACTAGCTTGTGCAATAGAGTGAAGTTTAAATCTATTTGTAACTGTAATCCTTTGAAATTCAGTTCAAGTGTTTATTGGATAGATCGTATACAGTAGAACTATTCAGAGCATTAAATCAATTATATAATCATTATTATTATGCTTTCCGGTTAGCGAATGTTTAGCGAGTTAGTTTTCTACGGAATAGGGTCACTAACCCCATGCCCAACTTTCCTCTTTTATCCGGGGTTTGGACTAGTTTTAGCCCCAGAGCAGTTCCAGGCAACCTTCGAGTATAGAAGAGAGTTTTTAAAAAATCATCTCTGTTAAACTAAAAACACAAACATATTGAACTTACAAGATGTTATAAATGATTCCAATGAAACATTCAATCTTTAATGCATTGTAGAATGAGACTATTTTCGGATGACATAAGTAAGCATCGAGTACCAAAGCAATTGGTGGAATTAAATGCTTTAATTCATTATGTAATACAAAAGAATAAGGAAAATAATGATAGTTGAAATGTAATATCTTATGGAAATAGACATTTATAAGAGTAGTGACTAACTGTACTTATTCACTTACTTACTTTACTTACACCTGTTACTCCCAATGGAGCATAGGCCGCCATGAGATCCCCATCCTAGAAGTGCATTTTGTACTTGTTTGGATAACATCAATACAACTCATTGTGTATATGGAACATTTTCTTCAAGGCTGGAGTATAACAGAAGCTCACTTGAAGCTAGTCATTGTTGTCCGATGACTAACTGTACATACTGTTTTACATGTTCATTCATAATCATTCAATTCTATTAATCAACTTGCAATATGACCATAAATTTGAGTAAGTCAAAACTCAGTTTTGTGGTTTTATAGTGGATAGGAAACCCTGTGAATTAGACACATTTGCATGATGTATTATCGTCAGAGTTTCCTATCTACTAATAGTGTGCAATCACTACGATCAATAACTATCGATCGGCACCACATAATAAACAAGTTAATGTTGGCTATTGCTAACTGATGAAATACTGGAAAAAACTTAACCATATAGGAGAAGAGTATTGATGTAACATTTTAATATGTCAAGAACTATATTAAGTTATCATTCATTGTTTGTTTATTTTGCAACCAATATGTGGTTAATGACTAATACTACTTACAGTAAAGTAACTCATTTAAGTTAGAAGTAAACTTCCAGGAAATTAGAAATCATCAGTAAAGGATTGTGGCATCAAGATATATTTCTTGAAGTTCTAGTGAGAAGCTGTGATGAGTGGAGTTCATCCAGTTACTCACTGAAAATAATGGTGGAAAGTGTTGCAATTACGTGGATTGGTTGAAATTAGACATTAACACCTTTGGATACTGGCCAGCTTATTTGTCTAGTGGTTAATTATGAGTGACCGAATGTCGTGGGTTCAATTCCTTCATGAATGATCTTAGATGCGCACTGCTGAGTAATCCCATAGTAGGACGAAGCTAGAAACTGACAAATACTTTATGAAAACCTCTGTGTTCTATTATACAACCACATATTACATTACGTATCCAGTTTCATTGGGTAATTTAATAACTCATTCATAGTTTGTTTAGCTCCAAATGTCATAATATTCAACCTGGAAAAGTAGACATAAAGTCAGTTTAAAATTATAGTGAAACTTTAACAGTGATTTTTGTAAGCAATGATGGATAGTGATTAACAGTGGAATCCGGGACGCGCGTTTCGTCCTATTTGGGACTCGTCAGATGGATGTATCTGCATGAGTTGATGTTCACTCTGGGACTCAAACCCAGTACTATTCGCTTCAAACGACATCGCTTTATCCACTTAGCTACTGAGTCCTGATAGTCACTTGCAATATCGAGCCATACGCACAGTATGCACATATGCCGATAACAGACTGATCAATTACAGTCTTAAACCTCAATGCAAAGGTACAAGCCAAATAATACCAAGTGAATTTAACAGTTATGTTTATTCTCAAGAGTTTTATTAGTGAATAGGTGTTGTACTGAGCATCATTTTTTGGCTAAATTTTGGTTCATCATTGGAGAAGTGCTGTATTGTGCTAAATAGAGTTTTATCATTTTAGCTGACGTCAGTTCGTGATGAAAACTCTTTTTCTAATTCGTATCCCTAACGATCAACTGTAAAACATCATTCGTCGAGACTCTAATTTATGGATAACCTTTGAACGAATCTTAAGTGACCTTGAGAAATATTAGTCAATCAGCAAACAGTCAGCATAGAGTATACATATGTTATACAAAACCAAGGAAATAAAGTGGATACACTTCTTATACGTGGTTCAAAAATTTGTCAAGGTTAGATAGAGGTTCAGAGGTTCTAAAATCGTAATGCATGCGATAGAGAAAATCATCCACACGGCTACAGAATAGTCGGCCCCTGGAGCCATGATAAAGTCTCAAAAACTCTTTCAGCCTCGACCACATAGCATCAATATTGTTTGTGTGCACTCCGGTTGTTGAGTGCACAAAATGCTACTTGTGGATAACGACACGATGCACATAAACAAGCCTATGTAAGAGTCTGTACGCTCTCCAAACATCCGTATATATTGTAGTACCTCACTGAAGCTGGTCTTACTGGTGCTTTTACTATCCAGTTCTCAATAATTGTCATAATTTGCCTTAGCAATTACATATGGGGTTTTCATCATGAACTGACATCAGCTATAATGCCAGAAATTTATTTAGCCAAATGGATGAAAGGCTTTCGCGTTAAAATCCGAGATTTATTATCTTATACCTGACTGATTCGTCCACAATTTATAGTTTCGCCGTTTTATTTGTTATAGCCGCTCAATTATCACGTTTTGTACAAAATTCACTGTAAACCGATCGTACGTTAGCATTAAGTACTGAAGTTGGCGCCGTAACCTTGAAATCTCTAAAACGCTTCTGACTGGCTCGTCCATAAATTACAGTCCATGGGTGAGATTATAATTCATGGACGACCTTTGAGTGATGTTAAAGTGACCTTGAAAGTGTCCACCTGATAACTAAGGCTAAATAAGAGTTGTAAATTAGTGTGAGGAATTAGAATTATAGGCGTTCATGAATTATGATCTCACCCATGGATTCAATGAACTTTTGAAGGTTGAAATGATATTTTCAACAAAATGTATTGATCAAGTCAATGGAAAATCATTCAAAACTCCATGGTACAACACTTTAATTGCATGTTAGAAACATTTAAAATAAGTACAACTGTTACGTTTTAAGATCATTGAGATCATGAATCGTTTGATGTTAGACAACTATTAAAAACCTTGAAGCACTGAACATCCATTTCATCCTAGTATGGGACTTTTCAGTAGTGAACACCCATCTCGTGGGATTCAAACCCATGATTTTGGGTCACTTACGCTGGCTGGCATTGAACGGTGTTAATGTCTAACTTCAACCAATCCATTAGAATTGAGCAATCATCTACCATTTTCTGAGATAGATACCTGTCTATAACTGACATAGATTAGCTTCTAAGTTTTCAATAGTGATCTAACACTGATCGATTCATGATCTTAATCAAAAACTTAATACTCTCTACAATCACATATTGATAATTACAACTATTAGATTCTTATTATCATTTTGAATTGACTTCAATAGTATTATAGTAATAAAAATGATTTATATACGTTTAATACTACTTATCAATCAAAGAAACTTAAAACAAGAAACAATTCATAATAATAATAATAATAAGACTTACACATAAATGATTATACCATAATGGCATATTTTTTAATTCATCAATTTCATAAATCATTTTGGGATCATAAAGAAATGCACTCCAGTAGAAAAGCATCATTGTCTAGGAATAAATAGATGATTAATGATGATAATGATAATCAATAAGGCGGCCTGCTTGAATATCTAGACTACTTGTTACTGTTATCTGTTTTTCATTTTGTTTTAACGTCTCATTATGTCTTTTTTTTTATAAAGTTTTGTTCTCTGAGCTGAATGGTTTGGTCATGGAGCTTTTGTCGTTCTTCTGAACGACATCATCCACAGCACAAACTTCAGATAAAAGTGAAGTGTTCGAAGTTTGTGCTGTGGATGATGTCGTTCAGAAGAACGATGAAAGCTCCATGACCAAACCATCCGGCTTAGAGAACAAAACTTCATCAAAATCATCCACTTGAGCTACAAAACTTCTCCATCATCTCATTATGTCTATTAATCGCATAACCTATATAGGCGCATTTATGAAAAGCCTATGACCTTTCGCTACACAAGATACAATAAAAGACATTGTGATGGTTGACAATATGTATTGAAGGGAATAAACATTATTTATATATTGATTCCTGAGCTGCCAAACTCTAACTATCGATCACTAATTAACATTGCTTACTTACTTACTTACAACTGTTACTACTCGTGAAGGAGCATAGGACGCTCACCAGCATTCTCCATCCAACCCTGTCCTGGGCAATCCTTTCCAGCTCATTCCAGTTGTTATTCATCCTTTTCATATCTGCTTCCATTTCCCGACGTAATGTATTCTTTGGCCTTCCTCTTTTCCGCTTCCCTTCAGGATTCCAAGTCAGGGCGTGCCTTGTGATGCAGTATGATGATTTGCGTAATGTATGTCCTATCCATTTCCATCGTCTTTTCCTAATTTCTTCTTCAGCTGGAATCTGGTTTGTTCTCGCCCACAGAAGGCTATTGCTGATGGTATCCGGCCAATGGATGTTGAGTATCTTGCGTGGACAACTATTTATAAATACTTGTACCTTCTTGATGGTGGTTGTAGTAGTTCTCCAAGTTTCAGCTCCGTACAACAGAAATGTCTTGACGTTTGTATTTAAGATTGGGGCTTTGATATTGGTTGAAAGTTGTTTTGGGTTCCATATGTTCTTCAGTTGTAGGGATGCGGCCCTTGCTTTGCCAATCCTCGCCTTTACGTCTGCATGTGAACCTCCTTGTTCATCGATGATGCTTCCCAGGTATGTGAAGGGTTCTACATCTTCCAGAGTTTCGCCATCAAGAGTGACTGGATTGTTGTTCTCCCTTTTGAATTTGAGGACCTTGGTTTTCCTCTTGTGTATGTTGAGGCCTACTGATGCAGAGACTGCTTCTGCCTGTAGCTCTTCTAGAGTAACTGCCGGTCCCGAGCCCGGGTAAAGGAGGAGCGTTGGGCATAGGGTTAGCGACCCAATCCCGTAGAAAACTAACTCGCTAAAAAAACGCTAAACAGAAAAAATAATTCAAACCATTTAAACTAATTAACATGGTGAGCTATTTTCAATTCTTTCATGAGCATTTGAGAAAAGACTTTGTTGTATTACAGAAAATGATGAAGGCAGTTAGCAAGGTGCATGGTAAATCTTTCAACGTCATAATTAATATGATTGTGGATAGATATTTAAAGCCTCACAGATTCTTGGCAAGTGTTATGTTATCAGATATAAACCATCCCCTTCACACTTATCTTCCACCTTGTATATCTTCTGGTAGAATGAGATGTAAATCTATTAAAACCTATGCATGCAAGCAAAAGTATGAAAGTTCTATCATACCTTACTTAGCAAATATACACTGTGACGAACAAGTTGTTAAAGTTAACCTAGTCAATAACCTGTATTCTTAAGTATGTCCCTAATTTGAAAAGTTGTACAGATCGTTTTTTCACCTTTTTCTTTTCTTTTCTTTGTTTTTTTTTGTAAAAGAAACTTGTTGAAATACCTTGTGCTGAGAATTTTATATTGTGCTCGAAATATAATATTGAATAAAGTCATTAATAATAATGATTATTGCACTGCTGAGGAATCCCATACTGGGACGAAACGGCTGTCCAGTGCTTCCAGATTTTCCATCATGGTTTGGCTTCAAATGACTCATGATTTCATCTATTAAAATTTGTAAAATCCCTACAAAACCCCTTCCGATAATAACCATCTGCTTACTATTGACTGACTTCAAGAGGCATTTCCTGGAGTTCTAGTAAGAAGCCGTTAACAGTGGAGTACAACCAGGTTTGTTGTGAAATGTTAGCCCACTGAAGACATAGGGGACGGTGGCGCAGCATCGTGGATTGGTTGAGGTTAGAGATTAACATCGTTGGATGCCGGCTCAGTGATTTGATGGTTAAACGCTCGCGCGCGAGACCAATAGGTCCTGTGTTCGAATCTCGCGAGGAGCGGGATCGTGGATACGCATCTCTGGGGAGTTCCATACTAGGACGAAACGGCCGTCCAGTGTTTTCAGATTTTCCATGGTGATCTAGCTTCAATTGACTCATGATTTCAATTATTGATAATGACTATTATTAAATGAACTACACAAACTCACATACACCAACACACCTCCACACACATACATATTGATAAAGTCTTACCGAATTAAATGAGAATACAACCAAGAATTGATAACCACGAATATGATCAAGATTAAAGTATTGTAATGGTATTGAAGTTATATAGTAGATTGCATTTAAAGTCTATACAGAAGAAAACAGTATGATTATTATTATTATTATAACTATAAAGATGAATTACCATTGTAATACATGTGAAGAACTTGAATAGATAAAGTACTTGAATTAGTTGAATACCTCCATTATTATTTGGATAGAAATAGAAATAACCAATCTGTGATGAAATTGTATACAGAATAATAACAATTAAACGATATAGTATTAAGTAATCCGTATTGAATAGATGGTTACTGATTGATTTCATTAGTTCTATTATGTAATGACCTGAAAAATAGATATATAGATAGATATATAAAGAATAAAACTGTAATGTATGATAAAATGTCAATGTAATATGTTAGTAATGAATTGTCTAGTCCTTATTAGTGCAGATCGAATGCTATCGATCATGTAGCACCAGTTCCCTCAAGATTACAGGTACACCTTGCTGAAGCATGACATTGATCACCACCCAGTGATCAATCAATTGTGAAGAATGTAATCTAAATGTTCTGTTTAAGAGTTTCTTAACTGATTATACTTGGATCTCATTGTTACTTTGAGGAGATGAATGACCTATGAGCGAAGCTAAACTGATCTTGAAAGTGTTCACCTAATCACAAGGACTAAATGAGGGTTATAAAGCAGTTTGAGGAATAAGGATTATGATTTACAATTGATGGAGTTAAGGTTAGAAATTAGATTTAGGCTATTCATCACCAACTGACAACAAGTTATAATTCCAAGAGTCTATTTAGTCGAATGGTTGAATGAATTTCGTGCTAAAATCTAAGACGTGTTATCTTAAATATGACTGGTTCATCCATAAATTATAGTCTCACTACAACTTTATATACATAGTATGCGAATTATTACTAATATGTGATAACAGTCGATAGATGAACTTATCTCTATGAATGTATGTTAAATGGAATGACCACTATCGATATGATGTTTTCATGATTCAATGGAATTATATACAGAAGCAAATATGTGAAACCATTTAATACGAATCGCAGTATAAGTAAATATCCTCCTCAAAATGCTTTCACATAGCCACGTCAATACAACCATACCCACAGATGACCTACTCGCTACCTTTCTCTCATCCACGGTGTTGTTTAAGAAATTGAGACGACAAAAACCTATATCCGTCGCTTTAACCGGGTGGGTGAATACAAACAGTCCACGTAGGGGAGTTGGAAAACCCTGATTCCACACAAATGGTACACATGGATTATAGAATCCTGAAGAAACAAATAGTGTGTGAACCAATTATTGGTCATAGGCAACCATGTGACTGCATCTCCTGACGTTACTCCACTACACTACCTAGTGGATTAGACTTCTAGGTCGATGGCTCCGAGTGTGGCCTCCTAAGCAAATCACCTTGTTCGATTTGGGCACCCGGTCAGTATCATATCCCTCACACGAATCGAATGATTTATGTGCCGAATATCTATTTGAAGCCTCGTTGTACCAATTACGTAATTAGAAATGTTTTTAATCTGATTTGTAATGTAACATTACACATATTACACACATTTTTTCATTGACCTTTTTAATATGATGAATGCTAATAACAGACTGATCAATTGCAGTCTTAAACCTCAATGGGAAGATACAAGCCAAACAATACCAAGTGAATTCAAATTCACCATATTACACAAGCGAGTGGCTATCAGGACTCAGTAGCTGAGTGAATAACGCGATGGCGTTTGAAGCGAATGGTGCTGGGTTCTAGTTCCATGGTGAACATCAACTCTGAGATGCAGGTACATCCAAGTCCCAAGTAGAACGAAACGCGCGTCCTGGTTTCCACTGCTAGCCACTATCCATCATTACTTATATAATGAATTGTTTTTATTTTGATAAACAATAGAGTGACGTAATCATTGTCTGTTTAACATGATACTTTAAGTTTTACCAATAAACAAATGATCAGTTAAATAAATGTCAAAGAAACAACTTTGGTGAGATTATCGTTTATAGACGATCATTGAGCGAAGTTAGACTGATCTAATCACTAGGACTAAATGAGGGTTATAAAGCAGTGTGAAGAATAAGGATTATGATTTACAGTTGATGGGGTTAAGGTTAATAGTTAGATTTAGGCTATTCATCATGAACTGACATAATCCAGAACGTCAAAACGACATTTAGCTTAATGGGACGAATGAATTTCGCGCTAAAATCCATGACCTGTTATTTTAAAATTGATTGGCTCATTCAGAAATTATAGTCTCCGTTATTACTTCTTTTATCAGTACTCGAAATCAATTTAGGAACAATAAAGGGGGGGATTTGCATACATATAGCATACAATTCTCTTTAAGCTAGCACACAACAATAGCATCATACACTGTTCCATCACTCGTTACTTCGGTGGTTCAATGGTAGAATACTCGCTTATCATACACTACTTGAAGTCGGTACTTTCTGCTTTAAACACTAATTCATTATTCATAATGTTACTGAGTCTATATGGATTCTACTAATGAATAAGAATTTATATAAAATATGAGTTCTGAACTTCACTACTAGTCACATTCCAATTATGTTGTATGAACTATCTTAAGACTTTGCATACTGGATGCATATATGCTAACTAAAACTGGTTGAATGTCCATGCAAATATGAACTACACGATAATTACATGATAAATGTCTTGTGAAGATTGTTAAATCTTCATATATTTTGCATCATGGGTTAATGTCAGTCATAGAACAAATGAAAATATGAGAATAGTTGACAATTTCTTTTCCATCCTATTATAGAGCTTCTAGGTGATAGTTTTCACTCATGCATATATTTAGGATCGAACTCAAGACTTTCACTCTTTGCTAACCTTTAGATAACTAGTCTGTCATACATTGGTTGACATGCTTAATTTCAATTGTTTCTCAATATCACTTAATTACGCCTTTTACTCCAAATGGTGAATAGGCAACCGACCAGCATTCTCAATTCCACTCTCTCCTCGGCCTTCCTTTCTAGTTCTATCCAATTGTTGGTCATTCTTCTCATATCTGTCACCAATCCTCGGCGCAATGTGTTCTTTGATCTTCCTCTCCTCCTTCGGCCTTGAGAATTACAAGTCATGGCATCCATTGTGACACAGTTGAGTGAATTCCTCAATGTGTGTCCTATCTACTTCCAATGCTTCTTCCTGATTCCTTCCTCTGCTGGGATCTGGTTTGTTGTCTCCCATGGTAGGTTATTGCTAATAGTGTCCGGCCAACGGATCCGAAGTATTTTGCGTAGACAACTGTTAATAAACAGTTGTATCTTCTGGATGATGGCATTCTTAATTCTCCAAGTTTCCGCTCCATCCAGTAGAACTGTCTTGATATTTGTATTGAAAATTCTGACCATGGTGTAGGTTGACAGTTGTTTTGAGTTCCAGGTGTTATTCAGTCGTAAATGTGCTACTCTTGCTTTGCACACCCACGCTTTCATATGTGTATCAGATCCAACGTGTTCATCAACGATGCTGCCCTAATATGTGAAGGTTTTTAAATCTTTCAAATTTTCTCCGTCAATTGTGACGGGACTGGTGCACGTTGTTAGGTATCGAAAAATCTTGCTGTCTCCTTTGTGTTATTTCTCAATAATATGTAACTATAATGTATTATCATTAGTGGATAACTATCTCACATTCAAAAAAATTGAATTTCCCTGATCACGACTTTATATAAAAACATTAAGAATTACATTATAAAGTTAGTCATTGGTGGGGACGAGATTTTTATCAGTAATGGAGGCATCATCATCATCATCATCATCATTATCATCATCTACACCTTCAAAGAAGGAATCGATTAAATTCTCAACTGAATTTTCACGAAACCATCATAAATCAACACCGCTTTTCTTTCTTAAGAGAAAATAGATTGAACGTACACTTTATAAATGAATTGAACATCATATATATATATCTATATATATGCACACTTAAACCCAAATAAGCCAACATCGCTATACAATTCTATGCACACTAACGGTTATATGAGTGCGCTTACAATATCATATGACAACATAAAGTGCACTTGAAAATTAATAAACAATTTGACTTTTCTTCTATTTTATCAATTTCACTTTGTTCGTTTTTCTCGTCTTTCTTTTCTTTCGTTTATTTTTGCTTGATTCTTTATATTCTGTCGATTCGACCCTTGAAGTTTATGGTGATCCCATACTGTGAAAATTATATATATATATATAAATACATATATATACAAGCCTTATCGATTAGCTGTCTACATATGATATCATCGGGTTATGTTGCCATTAATCGTGTTGTGTTTTGTTGACGATCCTGATAAGTCTTATCTTGAAAGACAACAAATTAGAATTGGGCTAAGCGAGGTTATATTCAACAAAGAGGAAGTGTGAGGGGAGGGGGAGTGGAGGTAGAAGATGATAAATTTACTTAGCCATAATTTTCTATTTTATTGGTTTATATATGGTTTACACTGTACTTTGATATGTTTAGAATAGAAATTACGGATATTTGCCAAATAGTAATACAGTTTAGATGGATAGTGGTTAGCAGTGAAATCTAGGACGTGCGTCACTTCGTCCTAGTTGGGACTCGTCCGCTGGATGTACCTGTATAGCAGATTTATTGTTCACTACGAGACTCGAACCCAGTACCGTTCGTTTCAAACGCAATCGAGTTATCCACTTACCTACCATGTCCTGATAGCCACTTGTTTGTGCAATAGAGTGAAGTTGAAATTCACTTAGTGTTGTTTACCTGTACCTTTCCATTATTACGTAGGGCTGCAATTGTTCAGTCTCTTGTTGGCATTTGTGCATCCTATGCGGATTGCCTTGATACTACCTTAAGTCACAAGCTTTTTAAGCAAAGATGGATAATGGCTAGCAGTGGAGTCCAGGACTCGTGTTTCGTCCTATTTGGGACTCGTCAGCTGGATATACCTGCATCGCAGAGTTGATGTTCACTCCGGGATGGTGTCATTACTATATGTAAGTGTAATAAAAGTTTATGAATGTGTTCAGCATAGTTCAGTTTAATGAATATAACTCTCATGAAATCCTTCTTCCGCGCAACAATTTTTCATTAACATCAATCCCTATGTGCATTGAAATAAGTTTATTTGTTCAATAGGGATCTATATCAGTTTGTTATCCCTATTTACGTATATGCAATTGTGTTCACTATTGAGTATAGATTGGAAGTTTAATCCTTAGTAAATAGAGTTTGACAAATATCACGGATTAGGGGAAGATTATATTTGGCCTCTACTCAATGAATAATAAATGAAAACATATGCTCACTAGTGACTGGCTTCAAGATGTATACCCTGCTGTTCTAGTGAGAAGCCGTGACCAGTGGAGATCAACCAGGTCTGTTATGAGATAGTGACACACTGATGAAGACAATGGTGGATGTGTCGCCCAATTTCATGGATGAGTTGAAGTTAGACATTAACACCGTTGGATGCCGGCTGGTTCAGTGGCCTAGTGGTTAAGCGCCCGCGAGCGAGACTGATAGGCCTTGGGTTCGTATCCTGCAAGGTGGGATCATAGATTTGCACTGTCGAGTAGTCCCATATTTGGATGAAACGGCCTTCCAGTACTTCCAGGTTATCTATGGTGGTCTAGCTTCAATTTACTCGTGAATTGAACTATCAACTTACTACAATCTCCGCAAAACCTCTCTCTGACCAACAATAACAATACTCATGAATTATCCCTTTTGATATGGGAATTCAAACAGATAGTGCTATTATTACTAAGGTCTTTTGGAGATTATTGAATTTTCACAGTTTCACATCATGACCCTATCTTGGTTAGGTAATCACTGAAAGACAAGAAGCATTACATTCTAATTTAACTCTTTGAAGGATTAGTAATTCTGGCTTCTACTCTATGTAGAATGACAGATACACACTACTAAGAGTTAATTGACTATTCAATACTTCTTGGTCTACAATGTTTGTTTAACTAGTGATCATTCCTTTATCTCGATCTATGAAGAAGCTCTTTTTTATAATAATAATTTTACTTATGTTTCAGACAGTAGCCTCTGTATCAGTAGGCCTTGACATACACAAAGGAAAAGCAACATCCTCAAATACAACACGGAGAACATCAACCCAATCACACTTGATGGCGAAACTCTGGAAGATGTGGAATCCTTCATGTATCTCGGAGGTATCATTAGTGAGTAAGGGGGACCAGATACAAACGTAAAAGCGAGGATTGGCAAATCAATGGAGGAATTCCTACAGTCGAAGAATATATGGAACTCAAAAATCAGTCTGCAAACCAATATCAAAGTGAGAATCTTCAGTACAATTGTCAGCACAGTTCTACTGTATGGAGCTGAAACATGCAGAAATACCACAACTATCATCAAAAAGGTACAAGCATATTTAAACAATTGTTTACGTAAGATACTTAATATCCGTTCACCGAATACCACGAGCAACAGTTCATTGTGGAAGAGAACGAACCAACTTCCAGCTGAAGCGGAAATTAGGAAAAGATTTTGGAAATGGATAGCAAATACATTAAGAAAATCACTAAACTACATCACCAGATAAGCTCTAACTTGAAATCTTGAGTGAAAACGAAAAAAAGGAAGTCCAAAGAACACATTACGTTGAGAAATAGAAGCAGATATGAAAAAGATGAATAACAACTGGAATGGGTTCGATGTTGAGTACTGGTGGGACACCGATGCTCCTCTACGAGAATGAACAGGCGTAAGTAATATTTTCCAAACATAACCAAGGTAGACATTACACGAAAGAATTACTTCGCGAATGTCTTATGTAATGTCTTATGTTAGTTTTTCTATTTGATTTTATCAGTCCTAGCCCAATCAAATATGAAGTAACGTCATATGAATGAAATCATTTATCAATTGAAATGATCTTTGAAAAAAAACTATCTAAACAAGAACTATTCAAAGTGCATACTAAATGAGAATCAGTTAATTAATTTGTCAAATCATAACCAAAATTTATTGGATAATCTTATGTTCCTAATTTATGATCAAACGAAGTTACATAATCAAACTTAAAGAAGGAACCGATCTTAAGGTGTATACTTCTTATAAAAAACTGAAACTATAATCAATGATGGTCTAACATCAATAGGTTCATGATCTTAATCAAGGACATAATAATCTACATCACTCCATACTGATAATTATTATGTGCTCACTAGTGACTAGCTTCGTGAGGGGATTCTAGGAGTTCTAATGAGAAGCCATGATCAGTGGAGCTAATCCGTGTCGGATAGAGACAGTTATCTACTTCAGGACAATGGATGATGGTCACGCAATTTTGTGGATTGGTTGAGGTTAGATATTAACACCATTGGATGCCGGCCAGATCAGTGGTCTAGTAAGTTAGGCGATCGCGCGCCAGACTGAAGGCCCGGGGATCGGAGATGCGCACTGCTGAGGAGTCCCACAATTGGACGAAACTGTTGTTCAGTGGTCTAACATCAATCGGTTCAAGATCTCAATCAAAAACACCAAATGAATTTAAACCTCCCCCCATTGCACAAGGAAGTGGCTAACAGGACTCAGTAGCTAAGTGGATAACATGATTAGTTTAGCAGGAAAATAGGCTTTGATTTCAAACTAATATCAAAGAATATCACATAATTATTTAATTACAGTTATGAACAATTCATGAGTTTCCACTCAATACTCAACTAGGAATTGTACATAAATCATTTACATATAAGATTAAACTTATGGACCTACCAGTAATTAGCTTATCGTCAGTCACTAAGTACTCAGTCCCGACTGTTGACTGAATTCCGGATGTGATGTAACTAACTAAATGGTATAGGAATAAAATAAATGTTCACTACTACTATGGTTTATATGGATTCAAGTGATAAACACTAGTTTCAAGGGTAAATAATTTTAACTTGCACTCAAATTCGAAGCTGATTTTAAGATATAGATTTTTTCTGCACTTATAGGATAGAGTTACTAATTACATAACAAACGCATATACTTTATTCTAACTTTAGAATAACAGCAATTCTAGGAAGATTTCAGGCGAGATTCTTAGATATAATTAACAAAATATTCAGAAACGGTAATTTTGTGAAGATTGTAGCAGTTTTTTGATGGAGTTTTGTTCTCTGATCTCTATCTAAAATCATCCACCTGAGCTACAAATCTCCACCATCTCAAGACTGTAGAAGTTCAGCTAACTCTATAGTGAGACAGTAACACATTAAAGATAGTGATGGATGGTGTCGTAATTTTATGTATTGATTAAAGTTAGAGATTAACACTATTGGATGCTGACAAGTTCGGCAAGCTAGAGATTAAGCGTTCGCATGCATGACCCAAGATGCTGTGTTTGAATTCCGCGTACAGGATCATGGATGTACAGTGCTGAAGAGTCATTAAAACTAAAGAAAAAATATCATCACTATAGGGGTTATGGAGATTATTCAGTTTCTCATTGAGATCAAGGAAAGGAATGATGTTAGACCACAGTTAGAAACCTGGAAGCACTGCATGGCCGTTTCGGTTCATGATCTTAATCAAAAACTTAATAGTCTCCACAACCGCTATACTGATAATTATCATGTGTCCTCACTAGTGACTAGCTTCGTGAGGGGATTCTAGGAGTTCTAATGAGAAGCCATGATCAGTGGAGCTAATCCGTGTCGGGTAGAGACAGGTTTCTACTTCAGGACAATGGACGATGGTTGATCAATTTTGTGGATCGTTTGATGTTAGACATTAACACCATTGGATGTCGGTCAGATCAGTGGTCTAGTAAGTTGGGCGTTCGCGCGCGAGACTGAAGGTCCTGGATTGGAATCTCGCAAGTGAGGTCGTGGATGCGCACTATTAAGGAGTTCCTCAATAGAACGAAACGGTCGTCCAGTACTTTCAAGTTTCCACCGGTGGTCTAACATCAGTCGGTTCATAGTGCCAATCATAAACGAAAAATAAGTTAACACTTACAAAAGTATAAAACTTAAAATCTTAATGAACATTCTATTAAATGGTAATTTTGACCAATACAAGAACATCATAACTGATCATTATGTATTAGAGAAATATCATAGAAGTGAATATTTGGTATGTTGTTATAAATAGTCTTTAGATAGAAAAATAGTTTGGAATTTCTATTAGATTATACCATACAGTTTGTATGAATCATTTAAGTTAACCTAAATAGAATTGATTATTCTTATCTATGAAATATATCCTATTTATATCATTCAGAAAGATATAGAATAACTAATCAAATAGAACTGATAGTAGATTAGACAAAGATGAATAGCGACTAGTAGTGGAATCCACAACGTGAGTTTCGTCCTATTTGGGACTCGTCAGTTGAATGTACCCGCATCGACGAGTTGATGTTCATAATAGGACTCGAACCCAGCACTGATTGCTTCAAACGCCATCGCGTTATCCACAAGATTTCTAGGCAACGATGGATAGTCACCAGCAATGGAATTCAGGACGAGTATTTCGTCCGAAATTGGACTCATCATCTACATGTAACTGCATCTCACACTTGATGTTCATTCAACAACTCAAACACCAGTATCATCAAATTCAAATGCTATCAAGTTATCCACTTACTTACTGAGTCCTGATAGACACCTACATGTGCAATGGAGTGAAGTTGGAATTCACTTCATATTGTTTAATTGAATCTTCCCATTGATGTTTAACACTGCAATTGATCAGTCTATTGTAGGCATATATACATCCTGTGCAGACTATCTCGATATTACCTTAATTCACATGCATTCTAAGCAAAGATGGATAGTGGGTAGCAGTGGAAACCAGCATGCGCACAACTTTGTGCTATTTGTGACTCGTCAGCCAGATGTACCTGCATCTCACAGTCCATGTTCACTCTTACACTTCAACCCACTACCGTCCACTTCAAACGAAATGCGCGTCCTCTATTACACTGTAGCTACCCACTATGCATCTTTGCTAAGGAAGCTTGTGACTGAAAACAATATCAAGGCAATGCTCACAGGATGCATATATGCCAAAAAGTGACTGATCAAATGTAGTCGTAAATAACAATGGCAAGATACAAGCAAATAATATCAAGTGAAGTTAAAATTCACTTCATTGCACAATCAGGTGGTTATCATGAATCACTAGTTAATTGGATAACATGACGACGTTTCAAGTGAACGGTACTCGATTTGAGTGCCAGAGTGAACATCAATTCTGGAATGTAAGTATATCCAGTTGACAAGTCCCACATAGGACAGAACGTACTTCCTGAATTCCACTACCACCCAATATCCATCATTGTTTATAGAGATTATCAGTAAATGTATTAATCAATCAATTCAAAGTTCACGATATAGAAAATTAAAACATGATTATTATTAACAGAATGTTTCATTATTTATTTCAATAGTTGAGATCATGAACCGATTAAAGCTAGACCACCATGATAAAACTGGAATGTGGGATGTCGGATGTGCATTGCTGAGATCTCCTACAATTTGACGAAACAGTTGTTCAGTTCATCCAGGTTTTCCATACTCGTCTATCTTGAATTTACTCATGATGTCAATGATTGAACTTACTATAATATGCACAAAAACCTTTTTTGACATTGTTTATTTGTATCATATTCAATTATTAACCATTTTTACATTCATACATTTTCTGTATATGTCTAATATAAATATGGAATAACTCACGTAACAAGTCATAGCTTCCAAATTGAAACACACATAACTCATCTCGGTGTTCTTCTTGTATATATGAACACAATTATTAGGGATTCAAGCGGTTTTTTCAAAGTCTAATGAGAGAACTAATATCTTTAACTGTACGTTTATATTTAGGTATAGACAGGGTTCACTATTATCTCTTTTAAATCATTTAACATAAAGGCAATCAATCGTTTAAGAATGTGAAGTAGAAAACAGTTCGAATTCAATATGAAATAATAGTTCCAACAATATTATTTTTTTGGTTAGCGATTTTTTTTAGCGAGTTAGGTTTCTATGGGATGGAGTCACTAACCCCATGCCTTTATCCTTCTTCTTTATCCGGGCTCGGGATCGGCGTTAGCCTCATGGGGGCTCTAGGCTGAGTTTCCAATAATATTCCAGCCACATATTCTTGATGAATTCAAATTATTTCAAAAAGGATATGTAACAGGGAACCACTTTGACGAACTTCAACCCTTTACGACTTGAAGATAGTGCACGTTATGTTGATTTACTTAGAGTAGTGACCGCATTGAAACTTTATATGAAAAATTTAACAGAATTATGGATCAGACAACCATGAAATCAGTCACTATTGAGTGATAATTCAACTGTAATTAGCTCACTCCTACAGGAGTATGAAGCGACAACTTAGTGAAGGTGACAGGATTTGACTGAATATCATGGATTAGTTAGAAGTTATGGTTGTACATGGCGCCGATTGGTAATGCAAAAGCAACATATTTACAACTGAAGAACCACTGGAACTCAAAACAACAATCTGCCAACTGAAATCAAAGTCAGAGCTTTCAATAGAAAAGGCAAGTCAGTTCTACTGTATGAGACGGAAACCTGGAGAACTACGAACGGCATCATTCAGAGGATAAGAATGTTTATTAATAGCTGTCTACGTAAAATACTTCAGTTTCGTTGGCTAGACACTATCAGCAACAACCTACTATGGAAGAGAACAAATCAGATCCCAGTAGAGGAAGAAGCGCTGGAAGTGGATAAGATACACATTGAGGAAAGCAGCCAACTTCGTCCCACGGTAAGCCCTCACTTGAAATCTTCAAGGCCAAACGAAAATAGGAAGACCAAAGGACACAATACGTCGAAAAATCGAGAAAAACATGAAAAACATAAACAAAAATAGGATAGAACTGGAAAGGAAGGCCCAGTAGAGAGTGGTTTGGAGAATGCTCCTCCATTGGGAGTACCAGGCGTAAGTAAGCAAGTAATTATGGTTGTAAATCATTCAATTCCGGCTTAGGAATCTAGAAATTACGCTATGAGGTTTCATCACCACTGCTGATGCGTCTGTGAATAGGATAGGATCATTGTGAAGTTTGAATTATGTTTTCTGGTTAGCACTTTTTTAGCGAGTTAGTTTTCTACTTGGTAGGGTAGCTAAACCCATGCTCAACCCTCCTCCTTTATCCGGGCTTGATACCGGTAGTAGCCCCAAAAGGACTCCAGGCGGAGTACCTCTTGGCTTTCAGTAGTTGCTTACAAACATCAATACATCCATCAATATATACAAACTCTTATACTAAAGAAAAATAACAAAAATTTCTTATAATTTAACTCTCTAGTGAATTAAGCCTAAGAACTATGAATTCAGAGATTTCTGATGAATTCAATGTTTATTAATCAACATTTCACACGCAGTTTCTATTGTTAAGATCACAAGCTTATATAAATAGATAGAATGAATGGGAAAATGGGTGGAAACACGCTATTATGATGTATTTCTTGTGACTATAATATCTAATATTAACTAGGGTTTATAATATTCTACTGGTAGTTCAAATAATAAAAAACTATGTAGAAATACAATGTGAATAATTGAGAAAATCTGAAAGTAATGGACAGTAGTTTCGTTTTAGTATGGGACTCATTAGCAGTGTTCATCCACGATTCCAATCGCGGAATTTGCACGCGAACACCTGACTCTAGACCACTAGGCTGACCGGCATCCAATGGTGTTAATGTATAACATCAAGTATTCTACAAAATTGAGCGATACATTCACCATTGTCTTCATCAGTGAGTTACTATCTCACAACAGACCCGGATAAATCCACTTGTCACGGTTTCTCATTAGAACTTCAGGAAATACCTCTTGAAGACAATCACTAGCGAGTATATGATGATTGTAATCAGAGAGGGGTTTTATAGAGATTGTAATGATTTAATAGTTAAATTCATGAGTCAATTGAAGCTAGACCACTATGGAAAACCTGGAAGCACTGAACAGCTGTTTCATCCAATTATGAGACTCCTCAACAGTGCACCTCCACGATCCTGGTAAATCACTAGACCACCAGTCCTTCCAGGTTTTCCATGGTCGTCCAACTTCAACTGACTCATGATCTCAACTATTAAAATTACTATTATATCCGTAAAACTCCTTCAGCTATAGTTAAGTTCAATTCAAAAGCTTCAAATAGGCTAATATCTACTCATTGTATTTCGTTGATAGCCATTGCATCGATTTCATCAATTCTACGAAAGACACGACAATTCGTTCCAGACTATTTTGAATTTTGTCTTAGTATTCACAGTAATATTCGTATGTTAGAACTATCACATTAGGACCTTATCCAGTAGTCTACTGGACTATCATATTCACAATTGAAAATAACAATCAATACCTTATCATCAAATCAGTTAGTCTAATAATATACAGAAACAGTCTAATGGTCGTGACCACGATCAAACTATCCAGTTTAGAGAATAAAACTCCATCAAAATCACCCACTTGAACTATAAATCTTCTCCACCATATCATAATCAAATTTAACTGAATTCTTGATGATAAAAACAAAGAAACTCTACTTATAGTAGATACTATCTCATATATAGATTTTGAATAAACCAAAATGTTTCGTCCCATTATGGGACTCCTCAGTTGTGCTTATCTCTAATCATTAATGATATTCCTTATTCTATTCTATGATTATCAGCTTTATTCAATATTATATTTTCGGTACAATCTACAATTCTCAGTACAGAGTATTTCGAAAAGTTCCCTTTTTTAATATTTCTTGATTGATCCTGACGATAACATATTGAGTGATTGTCAGCTAGAAGTCAGTAGTACAATCAATCGATATCTAAGCAATCACGATTAAGCTCTTTTGTAACTTGTACAACAAAAGATTATACTTGAATCAATTATGTAATCCATAAACATAATAATGTTTTAAAATAAGCAAATAACACAGAGAACTTGTTGAAATATTTAGATCGTTGACAGGAATAGGTAGTCTAGATATTCAAGAAGGTCGCTGTATTTCTTTTTTGCCTTAGACGAAGCATATTATCATTCATAAACTTAGACTATCATATTAAATGAATATAATTCAATGGTTAAGATCATGAGTCAGTTGAAGCTAGATCACCATGGAAAACCTAGAAGCACTGGACGCCCGTTTCCTCCTATTGTGGGACTCCTCAGCAGTGCGCATCCACGACCTCGCCCCCTGCGAGATTCGAACCCAGGACGTATAATTCAATTGGCAATTCATAATAATGCTTAAAAATATACATATATATATATATATATATATATATATATATATATATATTTACATATTACATAATAAATATTACTATAAAACTGAATTTACTTATGAGATTAGTAACTGTGATGATCTTCTTTATGTGAAAATGACGTCTTTCATCGTATAGATCTATATATATATGGCCATATAGTTATCTAGTCACGAGTTCATTTAGCATATCAATTGATTATTAGTATAATAAACAAATGAGATTACTTACTTATATATATATATATATAATTAACTTAATCCAATGAATTGGTTCATTATGACATATAACCTGATTACATTTCATATTTATATTAAAATGATATGAATGTGTGATTACTGAATTGAATATGATACAAATAAACAATGTCAAAAAAGGTTTTTGTGCATATTATAGTAAGTTCAATCATTGACATCATGAGTAAATTCAAGATAGACGAGTATGGAAAACCTGGATGAACTGAACAACTGTTTCGTCAAATTGTAGGAGATCTCAGCAATGCACATCCAACATCCCACATTCCAGTTTTATCATGGTGGTCTAGCTTTAATCGGTTCATGATCTCAACTATTGAAATAAATAATGAAACATTCTGTTAATAATAATCATGTTTTAATTTTCTATATCGTGAACTTTGAATTGATTGATTAATACATTTACTGATAATCTCTATAAACAATGATGGATATTGGGTGGTAGTGGAATTCAGGAAGTACGTTCTGTCCTATGTGGGACTTGTCAACTGGATATACTTACATTCCAGAATTGATGTTCACTCTGGCACTCAAATCGAGTACCGTTCACTTGAAACGTCGTCATGTTATCCAATTAACTAGTGATTCATGATAACCACCTGATTGTGCAATGAAGTGAATTTTAACTTCACTTGATATTATTTGCTTGTATCTTGCCATTGTTATTTACGACTACATTTGATCAGTCACTTTTTGGCATATATGCATCCTGTGAGCATTGCCTTGATATTGTTTTCAGTCACAAGCTTCCTTAGCAAAGATGCATAGTGGGTAGCTACAGTGTAATAGAGGACGCGCATTTCGTTTGAAGTGGACGGTAGTGGGTTGAAGTGTAAGAGTGAACATGGACTGTGAGATGCAGGTACATCTGGCTGACGAGTCACAAATAGCACAAAGTTGTGCGCATGCTGGTTTCCACTGCTACCCACTATCCATCTTTGCTTAGAATGCATGTGAATTAAGGTAATATCGAGATAGTCTGCACAGGATGTATATATGCCTACAATAGACTGATCAATTGCAGTGTTAAACATCAATGGGAAGATTCAATTAAACAATATGAAGTGAATTCCAACTTCACTCCATTGCACATGTAGGTGTCTATCAGGACTCAGTAAGTAAGTGGATAACTTGATAGCATTTGAATTTGATGATACTGGTGTTTGAGTTGTTGAATGAACATCAAGTGTGAGATGCAGTTACATGTAGATGATGAGTCCAATTTCGGACGAAATACTCGTCCTGATTTCCACTGCTAGCCACTATTCATCTTTGTCTGAAAAAGCTTGTGACTTAAGACAATATCAAGGCAATTTGCTCAGGATGTCTATATGCTAACAAGAGACTAATCAGTTACAGTTCCAGACTCTAATAGGAAGATACAAGCAAACATTACCTTGTGAATTGTAATATACTTACTGTTAATCGAATACTATATGAATTATGAAAATATTCCAAGTTTATTTAACCCATACGTATATTGTTTAAAGCTTAAAATGAACAGTTTACTATCAAATTATTAAATAGACATAAAATAAATAATGATAAACACTAGATTACTTACAAATTGAATTCTATTGAATATCTTCAACGATCTCATTTTATTTCTTTCAGTTATCTTAAATACACTTAGAAACTAAAGATTGTTGATAACTTGTGGCCTTGCGTTCTTATTAATATATATAACATTATGATACAGCCAATTAAAGAACAGTGATTTATTGACCAGAATAATGATGCACAAAACCGTACAAGTAGTCTAGAGCATTTATTGATCTTTCTTCCAGCCTAGACCTGGTTATCAGAGTCCAGAATACCAATCTTAGTCTCTATAAAATATGAATCATATATTTCAAACATATTAGGTTTATATACATACCAAACAGATCACTACGTACATTTGAACAAGATCTAACCAAAGTGGCTGTGAATATGAGAGATTGTAATTAATAGACTGGGAATAACTCAAGAATAGTAAATCATATAATATCTATGCGCATTTACGAACACATCTCGCGCACTGTTGAGGAGTCTTACAATAGGATGAAACGGCTATCTAGTGCTTCCAAGTTTTCCATGGTAATCTAGCTTCAAATGACACATGATCTCAACTAATGAAATTATTACAATCTCCATAAAACCCCTTCTGATAATAGTCTAGACAAATGCCTTAATAAAATCACGCGATAATTCATTCTGAGATAGGCTTTTCTGACATTGATAACGGAATTATCTTCTATCATTAATTGATTCACTGTAAAAATGTGAGCCATTTGAACACTTCATCATTGGATCCTTATAATGATCATTACATCATGAGTCGGTAGTGTAAATGTTGAGCTTTTGCACACAAGGCTAATAATCTTGAGTTCGATTCCCAGTTAGATGATCTTGGATACCTATATTAATAAGGAAAAACTGTCTGATGACTTCTGGTATTCATCTTTTACAAATTATTGTAATTGGTATATATACATATATATAATCAAAAGTATTGTAATCAAATTGTTCAGTTTTATTTCAACATTAATTACTCATCACATCTTCCAGATGGTAGGTCAGGAACTCTATCACAAAATAAATAATTGAATGTTTTGTAGACCGATGGGAGATACAACCAAAACAAAGAAGTAAACAATGACAGATTTAAGATCGACAAGAACCAATCAAGATTGAGGTTTACAGGACAAGCTGTGAATCATATATGGAGAAAATTAAACAATTCACTTCTATCTGAAGTTTGTGCTGTGGATGATGTCATTTAGAAGAACGATGAAAGCTCTATGACCAAACCATCCAGTTCAGAGAACAAAACTCCATCACAAAGAGATTTGTGCGGTTTGTAAGTTACTTTTATAAGATAAACATTAAAACGTCTATCAATCGATATTCATTTTAAAAGTTTTAATGAAAATCAAATTATGTCCTTCAACGAATAAACTTCTTAGAAAACACGTAGAGATCAATTATTAGAACGTGTTCACTCATTGGTCTTAGAGAGTGGCTTTTATTATAAAAACAAAAAAACATGAATATTGATTAGATGAGTTTTCTGTGGATACAACTGATTCTCAAGAAACTCTGCAACTAATAGAGATGAATAGTGGATAGCAGTAGAATCCAAGACGCGTGTTTTGTTCCATTTTTGACCTCGTCAACTCGATGTACATGAATTTCAAAGTTGATACTCACTTAGTACTGGGTTCAGGTGTCAGAGTGAACATCAACTCTGAGATGTAGGTACACCAAGCTGACGAGACTCGAATCGGGCGAAACACGAGGCAATCCTCACAAGATGAACATATGTCAACAAGAGACTGATCAATTTCAGTTCTAACCATCTATTGATGGTGAGGAGAAGATTCGTAGCCCAGGCAGATGATTTTGATGGAGTTTTGTTCTTTGAGCTAGATGGTTTGGCTGTGGAGCTTTCATCGAGCCTAAACATCAATGGGAAGATTCAAACAATCAATAACATATTAATTGTACGAATAACAATTTGTAAATAACTACAGAAAAATAATTCTAGCTAGTTCCATGAGTTTTGAGTTTTATATTTTGATTCATCACAGTTCTAAAATCCCTTTCACATCTTATTTGTTATTTCTTGGTTCACGTTTGTCTCCAATTCTTTATCATCAAGTGAATAATTGTTTTTCACATATTTTAATAGTTGGATTCATGAGTCGATTTAAGCCAGAACACTATTGAAAACCTGGAATTAGTGGACGTCAGTTTTGTTCTAGTATAATACTCCTCAACAGTTCACATCCACGATCTCATATACAAGATTTAAATCCAGGATTTTCGATCTCACGCATATCTTTGTTCTATATCTTATTTCAACCCGTATTCATTCATATCTTTATTTGCTTCATTATACTTCAAATCTTGTTATTTCATTCTGATTACCCTCTAACTAGTACGTAACTCGCAATTTTGACTTACATTTTAATTCCCATGTGAATGTCGTAATACGTTTTTATTCCGTATCGATCAACAACATATTAAATTGTTTGTTTTATTTTGAAATCGGTACAAATGGTCACCAGATACATGTGCACTACACAAGTCACTTGATTTGTGTGTCAGCTGTGATACTGATAGAGTGCCCAAACCAAAGCAGGTGGTTTTCTTAGGGGACCACACCTGGAGACTCCGACATAAAGGTATGATCAACAAGGCAGTGAAACAATGTAAGGAGATGCAGCACCATGTTAGTCAGTGACTAATAATTGGTTCATACGCCATTTGTTCCCTCAGGATTCTGGAGCCCATGTCTACCATTGGTTTGGAATCAGGGATTTCCAACTCCCCTAGATGGATCCTCCATATCCACCAACCTGGTTAGAGCTCTGGACATTCGCTTTCCATCCTCACAATTTTGTAAACAACACCGGTACTGCGAAAAGGCAGTGAGTAGGATTTTCCTGACATTTGCATGGCCATGTGGGAGCATTTCAATTGAAAGAGGGGCTTTCCTCACCCTCGGTCGTACCAGGGCATTTGGGGGGGGCACATTAACTGAATTCGACTTCCTAAAAACAATAATGTTAACAAATCTCTGTAGATACACACTACAGATAGATCGATAAAGACAGCGATATCATTGCCCGTAGTTATAACAAATATTGCAGAGTTTAGTCCATTAAACTTATAGAATACAACATGATTAAAAGATAAACCAATGAAAGAGAAAAAGATATTCCTTTGTAATTAAAATACTTAGTCAGTTCTTTCATCGGAACATAATCAAAATTTATTATTCATAGATTTGTACGTTTATCATAAGAAGTTGTCGACTGTGTAGATCATTGTGGTTATACAAATAAATGATAGGTGAGATTTTAATTTGTAGGTTATTCCTAAAGTTTTACTGATAAGTAGTGGTGCCCTCAAATGCCCTTCTATAGCCGATTGTGCGGAGAGTCAACTCTCCCTTTAGAAATACTCTCACATGGCCGTGTGCATATAACCACTGTCATGGAAGTTCTACTCACACTACCTCCTCGCTGCAAGGTTGTTGTTTATGAAAATGAGAGGACGAGAAGCGAATGTCCGGCGCTTTAACCGGATTAGTAAACACAGATAGTCCACCTAAAGGAGTTTGAATACTCTGATTCCAAACCAATGGTGTACATGGGCTCTCGTATCATGAGGGATCGAATGACGTATGAGCCAATCGTTGGTCACCGACTATCATGACATTGCATCTCTTAACGTTGCTCCGTTGCCTCGTGGATTAGACATTTAGGTCAAAGTCTAGGGCAGTGCCTTCATAATAAAACCACCTTTTCCGGTTTGGGCACCCTGTCATTTTTTTAGCTTTCACACAAATCGAATCATTTGTGTGGCGCATATCTGTTTGGCTCCTTCTTGTGCCAATGTTTCTGTGTTCAAATGAACAAAATTAGTAAAATAAGTAGTGGTATAGTTGATTTTATTCCAATTACTTATGTTTATTATTAGATTTTAATGTTTTGCTATAGTGATATGCAATGAATGAATATGATAAGCAACTTGATTTTAACGATTCCCCTTCTTCTAATCCCAGCTACAGAGGAGAACGTTCACAAAATAGGCAATAAATAACTAAGGGATGTATTTTTGTTGTTTTGTCCCAAGATATATACATCAGTTGTCTGAAGGGTGTCGACAGAAAATATTTATTAATCTTAATTTTATACTAATCTGCGCTCGTCAGCAAGACATCTGTGCTATCTTGAAGTAGAATTCTAATGTGTATCGATAAGTCTCATGACTAGAGATGCTAGATATGTGTTATTTAGGCAGCTGTGAAGTAAGACGACGAAGGTCTGACTCTCACACAAGCATAAGTTTCTTCAATAATATGAGTAATCCCTACTGACAATTCCCAATAAGTTAAAAAGTCTAAATTCAGGATTTTTTGTCAACCATCCTGAGCTGCGTAAAATTTCAACTTATTCCAGGGAATGTCGAATCACTTGCACTAATGGTCACAATGCAACTTGATGGACAGAATTCTATCAAGACAAAAGGATATTTGTTAAATATTCACTGATTAGGCTACTTTATATCTATCGGTATGGGCTTGTAGAGATTATTAGTTTTTTGTTTGAGATCATGAATCGATTGATGTAAGACCACCATTGAAAACTTGTAAGCTATTCTATGTCAGATAGAGATAGGTATCTATCTCAGACAATGGAAGGTTTTCGCGCAATTTCATGGATTGTTTAAACTTACACATTAACATCATTGAATTTCGATCAGCTCAGTGGTCTAGAAGTTGATCGTTTGTGTGAGAGACTCAAAGTCGTGGGTTTGAATCCCGCTTGCGGGGTCGAGGACACCTACTACTGAGGAGTCCCATACTAAGACGAAACGACCGTCCAGTGCTTCCAGAGTTTCAATGGTAGTCTAACATCAATCGGTTCATGATCTCAATCAAAAAATTTTTCTATCTATACCCCCGAATATTCTAATAGGATATAAGAGTTTCTGAATCGTAATCCATTAAAATCTGAGCGGATATCCGTACATACTACTGAATAACATAACAGCATATATCGGTAGCTTACTATAAAGAGGAAATGTTAAAACATATGTTTAATTCTTAACTGAATAATAATAATAGCGTGTATACAAAAGTATTTATAATGAAAAGCATTTTAATTTATTAGCAAATATACAATATGAAATGAGCCCAGCTACAATTAAACTCAGTTGTTGTAATCATTATATGGATTTATTTGTACAAAATCACAAATGTTTGTTAAGTAATATGTGATTTATTTATTAATTTAAACACATAAACATTTAGACGAGGAGGCTTCAAATAAATATGCGTCACATAAATCGAATGATTTATGTGACTACTTACTTACTTACGCCTGTTACTCCTCGTGAAGGAGCATAAGCCGCTCACCAGCATTCTCCATCCAACCCTGTCCTGGGCAATCCTTTCCAGCTCCGTCCAGTTGTAATTCATCGCTTTCATATCTGCTTCTATTTCTCGACGTAATGCGTTCTTTGGCCTTCCTCTTTTTCGCTTCCCTTCAGGATTCCAAGTTAGGGCTTGCCTCGTGATGCAGTTCGACGATTTGCGTAATGTATGTCCTATCCATTTCCATCGTCTTTTCCTAATTTCTTCTTCAGCTGGAAGTTGGTTTGTTCTCTCCCACAGAAGGCTATTGCTGATGGTATCCGGCCAATGGATGTTGAGTATCTTGCGTAGACAGCTATTTATAAATACTTGTACTTTCTTGATTGTGGTTGTTGTAGTTCTCCAAGTTTCAGCTCCGTACAGTAGAACTGCCTTGAAGTTCGTGTTGAAGATTCTCACTTTGATATTGGTTGAAAGTTGTTTTGAGTTCCATATGTTCTTCAATTGTAGGAATGCGACCCTTGCTTTGCCGATCCTCGCCTTTACGTCTGCATCGGATCCTCCTTGTTCATCGATGATGCTTCCTAGGTATGTGAAGGACTCTACATCTTCCAGAGTTTCGCCATCAAGAGTGATTGGATCGCTGTTCTCCGCTTTGAATTTGAGGACCTTGGTTTTCCCTTTGTGTATGCTGATGCCTACTGATGCAGAGACTGCTGCTACACTGGCTGTCTTTGTCTGCATCTGTTCGTGTGTACGTGATAGGAGGGCTAGGTCATCTGCGAAGTCCAAATCCTCTAATTGATTTTGAGCTGTCCATTGTATTCCGTGTTTTCCTTCAGATGTCGAGGTCTTCATAATCCAGTCGACCACCAGAAGAAAGAGGAAGGGAGAGAGTAAACAGCCTTGTCTGACTCCGGTCCTTACTTGGAATGCATCTGTCAGCTGTCCTCCATGCACTACTTTGCACTGTAGTCCGTCGTATGAGTTCCGGATAATATTGACAATCTTCTCAGGAACTCCGTAGTGTTGAAGAAGTTTCCATAATGTCTTCCTATCTACACTGTCGAATGCCTTTTCATAATCAATGAAGTTGATGTATAGTGATGAGTTCCACTCAACTGATTGTTCGACGATGATCCGTAGTGTTGCAGTTTGGTCTGTGCACGACCGATCCTTACGGAATCCAGCTTGTTGAGGGCTGAGATATTGCCCGGGTGCCCAGACCAAAGCAGATGGCTTTCTTAGGGGACCACACCTGGAGACTCCGACATAAAGGTATGATCAACAAGGCAGTGAAACAACGTAAGGAGATGCAGCACCATGTTAGTCAGTGACTAATAATTGGTTCATACGCCATTTGTTCACTCAGCATTCTGGAGCCCATGTCTACCATCGATTTGGAATCAGGGATTTCCAACTCCCCTAGATGGATCCTCCATATCCACTAAGCTGATTAAAGCACTGAACATTCGATTTTCGTCCTCGAAGTTTCGTAATCAACAGTAATGCCAACAGAAGGCAGTGAGTAAGACCTCCTTGGCAGTAGTTGCATGCACGTGGCCACGTGAGAGCGTTTCGAGAGGGAGGGTTGACTCTCCCCACTCTCAGCCGTACCAGGGCATATACGGGCGACTAATAGGTGATATTTCTTTGTAAGTTTATAGCGTTTTTTCATATTTAAAATCGTATATTTTATACTTATTACTGACTTCAAATTCTTAATATGAATTATTCACTATTGCGACTGTAGTGAATGAGAACACAAATGGGCGACAATCGAATGTATTTCAACACAAAATTACAGAATCTCTTAGTAATATCTGAGAACCATACAGTGAATACTTCATTTGTATAAATGTCTATCAATTGTCTCAGATTTGATTGTTTCTCCATTTTCACATCAATCATTCTCTGTTCTCGTTCTCTTTTCCTCGAACTTCTTAACCTTCAACCACCAGACATTTCACTTTCGATTGATGATACAATACTACTTATATCTGTCGATATCAGTAGTACACATTACATTACAATTAAAATTTATCTCATCAATGTATCATTTTAATCTAGATAATATTTCACATCATTCAGCAATTACTTCTTTGATTCCTTATTACACTCGTTAACGCTTAAACATCTTTTCTACAAATGTTTGCTAATATTTAATTAAATGAACAATCATCAAAAGGATAGATTTTGATAATTGAGATCATAAGTGAATTGAAGCTAGACCACCATGGAAAACTTCGAAGCACTGAATGGTCGTTTCATCCTAATGTGTGCATTCACGACCCTGCTTCGCCAGATTTGAATCAACGACCGATCAGTCTCACGCGCTCAAGCGTTTGATCTCTAGACCATTGAGACGGCCGACATCCAACAGTGTTAATGTCAAACTTAAAATAGTCCACAAAAATTGAGCGACACATTCACCATTGTCTCTATCGGTGAGTTACTATCTCACAACAGATCCGGTTGAACTTTACTGTTTACTGCTTCTCACTAGAACTTCAGGAAATACCTCATGAAGCCATATATTTTGCTATATATTGCTATATTTGCTGTATATTTTGTTTAATTTGTTACACCATTGAATTCATGTAAATGTAAATATAGACACCTATAATACATATATAATGCACAGATTTCAGTATGACAAACTATCAGTAACTATTAATCAGATTTGTTAACATACATATAGGTAAAAAAAACAACCAAAAGTACATCGACTTTGGGTGTTTATTTTTTTAGTGAAAAGAAACTGTTTCGAAATTGTCACTTTTATTGATTAGATAAATAGATATTTCAATACACTGATTTGGTTTATTATAGTTCAGAGATGAATAAAAGATGAAGGACAGTAGATAAGTGTTTCGTTTTTAAAATGTAAATCCTCATCAGTACGTATAAATGATATCTTATTGGGTTGATTATGAAACCTTGTAGATAGTCACTTGGTGTTGTTTACTTGTATCTTCCCATTGATATTTAGGGTTGCAATTGATCAGTCTCTTATTAACATATATGCATACTGTGAGGACTGCCTCAATGTTGCCTTAATTCACAAGCGTTATAACAAAAGATGGATAGCGGCTGGCAGTGGAGTCCAGCACGCACGCCACTTCGTCCTATTTGGGACCCGTCCGCTGGATGTACCTGTATCTTAGAGTTCATGATCACTCTAGGACTCGAACCCAGTACCATTCGCTTCAAACAACATCGCATTATCCACTTTACTGAGTCCTGATAGCCAAGTAAACAATAGCAAGTGAATTTAAACTTCACCCCACTGCAAAAGCAAATGGCTATCACGCCTCAGTAACTAAGTGAATAACACGATGGCGCATGAGGCGAACGGTACTGAGTTCGAGTCCCAGAGTGAACATCAACTTGACGATGCAGGTATATCATAATGAATGTTAAGTCGAAAGAATGTAAACATCATCTCTGAATATTTTTTATGAATTCATATGAAAAAAATATGTGTATAAGAAAGAATAACAAACTTACTGAATAATAATAATTTTCACAAGAAAGACGATGAATTTGTAATGAATAAATAATAATGAAGGAAATCAGCTTTCATCATGAGACGTCATTGTTGATGAACATGGTGAATCTAATGCAGATGTGAAGGCGTGGATCGGCAAAACGAGAGCAACCTATGTACAATTGAAGAACATCTGGAACTCAAAACAACAGTCTGTCAGCCAACACCAAGGTCAAAATTTCCAATACAAATGTCAAGGCAGTTCTACTGGATAGAGTGGAAACTTGGAGAACTACGAAAACCATCATACACAAGATACAACTGTTTATTAACAATTTTCTACGCAAAATACTTCGGGTCCGTTGACCAGACACTATAAGTAACAACCTACTGTGAGGGAGAACAGACCAGATTCAAGCAGAGGAAAAAATCAGAAGAAGCACTGGGAGTGGTTAGGACACACATTGAGGAAAGCATCCAACTGTGTCACAAGGCAAGCCCTCACTTGGAATCCCTAATGCCAAAGGAGGAGTGGAAGATCAAACAACACATTACGCCGAGGAATGGAGACAGACACAACAATTGGATTGAACTAGAAAGGAAGGCCGAGGAGAATGGATTTGAGAATTCTGGTCGGTGGCCTATGATACATTAGGGGTAACTGGCGTAAGTAAGTAGTTATAATTATACATACAAATGGTTGAGAAACGAATTCAACTCATCTAATATATTTTCAAAGTATAGGTCACAAACTGATCATAGCTGTTTGTTCTAGTTTGCACATTCATGACTAACCAAAGAACCTAGGACCTTCGGTTTCGTGAGCAGGTCCCCAACCCTCTAGATCAATGAGCAGATATCCAGTGGTGCCAGTGTCTAACTTTAGATAACTCACCATATTGAACAGCCCTCATCTATTACCTTCGGTAGATAACTGTCTCATATTTACTCATTATATGTTCAGCAGTTGCATCATGGAGACAGTAATTAATGAGTACATTATTATATAAAGTTTGTGATGACTATGAAATGTTCAGTTTATATCATAAACATGGATGCGCTAGACAGTCATTTTGTTCTTGTATTGGGCTTAAGTCATGTTTATTTTGCTTACTTTGCATGCATTTATCGGTAGAAGTATAATTTTGAGACTAGCCAATCAGAATCAACAACGAAAACTTAGATTCTGAGTCAACTTTAGATATCAGGGGTAGATAAGGATTAAAATTACTTTTTATACTGCTCGAGATCCCTACAAAGATAGTGGAAAGTTATTTTGTCTTCCACCGTAGACTAGAAATCATAGTTTTAGACGTGAAAAATACTTTATTTCGTCTTTCTACACCGTATATAATAGGAAAATCGATTAAGAGATCGTCGGTAGAATACTCTTTTTGTACTAGGTTTCTCGCTATTTGACACTCACTAGAAGGGCATCACTATAATACAAAGATAGTTAGTGCTCTGTATGTAATCCGAACATACATTGAAAACAATTTTTCGGCAATTAAAGAATTAGTATCAGTAGGGATTTTGTGGATATTATAGTAGTTTTAATGGTTGAGATCATGAGTCAGTTGAAGCTAGACCACCCGACCTCGTGTCAACCAGCTTCGCAGTCAAAGACGCTAACACTGAGCTATCCGGGCTGTGACTGACCTCTCGTAGGACTGAGATGTATTTATAATTGATTGACCACTGGGTGGTGATCAATGTCAAGTGTGTCAGATCCTTCTTAATGCAGAACAATTGCAAGATTACAGGTACACCTTGCTGACGATTGCCAAGTAGCATAAAACCTTGGTCCAGGTTTTGCTGTCGACTACCTCCAACTACCATCTTATCTCCTCATAGTGCACGTAATGTTGAGTTACCTAGACTAATGGCCACATTGTAACTTGATCGATAGGATTTGATCTGCACTAGGAGGGACCTGACATACATGACGTTGATCAATCAATTGTAAATGACTCCTGTCTGTTGATGTTTAGGTTTTATTAATTTCCATAAACTCATACTTGACGAGATGTATCATGATCGTATTTACAAAAGTTTATTTTTTCTTGATGTTGATATCAAAGAACAAAAGGTTCAGTCTTGAGTGGCCCAATATCTAACTCCAGTTATATCGTAGAATGATCGTTATCGAAACATACATTCAATTAATCCTAGCATATAATTATCAACTTGAATCGCTTTGATGAATAACGGAATCAAACAAGTTAAATACGAGAATGAAGTTTTGAATACGTATATTTTGTACAATCGTTGATCAGAACAGACAATCAGAAGTTAAATTCATTTGGTAATGTCTACTTGAATTTTCTCATTGATTTTTAGGACTGTAATTGATCAGTCACTTATTGACATATAGGCATCCTATTGCCTTAATTCACAAGTATTATAAACAAAGGGGGATAGTGACTGGCAGTACAGTTTGCTTCAAACGCCATCATGTTATCCACTTAGCGATTGAGTCCTGATAGTTACTTGCTTGTACAATGGTGTGAAGTTAGTATTGTTTACTTCAATCTTACCATTGGACTGCAGATGATCAGTCTCTCCTGGATTCCAGTGCTAACAAATATCGATCTTTACTTATAGTTTCCGAAGTTAATTTAAAAAATAAAATACTAAATGATAACTGCATCGAAGATTTTATTGAATCTATGATAATGTTTATGCACCCAACTGCGTCACAAGACAAGCCCTCACATGAAATCCTCAAGGACAAAGGAAAAGAGGAAGACCAAAGAAGACAATACGCCGGGAAATGGAGATAGACATGAGAAAAATGAACAAGAATTGGATGGAACTAGAAAAGAAGGCCCAGGACAGAGTGGTTTGGGGAATGCTGGTCGGCGGCCTATGTTCCATTAGGAGTGACAGGCGTAAGTAAGTAATGATAATGTTCATAATTCATTGGTTGATTCAAGATTTTAAAAGGAAATAAGTATAAAGTCAATCCAATTACTGTTTATTTCTCTTCATGGTAACATATAATTAATGTTTATAATTACCCATTATTAATATTCAGAAATGGTTTTCTGATTAGCGATTTTTAGAGAGTTAGTTAGATGGGGTCGCTAACCGCACGTTCGATTCTCCCCCTTTACCTGGGCTTGGGACCAGCAGTAACTCTGGAAGGGCTACAGGCGAAGCAACAGAATTCTATAGGAGAGATCAAATGAGCTTCCAGCTGAAAAGGAAATTATGAAAAGACGATGGAAATGGATAGGACATACAGTACGCACATAATCAAACTGCATCACGAGGCGATCACTAACTTGAACTCCTGAAGGGAAGAGGAAAAGAGGAAGGCCAAAGAATACATTACGTCGGGAAATAGAAGCAGATATAAAAAAAGATGAACAGCAACTGGAAAGAACTAGTAAGGATTGCCCAGGTCAGGGTTGAATGAAGTGTGCTGGTGGGCGGCTTATGCTTTTCCACGAAGAGTATCAGGTGTAAGTAAGTAATATTCAGAAACGGTTTTTATTCTAAAACGTATAACTATGTCGTATATCAGGGATATTCAGGCAGGATGCACGATATCGAATAATTGCAGTTATAGATACAAAACTGTGGAGCTATAAATTCAAGGATTTCATTATACTCATTGGTGATATTGGTGATAATATAAACTCAGTAACTCAAAAGATAGCTTGCTAGTGCTTGAAACGATAGAAGAACTGGGGTTCAAGGTACAGTATGAGTGTCAACGCTGAACAGCTTATATCTCCAGCTGATGAGTCCTGAACAGAACGATACGCTTATACCCATACTTAGCATGGCAATTTGCGTGCTTCGATTGTCATATTTATGCATGCGAGACTGAAGGTCCCATGTTCAAGCCCCGCACTCCGGATTGTGGATGCGTGTTGCTGAAGAGTCCCACACTAGGACGAAACAGCCATCCAGTCCTTCCACGTTTCCAATGGTGGTCTAACTTAAGTCGATTCATGAAATCAACCATTGATGTATATTATATTATTATGTATAATTTCTGATTTTCATGATCAAATACAATTGATTGCAGGAAATAAATGTAATCAATATTTTGGCAGAGTTTGTGGATCAATACAAAACTTATTTCTATACTTATTTGCCTATGAAACAACAATAAAATACAGATATTACGTAGTATTCATTTCTCTTCAATCATTCATACGTGAATAAGGACATATTTGTGTACTTTAAATGGACACTATGCCATGATTCCCAAATATATGTGTATTGATAGAATTAATCATAGCTACATGAACTTCATGATGGTAATTTGTTTATTATCTGTATCGCTTATATAATTTGAAATGACTTCATGTCGTTCCGATTTACATTCCACATGGTAATAACAGACTTATGAAATATGATGTAATATTATCAAATCATGAAGTAATTTTGAATTGGAAAAGGTAATGATTAGATTATCAGTATAGAGTTGTGGAGATTATTGAGTTTAGGTTGATGTCATGAATGGATCAATGTTAGACCAAAGTTGAAAACCTGGAAGCATTGAATGGCCATTTCGTTCTAACATGAGACTCCTCAGTAGTGCGCATCCACAATCCCTTATACTGGACTCGAACCCAGAGCATTATGTCTAGCGCGTGAACACTTAACCTCTAGACCACTGAGTGGGGCAGCAGCCAATGGCGTTAATGTCTTACTTCAATCAATCTATGATATTGCGAGACAGTCCTCCATTGTGTTCAGTAAGTAACTGCCTCACAATAGACACGGATGAACTCCATTGGTCACGGCTTCTCATTAGAACTTCAAGGAATCCATCTTGAAGCTATCAGTTACTCATTGAAGACAATGGTGGACAGTCGCGTATTATCGTGGATTAGTTTAAGTTAGACATTACCATCATTAGATACCGGCTCAGTGGTCTAGATGTTAAGTGTTCGTGTGTGAGACCCAAGGTCTTGGGTTTGAGTCCCGTATGCAGGAGCATGGGTGCGCACTGCTGGGGTGTCCTATACTAAGACAAAAAGAAAGTCATATGCTTACATATTTTTAACGGTGGTCTAACAATGATTCATCCATAATACCAATCTAAAGTATTATATTGATTAAAATACATACAATTAGGTAACAGATATAAGATAAAAATATATTTTTATATTATACAAAATACAAATGTTTAATTTATAAGGGCCCCCAAATGCCCTGGTACGATCGAAAATGGGGAGGGTCCGCCCTCCCTTTCGAAATGCTCCTACATGATCACGCATATACAGCCACCGCAAGAAGAGTCCTACTCACTGCCTTCTCATGGCGCGGATGTTGTATACGAACTTGAGAGGACGAAAAACGAATGTCCAGGACACGGAGATTCCACCTATGTGAGTTGTAAATGCCTTATCCCAAACCAATGGAGCACATAGGCTCCAGTATCCTGAAGGAACAAATGGTACATGAATCATGGGACTGCAACTTTTTATGTTGCTCCACTGCCTTGTGGATCAAACTTTGAAGTCAAAGGCTCCGGGTGTGGCCTTCTGAGAAAACCACCTCCTTCGGTTTTGGCATCCTTGCAGTATCATAGCCCTCACACAACTCAAATGAGATTTGTACAGCGCATAAGTGTCAACAATAGCGGGACAGATGGGTAGAGTAATTCGAGGAACTCCTGAATAGACCTGCTTTAATGAATCCAGTGGACATCGAAGCAGCGCATACAGATCTTCCTATAGAAGTCAATCCACCAACGACGGAGGAAATCAGAATAGTCATCAGACAAATCAAGAACGGGAAAGCAGCAGGACCCGACAACATACCAGCTGAATCAGTGAAGTCAGACATCGAAGTAACTACAAAAATGCTTCACCTTCTATTCAAAAACATTTGGAAGGAGAAAAAAGTGCCGATGGACTGGAAAGAAGGAAACCTCATCAAGATTCCAAAGAAAGGAGATCTGAGCAGATGTGAAAACTAAAGAGGCATTACAATAATGTCAGTACCAGGGAATGTCTTTAACAGAGTGTTGCCGAACCGGATGAAGGATGCAGTAGACGCCCAACTTCGAGATCAACGAGCTGGAAATGATTACCTAGGACAGAGTTGGATGGAGAATGCTGGTGAGCGCCCTATGCTCCTTCACGAGGAGTAACAGGCGTAAGTAAGTAAGGATGTATATGTATCTGATGCCCCCTTGTATCAATATCTGTGTGTTCAAATAAATAAATAAATAAAATCCATGAATATACTACTTTTTTAAATCATATCTTAGTTATATTATTTATACTAGATAACTAAAAATAGAAGTCTAATTCTTGTTTAAACAAATATATAATGTGATAGAACCCAGTTGTATATTGTCAATGACAATACCTTTTCCTAATCACAAAAGGAGATATTCATTGTCAAGACAATACATAGCTCCATTCTATTATACTTGATCAATAATGGTCATGTAGTTAACTGAAATAAATACTAAATGACTTTAATTACATTCGATATATAGTAAGAATAGTTAAAATAATGAACTTTTTTTCTGAAAAGAAGGTGTTACAATCTTTAAAATGGACATTTTACTTAACGGTTTGCTTTTACTGTCTCATTCTCTCTCTCCTTTTTCTTTCTTTCTTTTTTTCTTTCTTTCATTTTATGCATCTAATTTTGGTACTTCCATTATAAATTGTACTAAGTAGGTCAAAATGTCAAATCTCATACTTGTTACTGTAATGACAAAAGTTAATTTTGATTTATTGAAACCATGCGAAAGAAAAAAAAACATAATTAGTATACTAATTGTCATTAGTTACTATATTGTTATTCATTAAAATCTTTCTAATATCAATTTGCAACAAGTAAGATTAGTCGTTTAATGATAAGTTACAGTGTATGATTATATGATATAGGGAGCGATAGGGTGGGAGAGAGGTAGACAAAGAAAGAGTTTAAACATTTACATTTACAAAGCATCAGTGTAACTCCTCGTGTATGGGGAGTATTTTCTTTTTCGTGGCTTGAGTATAAAAGAAGTTCCCCTGAAATTAGTCTTTGTTTTTCAACCTGCATCTAATGTGTTTCACTGATTTCAGATAACTCTAAATTGCATCGCTTCATCTGTGCAGCAATTTGGAAAACTCTACCGGTCTCCCACATTGTACGAGCATTCCGTGTACCTAAATGATTGGTTGCTCTGGTTGTCAGAAGGGGCATCAGCCTCGTGACTTCCGAAAGAACTCAGCTTTTATCATGAGGCGTCATAACTCTTCCAAATGAAAACTTTCTGACTCTCAGGGTAGAGTTTAAATGGTTTTAATTATTTTTTCTGGTTATCGTTATTTTAGCGAGTTAGTTTTTTACGGGATGGGGTCGCTAACCTCATGCCCAACCCTCCTCCTTTATCTGGGCTTGGATCGGCAGTAAACCCTAGAGGGGCTCCAGGTGGAGTTACATTTACAAAGACACTGAATTTAGTTACAATTGTGTAAAATCGATCTATAACAGATCATGAATGGAGCTGAATTCAGCACTATTAAGCGACTTATTTATCCAAATGTGTAACAAACAATCAAACGAGTTGTCTAAATAGTGTACTACGAATATTCAGAATAGAATATTCAATGGTTGAAAATTGAAAAATATATATGTGCACTTTTGTTAAAGATGAATAATGAGGCGTTGTGGATCCGACTGTTAGACACTAACATCGACTATGGGATAACAAAAACCTAATAATTAATATAGAAACGGTTTGAGAAAATGATTGAGGTTAGACATAAACACCGTTGGATGTGAGCCGACTCAGTGGTCTAGAGGTTAAGCGATCGGGTGCAAGACCGAGAGCCCCGGGGTCGAATCCCGCGAGCGGGATATCGGTTAAATAGAGTTGGCTTAGACGCCATCTCCAATGTGAGTCGTTTAGTTTCGCTTCTTTTACTTTGCAACACATCTCAAATTGTCTATCCAGATCAATGATTATATGAAATATACGTAATCAAAATCCATTCTCGTATTTGACTTATTTAATCACGTCATTTACTAATGCGGGTTAAGTCGATAATCAAATACAGGGATAGACGACATGTATATTTCAATAATAATGATCACATAATTTAACTGGAGTCAGATAAAGGGCCACTATACAGTATATTTTTTAGGCTACAGAGTTAGAATTAATGATATACTTCTGAACTCTTACAATTCGAATAACTGATACTTATGTGCCGTCTTCTGGTGGACCGTTCAGAAGTATTGATAAAATTGTGAAATTGGGTTCGAATCTCGCGAGACGGGTTTATGGATGAGCACTGCTGAGGAGTCTCGTATATTAAATTTTTTTCTAAGATGAAATAACTTACGATTTGATATAGTACCTGATACCATTTGAACTCATATTCTAATTGGATGGTGTGAACTTGTTTCTTTGAAAAGACGAAACACTTCCACAAATGATGATGCAAACCTATTGGTAGAATAGCAAAATGATACACTATTTAGAAGTGATTTCAACGTAGTAATTCAATTGTATCGTATTCTCTTAGAAACATGAAGTTCGTGAGTTGGATCCTAAATGACTGAACGAGTTCAGACAGGTTATATATTAATGCCATAACCGAATAATTGATGCGATGTCTTGAAATTTGATTGTTAGAGCAAAATAGAATTTAGGCCATATAATACTCTGCTTGAAATCCCTTTGAGGCTACTGCTGGTCTCAAGACCAGATGAAGAAAAAGGGTTGGGCATGGGGTTAGCGACCAGATCTTGTGGAAAACTAATTCGCTAAAAAAACACTAACAAGAAGAAAAATAATTCAAACCATTTAAACTCTACCCTGAGAGTTAGAAGGTTTTCATTTGGAAGAGTTATGAAGTCTAATGATGAAAGCCGAGTTCCTTCGGAAGTCACGTTTAAATACTTTTCATATCAGGTTTATTTTGAATAAAATTATATTTAAACATTATAAGCCATTTTAAACTGTGTGATTAAATAAAGACAATATGACGGTAATCATTGTAAACAAGTTGTTGAATCTATCTGAACGTATAAATATTATTGAACTTCCGGTAACTTGACACAACATCATACTTACGTACGCCTGTTACACCTCAGGGAGGTGCATAGACCGTCCATCAGCATTCTTGTAAAAAAAATCTATTTACACAAATCTTATCCAGTTTGTTCAAGTTAATATTCATACTTTTCATGTCTGTTTCCAATAATCATAACAGTGTGTTCCTTGGTCTTCCTATTTTCCATTTCCTTTCACGATTAAAAGTTAGTGCTCGCCTCGTGATAGAGTTTAGTGATTTCCACAATGTATGTCCTATCCACTTCCAACATCTTTTCCTAATTTCCTGCTCAACTGGAAGTTAATTTTTCTCTACTACAGAAGGCTGTTGCTAATGGTATCCGGTGAACGGACATTAAGTATCTTATGTAGACAATTGTTTATATATACTTATACCTTTGATTCGGCCTATGCTCCATTAGGAGTAACAGGCGTAAGTAAGTAAGTAAGTATACCTTTTGATTATGGTTGTGGTAGTTCTCCGATTTTCAGCTCCATATAGTAGAGCTGTCTTGACGTTCATACTGAAGACTGTGACTTTGAAGTTGGTTGACGGTTGTTTTGAGTTTTTCAACTATAGAAATACTACATTTACTTTACCAATCCTTGCCTTCACATCTGCATCAGATCCTTCCTTGTTCATCGCCGATCCTGACCAAATATATGAAAGTTTCCAACTTATCAAGAGTTTCTTTATAGTTGGTGATTGAATTATTGTTCACCATGTTCTATTTAGGAACTCGGCAAAGCAAGGGTCGCATTCCTACAATTAAAGAACATATGGAACTCAAAACAACTTTCAACCAATATCAAAGTGAGAATCTTCAATACGAACTTCAAGGCAGTTCTACTGTATGGAGCTGAAACTTGGAGAACTACAACAACCACAATCAAGAAAGTACAAGTATTTATAAATAGCTGTCTACGCAAGATACTCAACATCCATTGGCCGGATACCATCAGCAATAGCCTTCTGTGGGAGAGAACAAACCAACTTCCAGCTGAAGAAGAAATTAGGAAAAGACGATGGAAATGGATAGGACATACATTACGCAAATCGTCGAACTGCATCACGAGGCAAGCCCTAACTTGGAATCCTGAAGGGAAGCGAAAAAGAGGAAGGCCAAAGAACGCATTACGTCGAGAAATAGAAGCAGATATGAAAGCGATGAATTACAACTGGACGGAGCTGGAAAGGATTGCCCAGGACAGGGTTGGATGGAGAATGCTGATGAGCGGCTTATGCTCCTTCACGAGGAGTAACAGGCGTAAGTAGGTAAGTAAGTAATGTTCTATTTAAATATTTTGTTTTATCTCTTTGTGTATGTTGAGGCATACTACATCAAAGTCTTCATCTGAATTTATTGATGTGTATGGGATAGAAGAACTAGGTCATTTGCTTATCAGAAAAACAAAAAACACAAACCTAATTACAATATCATAATAAATGTATATGACTGTTTCTTAGCAATAAAATATGATACATTACGTAGTCTACCACATGATACAGACAATCAGTCTATATTATTATCCCATAAGGAAAATACTTTACAAATGTCAAACAACTGTGATACTGCATGATTACTACATATATACTATTCATCGATCATTGATTAAGTTAAAATGAAATTATTATCCTAATTTCACAACAGCAACAACAACAACAGCAGCAACAACAACAGCAACAACAGCAGCGACAACAGTGGCAACAACGACGGCAGCAACAACAGCCACAACAATAAAAAGAACATACATATTTGCAAAAGAAACAAAATCTTGTCAGATGATTTTCAACTAATGTGAATTCAATCATAAATGTCAAAGTCAACCACATGATTAGCATAGAATATCTACAAAACTATTTAATCAATAAATTCACTTGGTGTTATTTTATTTGTATCTTCTTAATGTTATTTAGGACTGTAATTGATTAGTCACTTGTTGGCATAGGCACATCCTGTGTAGACTACCTCGATATAGCCTGAAATCACATGCTTTTTTAAGCGAAGATTGATAATGACTAGCAGTGGAATTCAAGAAGCGTGTTTTATTCTATTTGAGACTCGTCAGCTGGATGTACCTGAATCTTGGAGTTGATGTTTATTCAGGGACTCAAACCCAGTACCATATTTAATCATCAATATTATTTCACAGAGGAGTTTTGTGGATCATTATGGAAAACGTGGAAGCACTGAAAAGTCGTTTCATCCTAGTATGCACATCCATGATCATGCCTCATAAGATTCGAACACAGGACCTATCAATCTCATGCGCGAGTGATTAACCTATATATGTATATATATTATATCCCTTGATTATGTTATTAATTCATAACAACCTAGACAAATAAGTGAACTATTGTTTCTCCAGTTTATATGTTTTATTATTTTACATTTAACTTAGAGATTGTAATTTAGTTAGACATGAACTAGAAAAGATCACTGTTAAGTCATATGATTGATATAATATATCTATCACATGATATTCTTTCATGTTGAATGAAGCAAAAAGAATCATGAAGTAGATCATATTTATTTATAAATCCACAATTATGTAATACTAAGAAATAGAGAACTTACTTCCTTACGCCTGTTACTCTTCGTGGAGGAGCATAGGCATAAATATATATATATATATATATACTTTTGTCAAGTAGTCCTTATGACATGAGAGACTCTTCTTAATTATAGCATTCAAACATAATGGTTGGGATTTGATTGATGTTATATTCTAACCACTTAAGGTATATAATATTTAAGGCTTTATCTTTAATTAAAACATTTCGAAACGATGTATTCATTTATTTATTTGAACACATAAATATTGGTATAAAGACGCACCGGATACATATGCGTCACACAAGTCACTTGATTTGTGTGTGGGCTGTGATACTGCCCGAGTGCCCAAACTGAAGCAGGTGGTTTTCTTAGGGAGACACACCCGGAAACTTCAACCTAAAGATCTGAACCGCAAGGCAGTGGAGCAACGAATAGAGATGCAGTTACATGGTTGCCTATGATCAACAATAAGTTCGTACGTCATTTGTTCCTTCAGGACACTGGAGCCCATATGCACCATTGGTTTGCGATCAAGGAATCCAAACTCACATAAGTGGACCCTCCATGTCCACCAACGCGGTTAAAACGCCGGACATTCGCTTTCCGTCCTCTCAATTTCGTAAACAACACTCCCGCTACGATAAGGCAGTGAGTAGGACTCATCTGCTGGTGGCTGTATACGCGTGGCCATGTGGGAGCATTTCGAGAGGGAGAGCAGATTCTACCCCAACCTCGGCCGTACCATGATGACGTTAAACATTGAAACTAGTATCTCGATGCATTGTGACAAGTGATCAGTCTTCAGACTACAATGTTCGAATACATTGATGCACACTTTTAATGTGAACCATTTTAAGACATAGAGCAACCAGTAGCTATTTGTGACATTTGTGGCATCTTTGATATAATTAGATTTCACTATACACATCTTATCTCTAAAACTCCGAGATTTGTCTCTCGAAGTAAGTTAGTAGTAACAACAAATTATTGGACAGGATATGATGATTATAAGTTACTGTTTAGTAAACAAATTAAAAATTACATATGAAATAATGCATTATACAACGATCAATGATTATTAATTTCTGCCAGTGTTACCTTCTCTCTCTCTCGGTCTCCCACATTGTATAAGCACTCCATGTACCTAAATTAATGGCCGCTCTGGTTGTTAGTAGGAGCATATGCCTCGTGACTTTCGAAGGAACTCGGCTTTCATCATGAGACTTCATAACTCTTCTAAATGAAGACTTTCTGACTCCCAGGGTAGAGTTTAAATGGTTTGCATTATTTTTTCTGGTTAGCGTTTTTTAGAGAGTTAGTTTTGTACGGGATGGGGTCGCTAACCTCATGCCCAACTTTCCTCCATTATCCGGGTTTAGGGTCGGCATTCACTTCGAGAAATCATTAGATAGAGTAAAAAGGACAACACTATGGAGACTTCTTTAACACTACGGCGTGCCTGAGAAGAAAGTCAATATCATACGGAATTCCTATGATAGATTAAACTGCAAAATCGAGCATAGAGAACAGCTGATAGACTCGTTCGAAGTAAAGACCGGTGTCAGGCAAGGTTGCTTTTTGTCACTCCTCTTTCTCTTGATGATTGACTGGACCATAAAGACGTCAACATCTGGGGGGAAACATGGGATACAGCGGACAGCTAGGATGAAGTTGGACGATCTACACTTCACAGATGATCTGGCTCTTCTATCGCACACGCAACAAGAAATGCAGGAGAAGATGACCAGTGTAACAGCAGCCTCAGAAGCTGTAGGCCCCAACATGCACAAAGGGTAAAGCAAGATTCTTCGATACAACACAACATGCACCAATCGAATCACATTTGACGGTGAAGCATTGGAAGATGTAAAAGCCTTTACATATCTGGGCAACATCATTGATGAACACGGTAGATCTGATGCAGATGTGAAGACGCAGATCGGCATAGCAAGAGCAGCATATTTACAATTGAAGAACATCTGGAACTCACAACAACAGTCTGTCAGACAACACCAATGTCAGAATTTCCAATACAAATGTCAAAGCAGTTCTACTGGATGGAGTAGAAACTTGGAGAACTACGAAAGTCATCATCCGGAAGATACAAGTGTTTATTAACAATCGTCTACGCAAATTACATCGGATCCGTTGTTCAGACACTATAAGCAACAATCTACTGTGAGAGAGAACAAACCAAATTCCAGTGGAGGGAGAAATCAGGCAGAAGCTCTGGAAGTTGATAGGACTTACATTGATGAACAAAACTCCACCTGAGCTACAAATCTTCCTCATTATCTCAACACTTTTTCATGCTTAATCAACCAGCTATGTAGGGAATAGAAATGAAGAATATGCAGAAGATATATATATATATATATATATATATATATATATATATATATATATATATATTTATGTGACTGACCACAATAGAGCTATGTAGATGGTGGATTTAGTTCAATGAACAATTCACTTATTTACAATATCCTGTGAAAATAATCTTCATTCAATGATCATGTGGCTTTGAGACGGCATTTAATCTATCCAGTTTTGTAACATTTAATGATTCAAATAAGCTCAGTAAGCTTATCATGATTTAATCCAGATAAGTATATGTATTTCATCCAACAAGTATCAAACTCCGCCTGTAGCTCTTCTAGAGTTACTGCCAGTCCCAAGCTGGGGTAAAGGAGGAGGGTTGGGCATAGGGTTAGCGACCTCAACCCGTAAAAAACTAACTATCTAAAAAACGCTTACCAGAAAAAATAGCTGTTGGGTGGCCTATGCTCCTCCACGAGAAGTAAGAGGCTGTATATTTTAATTATTAAACTACTCTTTACACGTTTCTATGTCTACAATTTCCACATCACTGACGTACATATCCCATCAACTGAATTCATACATAGATAATATTGCAAATATTTTGTCAAGTATTGTAAATGTTTAGACAAGAGAAATACATAATCAATTTTGATTACTGAACAACTTTATTCTGTACTATCTTTTTCATTGAAAATGTTTTATTGGATCCAAATAATACGACTGTTTATCAAACACTCTCTCATTTTGTTTCTATTCTATTTATATAATTCCCATATGGTGTACCATTGTATTTTGATTAAGATAATGAATCAATTGATCTAAGTTAAACTACCATGGAAAACTTGAAAGCACTGAATGGCCGTTTCGTCTTAGTATGGGACTCCTCAGCATTGTACATCCACGAACCCACGTACGGGATCCGAATTCAAGACCTTCGGTCTCGCGAGAGAAAGATTAACCTCTAGAACACTGATACAGCACCCGATTATTAAGATTAATAAAAATTCTGAAAAGCCTATTCTGACAATAACCATCATGTGCTCACTAGTGAGTTGCTCTAACATGATTTCCTGGAGTTCTAGTGAGAAGCGATGACTAGTGGAGTCTAATCCGTGTCGGGTAGAAACGGGTATCTACCTCGAACAATGGATGGAGAGTTGTGTAAGATCAATGGATAAATGGTTGCACAGTCATTCATGGATCGATGGAAGTTAGACATGCCGGCTCAGTGGTCTAGAGTTTAAGCCTTCGCATGCGAGACACAAGGTTCTGGGTTCGAACTCAGCGTGCAGAATTGTGGATCTACACTGCTGAGGAGTCCCATACTAAGACGAAACGGCCGTTCTGTGCTTTCAGGAATTCAATGGTGGTCTAGCTTCCTTCAACTCATGAATTCAAATATTAAAATTACTACAATCTGACAAACCCAACTCTGACAATAAAATAAATTTAACAAGATCCAGTTTGGAGTCATGGATTTTGAAACTGATCCATGCTATAGAATGATTATACATTAAAAGTATTGAGATATGTGCTACTGATGTCGACAGAGATAAGTAGTATGTAGCAACAATCGAAAGTGAAATATCTGATGGTAGAAGTTTAAGAAGGTCAAAGTAAAGAGAACGAGATCAGAAAGTGATTGGTGATAAAACGAAGGGACAGTTAAGTCTGAGATAAAAGATAGACATTCTGCAAATGAAGTATTTACTGTATGATTCTCAGACTTTACTATCAGATTTTGTAATTTTGTGTTGAAATACATTTGGTGGCCCTCACTCGTTCACTAGAGTATCATTAATAAAGTAAATTTATAATTGTTAGTTATTGAATTTTGGGCTGAATGGTCTCAAAGTATCGAATTCATTCTGAAAACTTAAAATGGTTCTGAGTTTAGTCTGGAATATCGTTAAGGATATTCAACTGTAGACATATTCAAGCGACAAAAAAATGCGATGATAATTAGCGACTGATATTTTTTTAAGTTATTCACTTGCTTATCCCTATTTAAGATGTACGATCATTTCATAGTCGTATATATTCTTTCATGAATTATTCGTGTAAATTATGGCTCATTGGTTAAAGATTTACTCATGGATTCAACTATTCAGTTACTACAATCTCCACATAAACCCACAATCTGATAAGAATCTGATTATGTTTCTTAGAATATGTGATTACCTATTAGCATCTGAATACTTAAATCAAACTATGTTGACTATTCACTTGATAATGTTGTTTACTTGAATCTTCCCATTGATGTTTAGGACTGCAATTGATTAGTCTCTGATTGGTATATGTTTATCTTATGAGGATTGCATCGATATTGTCTTAATTCACAAACATTATAAGTAAAAATGCATGTTGAGTAGCAGTGGAGTTTAGGATGAACACCAATTCATCTTATTTGGGACTCGTCAGCTGAATGCACCAGCATCTCAAAGTTGACATCCACTCCAGGACTCGAGCCCAGTACCGCCTGTTTCAAACGCCATCACGTTATCTACTTAGCTACAAAGTCCTGATAGCAGTTTACTTATGTAATAAAGTGAACGATGAAATACCCATCTTGGATTTCACTGCTGGCCACTATCCATCTTTGCTTGTCTAATGACCTATTTTCTCAAATCAGTGATCATTAGCATACTTATATATATATATATATCATTAGCAACGACCTACTATGGGAGAGAACGAACCAGCTTCCAGTTGAAGAGAAAATTAAGGGAAGAATTAGTAAATGGATAGGTCATTCACTACAGAACTCATCAAACTGAATCACAAAGCAAGAGTGTTAACTTAGAATCCTGAATAAAAATGAAAATGTGTAAGGTCAAATAACACACTACGTCAGGAATTGGAAGCAAACATGAAATGAATGAATAACAACTGGAAAGGATTTTCCAGAACAATGTTAGAGAATGTTGATGGGTGAACAATACGCCTCTCTAAGCTATAACAGGCGTAATTAAACAGGTAAGTAATTTGATTAAATTTTGTTACAGAGCATTAATATTATTTTTTTCCCTGAAAAATTCATACATTTACACAACTAAACTTTTCAGAAAGTAGTAAAGAAAAAAAAGAACAAGAACTTATGAATCACGCGAATAACGCGTTGATGTTTGACGTGAATAGTACTGGGTTCGAGTCCCGGAGTGAACATCAAATCTAAGGTCCGAGTATATCCGGCTGATGAGTCCCAAATAGAACGAAACATACTTCCTAGATCTCGCTACTAGTCACTATTCATCTTTGTTTGAAATTACTTATGAATCAATTTAACTCAATGTATCTAGACTGATCATGTTTTTGTATAAGTTTATTGATTAATGAAAAGTAATTAAAATTAAACAATCCGCCAATTAATAATTAATTATACTTTCTTTTGTATTCAAAGTGCGTGCATATTGAATATTGAATGATTTGTTCAGATTATTGATTTAGTTGTTTATTCAATTGAAGTTTAACATGATATTGATTTTGTGAATATAAATGTGTAGTTTATTGACTTATGTCTGTTACCTTTCATGGAGGAGCATAGGTCACCCACTTACATTCTCTATACAACTCTGTCCTGGACAATCCTTTTCAGTTGATTCCATTTGCTATTCATTCTTTTGATGTCTGCTTTCAATTCCGGAAGCATCGTGTACGTTGAAATTCCGCTTTTCCGTTTCACTTCACGATTATAAGTTAACGTTTGTCTTATGACGTAGTTTGGTGATTTTTGTAATGTATGTCCTATCCATTTCCAATATCTTTCCTAATTTTCTCTTCAACTGGAATCTGGTTTGTCATCTTTCATAGTTGATTGTCGCTGATGGTATCCGATCAACGGATATCGAGTATCTTGCTTAGACAGTTAGTCACAATTAATTTAATCATTGTAATAATTTATAGGTTAGAAAGTGAACGCTTAGTTAGGTAGTAACCGATATAATTCTATTTAATCATAAAGGCTGATTAGATTTTTATTAGCCATAGTTCGGGCTGAGAATGTCTACCTACATCTGTATCCATCTACAATAAAATTACCAAGAAAAATCCAGAGTAGTACAATATGGAAGTATCGACCAAATACATCTGGATCATTGATAAGGACTATGAGCTGTTTCATTCAATATTTTCAATCATTAGCGACAATTATCTACTACATTAAAATCAGTTAGTTTGAGCATATAAACATGGAATAGCAAAACATTCAACGACTTCATGAATTGATGCGATGTTTTGGATGGCTGTACCTAACTTTCTGTCAGCCTATTCCTATAGAGGAAAACGTCGCTTACCTTGACAAGTGATATTTGGTAATACGTAATGCATATTTTAGTTAACTTATTCAATAAAGTTTCAATACCACAACAAACTTGCCATCTGTAAATGGTTGACTGTGTCTCACTTCAGCATTTCACATGTGGTGGTCATGATCTATGATTCAATCCCAATGAATAATGAGTACTCGTCCCTTGTATTAACTAGAACAAAACTATTTTGCTAACACTGAAGAAGAACAATTGGTACCTGCTACTTGTTATAAAGGAACAAAGATTGATACTACTCAATTCAATTAAGAAGGTCAGACTATATATCAAAATTTGATTGTGCATTAACAATAAATCCACAAGTTTTTGATGGATTTTTGTTCTCTGAACTGGATGGTTTGAAGCTTTCTACTGAACGATATCATCAGCACAAATTTCAGATAGAAGTAAAGAACCACTCAACATCGAGATCTACAGGGCAAGCTGTGAACCACACGTGAAAAAATTGGAACGCTTCACTTCTATCTGAAATTTGTGCTGATGATGTTGTTCAGTAGAACGATGAAAGCTCCACGATCAAACCATCCAGTTCAAAGAAGAAAAGTACATCGATATCATCCACTTGAGCTACAAATATTCTCCACCATCTCAAATCCATAAGTGATCAACTACTGATGGAAAACAATATTTAAAATCATTGAGTTATATATCTGATAAATAGTCAACTTTGAACTAGATCGTAATGTCAATTGATTTACATGTATTTTGTTGAGATTAGGTGGTGGTTGGAGGTAGTCGACAGGAAACCCTGGACCCAGGTATCGTGCTACTTGGCACTCGTCAGTAAGGTGTACATGTAATCTTGACGGAACTGGTGCTCCCTGGAGGATTCGATCCCATGTCACCCTGCTTCACAGTCAGAGACATTACCACTGAGCTATCCCGGCCGCGACTGACCTCCTGTATGATTGAGATGTAATCACAATTGATTGATCACTAGGTGGTGATACCCAACTACCATCTAATCTCAATATATAGTGCCGGCAGTGCCGAGTCATCTAGATTGGCGGGCACATTGCAACATGATCGATAGCATTCGATCTGCACTAAATAAAGACTTGACATACATGAAATTGATCACCACTCAGTGATCAATCAATTGTGATTACATGTATTTTGTAGTAAACATAACTGAATTACTTAGTTACGTATTAATTCTTACCTAGTATCCTCCTTAAAAAATAAAGTTACTGTTCAGTTGAATAGTCTATGAAGATTGATTGATTTGGTGATTTTTATTTGATACTATAGAATGAGATCGATTGGATGAATTAAGAATGTTGGATAATTGATTTCAACTAACAGATCTTATAAAAAACATCTTTGATAAACTAATTGAAAGATCTGAGATTAATTGTATACATGTTTGTAAGTGCAAACTATTGAGGATATTCATCTAATAATGTCTTTTTGTTGCTAAGAAAAAAATTTAAGGAGTAAAGTAAGTAAGTAATGTTTGTTAAGTGTTGTTGATCACTAGACCTATATTATCACTAAGAAGAGTTTTGGAGATAGTATTACAGTATTATAGTTGAATTCATGTGTTAACCTAATCTAGACCACCATTACAAACCTGTAAGCACTGGAAAGCCGTTTTATCTTAGTATGAAACTCCTCAGCAGTGTACACGTAGGACTTGAACTCAGCTGCTTGACTATTGCATCCGAACGTTTAATCTTCAAACTATTGAGCCGGTATCCAAGGGTATTAATATCTAAATTCAGTCATCAATATAACTTAATAGTATTAGTCGATATCCATTAATTACCCTTGAGAACGTCGAGAACAGTTTTGTTACGATAACAGTGACAGAGATGATAAAATTATTTAGCGAAGTAATAAACCTTCCAATTCGAGAATAATAATCGATGTTTATCATAACTGGTAATTAAAAAAACTATCTTTTGAGGAATTTTCAACTTAAATTCACTTGGTATTATTTACTTGCATCTTCCCATTGATGTTAAGGACTGTAAGTGATCAGTCGCTTATTGGCATATGTACATCCTATGCGGATTGCCTCGATATTGCCTTAATTCCCAAGCAATCTAAACAAAGATGGATAGTGACTAGCAGTGGAATCCAGGATATGTATCTCATCCTATTTAAGCTTTTCAGCTGGATGTACTTTCATCTCGAAATTGAGAGTCACTTCGAGGCTCGAACCCAGTACTGTTCATTTCAAACGCTATCACATTATTCCCTTAGCTACTGAGTCCTGACATCCATTAACTTGTGCAATGCGGTGAAGTTTTATTGTTGTTTAATTGTATCTTTCTATTGTTATTTAGGAGTGCAATGGATCAATCTCTTATTGGTATATGTGTACCCTGTGCCGATTGCCTCGATATTGCATGTAGCCTTTAAGTATTATAATTAAAGATGCATAGGGACTAGTAGTGAAATTCAGTATGCGCATCTCATTTTATTTAAGACTCATCAGCTGGATATACTTGCATCCCAGTATTAACATCTATTTGACAATTTGAACCTAGTACCGTTCGCTTTAAAAATCATCGATTAATTCACTTAACAACTTAGTCCTAATAACCACAAATTCTTATCATCAAGTTGACATGGAAACTAAAAATACAAAAAAAATCCAAAATAGAAATCTGTTCAACATGAATTGATGTTGTAAAATTTTTAACTAAAACTAAACTCTTCTGTCATATCATTAGCTATTTAAATTGTACATTTATATGTTTATAATTAGAAGCGGACAATTCAAATGTGTTTGTTCCTATATAATGACCTTGAATGTATTTCTCAAGGTTGAATTTAATTGGCCAATTATATTGCAGAATTCTGATTGGTGTTTTGATTTTTTTGTTGTTTTTTTGTTGTGGGGGGGGAAATGTGCTATAATATAATTAATTATTTGACATACACCATTATATATTAGACAAAGTATTTTCTTAGTTATACTTTTGACATTCATACATACAAAAGTATATACAAAGTTGTTGCTGTTGTCGTTGCTGTTTTTTTTTATTTTTCGGGGGATCAATGTTAACAGTTATGTAACTTCTCAGAAAAATACAAAAAGTTGTCTGACAAAGCTTGAAAAATAAAAAAAAAATAAACTAAACACGGATTACATGTAACCAAATTCATTCAATATTGTGCAATCATATATAGGCACAGAAACTATTGATACACAATTGTAATAAGTAGGAGAAGAAGAAAAAGAAGAAGACGGACAGTCCCAATATATATATATACATAAAGAGAGAGAGAGAAAGAGGAAAAAAAAGAAGAGGAAGACGAATTAACCAAACATATTTCACCAATATTTAATCAATAAGTCTGATTATATTGACAGCCTAGAATGGAAAGTAATATTCATTTATCAAATAGTGATCATGAATTAGTGTTAGATAAACGTGGTGCTAATACTAATACTAATACAACTAATACTAATAATAGTGTTAATAATACAAATAGATCAATTTTATTAAAACATACAACCTCATTACCAAGTGAAGAAGATTCTAATATTGATTTTAATCAACAAAATAATCAATATCATGAACAATTTCAACGTGATAGACCACAATCATTACGACCACGTATGGTTACAAGATCATCGGTAAATTATCATCAACAATCAAAATATAAATTACAATCAAATAGTGAACAACAACATTTAAATAAAATCAATAAATCATATAGCAATAATAATTATTCTATTCTAACACCATTTAATACAAGAAATAATAGTATTCATCAATCAAGTGATTATATTCCATTATTACATAGTGATAAAGCCTTAGTAACAACAACAACAACAACAACCACCGCCACCACCATCACCAACACCAACACCACAGCAACAACAATCAATATTCCAATTGATAATAATATGGATTCACAATTATTATCTTCATCAATTAGTCCAGAATTCATGGGGAATACATCAAAAGATTCACATATTGATGATTTATTATTAACTAATAAAAAATTCAATCGTACAATTAAATATTTAGATAATACAAAATTAATAAGACGTGAATCAAAATCATATTCAACAACTATATCACCAATACCATTAATTTCTTATCATCAAAATGTATTACCAAATCATATGGATTTATATCCAATGATGATGGATAGATATAATAATAGTAGTACTATAATCGATAAAAAATTCCCTAATAATAATAATAATGATAATGATAATAATAATCATAATAATAATCTAATTAAAAATATAAAACATAAATTCAATATCAATAAAACATTGAATACAACAAAAGTAAGTATCATACAGTTGATTCTTTATTGATTACTTACTTATATTTGTTACTACTCCCAATAGATGAGTATAGGCCACTGATCAGTATTCTCTAATCTATTCTGTCTTGAGCTTTCCTTTCTAGTTCTATCCAATTTTTGTTCATTTTTTATTCTCATGTATGTGTTCTTTGGCCTTCCACTTTTCCGCTTCCCTTCAACATTCCAAGTTAGGGCTTGTCTCGTGATGCAGTTTGATGATTTCCGTAATCTATGTCCTATTCATTTCCATCGAATTTTCCTAATTTCCACTTCAGCTGGAAGCTAGTTTGTCCTCTCCTATAGAACACTGTTGTTGATGGTATCCGGTTAATCAATGTTGAGTATCTTGTGTAGACAACTATTTATAAATACTTGTACATGTTTGATGATGCTTGTAGTAGTTCTCGAAGTTTCAGCTCCGTACAGTAGGACTGCCTTGACGTCCGAATTGAAGATTCTGACTTCGATATTGATTGAAAGGTGCTTTGAGTTCCATATGTTCTTCAATTGTAGGAATGCGACCCTTGCTTTACCAATACTTGCCTTTACGTCTGCATCTGAACCTTCTTGTTCATCGATGATGCTTCCCAGGTATGTGAAGGGTTCTACATCTTCCAGAGTCTCGCCTTCAAGAGTGATTAAACTGCTGTTCTCCGTCTTTAATTTGAGGACCTTGGTTTTCCCTTTGTGTTCTCACTTCTCTTTCGGCTTTGAAGATTCCATAGGAGAGTTTGTCTTGTGATGTAGTTGAGCGCTTTCCTTAATGTGTGTCCTATCCAATTCCAGTGCTTCTTCTTGATTTCTTCCTTCGTTGGAAACTGGTTTTCTTAATTTCTTCTTCAAACTGGAATATGGTTTGTCCTTTTCCACAGTAAATTGTTACTGATAGTATCTGACCAACAGATAATGAGTATCTTATGTAGATAAGGAGAACTTAAATGTTTATTGTATGATAGTTGATCAGTATAAGTTATGTGGTTTACAATGATATATATTTTATGTTTTAACCTATATGAAGGAGTATAGACCGCCCACTAGCATTCATCATTTAAGCTTGTCTTTGGTAATCCATTCCAGTTATTTTCATCTCCTAATTATTCTTCTTATATTAACTTCTAAATCCATATGTAATGTCTTGTCTTGTTTGATCTTCCTCTTTTCCATTTCCCATCACGATTCTAAATTAGTGCTTTTCTCGTGATGTAGTTTGCTCATTACCGTAATGTATGTCTCATCAATTTCCAACTTCTTTTCCTAATTTCTTCTTCAGCTAGAAGCTATTTCAATCTCTTCCATTGTAGATTGTTGCTGATAGTATCCGGCCGACAGATATTGAGTATCTTGTGTAGACAAATAGAACATAAATGTCCATTGTATGACAGTTGACCAGCATGAGTTATGTCCTTAATAATGAATTATAATAAATTATTGACTGTGAAGACTTGTTAATAATAACTATAAATAATGTCGATTTGTTTAGAATTTATGTTTTAACCCTCGTGGAGGAGTATAGGCCAACTAATAGTATTCTCCATAAAACACTGTCCTGGACAATCCTTTCCAGTTCATATTCATATCTTTCATCTCTGCTTCCAATTCCTGACGTAGTGTATTATTTGGTCTTCCTCTTTTCTGCTTCTCATCAGGATTCTGTTATGGCGGGATAAAAGATCAAAATAAGATTGATTACTCATTATGGTTTTTTACTCAACAATAATTCCGTTTAATTCAACTTGATGATCAATCGGTGAAAGATTCGCTTTCGTATTCCCCTGACATTTTGTTCTGTGTAACATACGATATTCTTATATGAAGTATTTTTTATATATGTGATTTATTTTAATTATCAATCGAAGATGGGGGTGTACAAACCAATAAATAAATAAGTGTATTCCCGACTAGACTTGTCGTCATTGCTCGTGCTTCTGGCTGCTTGCGGAATATATTTACCCGTTTCAAACTTGAACTTCTCTTTCTAACTAGCGGGACTGGGACGCATCAGAATAGCTAGCTTATTTGTCTTTCGTGACAAAGTCTTTGTTCCGTTCGCAGAGTAGGTTAACTTGTAATCGCTTCAAACATAGTAGATTCTAAGTGAGCGCTCTTCTCGTGACGTAGTTTGCTCATTTTCTCAATATATTTCCTATCAACATCCTATGTTTTTTTCCTAATTTCTTCTTCAGCTGGAAGCTGTTTTAATCTCCTCCACAATCGATTGTTGCTTATGGTTTCCAACCAACGGATATTGAGTATCTTCTGTAGACAACTGTTTATAAATATTTGTACATTTTTGATGATAGTAGTTCACCACGTTTCAGCTCTGTATAGTAGAACTGTGTTGACCTTAGTAATAAAGATTCTGAATTTGTTGTTATCTCGCAGACATTTGTATTGGGTCAGATTTGTTCTTGAGTTGTAGAAATGCTGTCTTTGATTTGCCAATCCTCACCCTTATGTCTGCATCAGATCCTCATTGTTCGTCGACGATAATCCTCAGATACGTGAAACATTTCACCTCTCCCACAGTTTCTCCATTGAGTGTGATGCGGTTAGTGTTTTACGTGTTGTATTTGAGGATGTTACTTTTTTCCCTTATGTATGTCGAGGCCTAACGGTGTAGAGGCTTCTCCTACACTAATTCCCTTCATCTACCTTTGTGTATAAGAGGTCACGTCATCTGCGGAGTCCAAACCAACAATTGACTGATCAATTGCAGTCTTAAACAACAATCGGAAGGTACAAGTAAAACAACACTAAGTGAATTTATAGTTTTGATCCATTTTTTTGGTGTATGATAAATCCCCATATATATAGTCAATGGTTTCAATGTTGGATTGTACAATTCTTGATTCATTTTTTTCCAAGGACCAGTTATCCTTAGTTATAAAAATTGGTTATCATCAAGGAATGACAGTAAATAGAAAATATTTGAAAGAGGAGGGAATACAGTATATATGTCACCCTGGTTTGTGTATTCGACTAACATTGCACACTAATGATGTTTTTATTAGAACTTGGACTAAGGATTTTGTTTATGCAAATAGTAATCAATACTCAAAGTGATAGATTGATAGGCCAGACCTTCTGAATATCTGTACTTAGTAGTTCAGTAGATAACAAATTTAGCGTTTCTAATAACACTTTTATTTTCAATATGAATATCAATACTGGGCTACAGGTACTTCTCAGGTAACGAGCCGTAAATAAAGTGAAATATGATTCCTGGGTTTCAATGACACCTGAATATCATCTATTCAAAATAAACTGTAACACAATTACTTACTTACACCTGTTACGCCTCGTGGAGGAACATCGGCCACTCACCAGCACTCTCCATGCAACCCTGTCCTGGGCAATCATTTCTAAGTCTTTCCAGTTTTTATTCATCCTTTTCATATAGGCTTATATTTCCCGACATAATGTGTTCTTTGGCTTGTCTTGTGATGCAGTTTGATGATTTGCGTAATGTATGTCCTATCCATTTCCATCGTCTTTTCTTAATTTCCTCTTCATATGGAAGGTGGTTTATTCTCTCTTACACATTTGCTAATCTTAGAACAATACACATATGATCAATATGTGTCAAAAATAAACCTAACTGATATTCATGACTTAAGATCAACATCAGAATCAGTCAGCAAAGTATTAAGAAGAATGTTATATAGCTATACCTCAGTTCAGAAATCGGAAAGCCAATGCAAACATTTATTCATTTGAACAATTAAACTTATATCAAAATTTATAGGAATATTTATTTATTTCAACAGTTGAGATCACGAGTCAATTGAAGTTAGACGACCATGGAAAACCTCGAAGCACTGGACGGCCGTCCCGTCCTATTGTGGGACTCCACGGCAGTGCACAACCACGACCCCGTCTCGCGGGATTCGAACCAAGGGCTTATCAGTCTCGCGCCAGGCGCTTAACCAACTAGACCACTGAGCTGGCATCCAACGGTGTTAATGTCTAACTTCAACTAATCCACGAAATTGAGCGACACATCCACTATTGTTATCAGTGAGTTACCACCTCACAACAGACACGGTTGAACTTCAATGGTTTTGTGTCCGAATCCTGCGAGGCGGAATTGTGGATGCGCACTGCTGAGGAGTCTCACAATAGGGCGAAACAGCCGTCCAGTGCTTACAGGTTCTCCATGGTCGTTTAGCTTCAATTGACTCATGATCTCAACTGTTTAAATTACTATAATCTCCACAAAACCCCTTAGAATATTTATTACTTATTTCATTAGTTACCTATTTCTTTCGTTTCTTCATTCCTTCATTCCTTCCCTCATTCCTTCCTCACTTACTTACTTACGCCTGTCACTTTTCATAGAGGAGCATAGGTCACTAATCACCAAGATTCTTCGTTCAACTCTGTCCTTGACAATTCTTTCCATTTACTAATATATTTCAATTATTTACATTTCTGTATAGTGAACAATTATGCCATTCAATAGAATATGATTGTTTACAGTTTTTTTTGTTTGTTTGTTCTTACAAATTAATATCACAATAGGAAAGTAATAAATAACTTTGTTTTAATTATTGATTTAATATTTAATGGAAAATCTGAATGTAGAATGGTATAGAAAATCTTTACATTCTACTAATCAATAGTATAGTTCTATTTGACGAGAGTATAATTTATGAAAGAAACCAATCAATTATAAGATAAAAGATCTTGGATTTAGGCGTGAATTTCGCTCATTCATTTGATGAAATAAAGCTCCATTGATTTCTGATTGAATGGAACTCTTTGGTTCCTCAACGGCTCTCTGAAGGCTCTGTCGTAGTTCTCAGAAACTGTCCCAACACTATCAATTGTAAATTATAATCTTTATTCTTCACACTACTTTATAATGCTCATTTAGCCCTAGTAATTAGGTGGACATTTACAAAGTCACTTTGGCGTCACTTAAAAATCGTCCGCAAATTGTAGTTTCACCTTTTATTTTTATTCAATAGGTCTGTATTACACTTCATATTTGATTGATACTTTAACTGAGAACTTCTTCTTATTGAATATTGTAGAATACCATACTCCATTTACTGTCATTAGTGACAAAGGAAATGAAATCAGTTATTTCAACAGTTGAGATCATGAGTCAATTGAAGCTAGACCACCATGGAAAACCTGGAAGCACTGGACGGTTTTCCACGTTGGTCTACCTTCAAATGACTCATGATCTCAACTATTGAAAGTACTATAATCTTCACAAAACCCCTTCTAATAGAAATCAGTTATGTAAATAAACTGGAGTTTATAATGTAAACAATGAAATAGTCATTTGTCAGACACAAGAGATCTGGAAGTTGCAATACTTTGATTCAGTATGAATTACAAACCATTTAAATTTATATTCCCTAAGGATCTATAATGAAAAGATAGTAACCTAATATTACTTACTCACTTGCTTACTTACGCCTGTTACTTCTAATCAAGGAGCATAAGCCACTGACAAGCATTCTCCAACCTAATCTGTCCTGGGCTTTCCTTTCTAGTTCTATCCAATTGTTGTTCATTCTTCTTTTTATGTCTGTCTCCGTTTCTTGGTGTAATGTGTTCTTTAGTGATTTGGAAAAGGCCTTGAAACTATATTTTGTCCTATTCATCATATTTCATCAAAGTAACCCCATGCAGATTCTAACAAGCATCAATCACTTTTTTTAGTTCTGAACGCTACTAATAAGCTTATCAAGTAGCAATGGACCTCCTACTAATTGATCATTGAGCACCAACCGATATCACATTGATCTGGTCACTAGTTCGGATAAGTGAAACTCAACTCTTGGATCTATAAGCAATCCGTAGTTAATTTTTAGCAACTTTGGAAATATGAATGAAGTGTGATAAATTTTCTCTTCTCGTTCATTAGATGAATATAATTTGGAATACCTTGTTATTACTTATGTTTCTTCATTCTAAATAAATCTTCCTCATATTACATAAGTAATCAATAACCATTATTCCAAAAACTATCATCATTCTGATTGCTTATAACTATTTATGACATTAATATTCTATATCCTATAAGCCATGTCCAGCGGAGCTAGTCCGTGTCGGGTTGAGACAGGTATCTACCTCAGTACAATGGAAGATGGTCGCGCGATTTCATGGATTGATTGAGGTTAGACATTAACACCGTTGGATGCCGGTCGGCTCAGTGATCTAGAGATTAAGCGTTCGCGCACGAGACCGAAGGCCCTGGGTTCGAATCTTGCGAGTGGGGTAGTGGACGTGCATTGCTGAGGAGTCCCACAATAGGATGAAACGGTTGTCCAGTACTTCCAGGTTTTCAACGATGGTCTAACATCAATCGGTTCATGGTCCTAATAAAAACTATTCGTTTCTATTGGTTTTCGGGACGTAATTCCCCCTTACTTACTTACTTACGCCTGTTGGCCCTCGTGGAGTACCATAGGCACCCACCAGCATTCTCCAACAAACTTTATCCTAGGCAATCCTTTCCCGTCAGACTGATTTTTGCGCTTCATTAAATATTCATAGTTGTTATTTTACGGTGTAAACAAATATTATGGTATGTGCTACTGATGTCAACAGATATAAGTAGTATGTATCATCAATCGAATGTGAAATACCTTGTGACAGAATGTTAAAAAAGATCGAAGGAAAGAGAATAAGAAGATTGAATGATTCATATGGAAACAAAGGAACAATGAAGTCTTAGACGATTGATTGACATTTTGCAAATGAACTATTCACTATATGAGCAAAGATGGATAGTAGCTAGCAGTGGAATCCAGGACGCGCGTTTCGTCCTATTTGGGACTAGTCAGCTGGATATACTAGCATCTCAGAGTTGATGTTCACTCTGGAACTATCCATCTTTGCTTATAATGCTTGTAAATTAAGGCAATATCGAGGCGATACGCACAATATGCATATATACCAATAAGAGACTGATCAATTGCAGTCCTAAAAATCAATTGGAAGATTCAATTAAAAACAATACCAAGTGAATTATTCACTATATGGTTCTCAAATTTTATCATGATGTTCTGTAATGCTGAATTACAATACATTTGATTGTCCTCACTTGTATTCTCGTTCACTACAGTAGTTGTAACAGTAGTAATAATACTAGTACTGTAGTGTATACTACTGATATCGACAGAGATAAGTAGTATGTAACATCAATCAAGAGTGAAATACTTGACGGCAGAAGATTAAAAGGGTCTAAAAGAAGTGAATGAGAACAGAGAATGATTGGTGTGAAAACGAAAGAACATTCAAGTTTTAGATGGTTAATTAACATTTTGCAAATGAAGTATTTACTATATGATTCTCAGATTTTTGTAATTTTGTATCCAAGTATATTCGATTGTCCCACACTTCACCTTCAATATATATTATGAATTCAGTCATGATTTAAGTGTTACTTAATTATCACCTCTAATCTGTTCATTCAATGAACAATTAGCACATACATGTTAATCATACAAAAGAAAAAAATGGGTCAAATCATCAATTTGTTGAAAATGGAAAGTTGTGAGCTTCATTAATATAATAAGATAGACATTGTAATATGGTGTTAATAGATTGAATACACAGTGGATCTGATGCAGATGTGAAGGTGTGGATTAGCATAGCAAGAGCAACATATTTACAACTGAAAAAAACACATCTGGAACTCAAAACAACAGTCCGTCAACCAACACCAAAGTCACAATTTCCAACAAAAATGTCAAGACAGTTCTACTGTATAGGGCAGAAGCTTGGAGAACGATGAGAACTCATACAAGTGTTGATTAGCAATTTTCTATGCAAATTACTTCAGATCCATTGATTAAACACTATAGGCAACAACCTATTGTAGGAAAGAACAAACCGGAAGAAATCAAAAAGATACTCTGGAAGTTGTTAGGACATACATTGAGGAAAGCACCCAACTGGATCACAACGCAAGCTCTCACTTGGAATCTTCAAGGCCAAATGAGAAGTGGAAGATCAAAGAATACATTACGCTGAGAAATGGAGACAGATATGAGAAGAAGTATAAATTGAGGCTCAAAACAGAGTGGGTTGAAGAATGCTGATTGGTAGTCTATGCTCGATTGGGAGTAACAGGCATAAGTAAGTAAGACTAAATAGTTCCATGCGGAAATTTCTTGATTACTAATTTGATTAGTGAAGTTACCGAATCGCTTAATGATATGACCTATTCTCTTTTTCTACTTTAAACACTATACTTTAACTATCAATAGTAATTAATGTATAAATATGATAAATACAGTTTATTTGATGATATGAAGTAAGAAATTATAGCAACTCACGTGCAATTGATTTGGCTCACATGTAATTCGGTTAAGTCATTTTGTTAACTTATTTAACGGATAGAGTCATCGGTACAACAACAACTTATCTATATCATTGTATCTTTATTATTGTTACGAATGTATGACCATGTATGCTTAAGCATTGCTTTCTGCCTACTCATTTATTCACGATGCTAGCCTTACTACTAACCGCTTAATTCATTCGATGATTCATTCATTTCACTATGTATATATATATATATATGTCCATGTTATTCATATTCATTGCTCTCTCTCGTTTAATTGTACTCGCTTACTCGTACCCATATTCGTTGACTCACTCGCTCGCTCGCTCGCTTGCCTGCTTACCTTCCGGCACAACTCTTTCATGCTTGTTTAACGCACCTGTAATTTTGGATATCTGTGTGTGTGTGATCCCATAATAAACATAATCAACACTTCGTATTCGCCTTCTGATTAATGTACCGTACGGGCGTTATCCAATGACAGTTACCAAAACGAACTGTATACAAATTTTAAGGATTATATGGAATACCGACCATCACAAAATCTTAAGTTGTAATAGAACGAGAGATTTCATGCTAGAAAGGGACTCTTTAGAAAAAACTCAATAACAACTCTAACAAGCATCAGAATCAAGATCATAAAATCTTATGATGAATAGTTAAAATTTAGATCATGGTAAACTCAAAGTTTGAAACTTTGAAAATTATACACATTCTTAAAGATCATTCAAAGTTCTTCATCCATTTTCATACATATCATATTTATCACACTTGGGAGTACAAATTAAATTAGAATTCTGTTTGTTTTTGTTTTCTCATTGATTCTCTCAAATTCAAAGAGCTAAGTTATTAAGTGAATAGCGTAAACTTCTATTGGATATGTTTTATGTTATTGTATCTAGTTTTTTAATCGTTTATTCAATCTATTACGTAATAGGCATCATTACCAGGGTTTGATTTGATAATTTCGAATAAATTGAGCATCTATTACATAATATTTCACTGATTGAAATCATGAGCTAATTGAAGCTAGACTACCGTGGAAAAACCTGGGAGCACTGGACGGCCGTTTCATCCTAGTATGGGACTCCTCAACAGTGCACATCCACGATCCCGCCTTGCGAGATTCGAACCCAGGTGTTATCAGTCTCGCTCCAGGCGCTTAACCTTTAGACCACAGAGCCGGCATCCAACGGTATTAATGTCGAAATTCAACTACGGTGGCGCAACTTTGTGGATTGGTTGAAGTTAAACATTAACACCGTTGGATGCCTACCGGCTAAGTGGTCTAGATGTTAAGCGCTCGCGCGCAAGGCCGACAGACCCTGGGTTCGAATCTCGCAGGTTGCGGAATCGTGGATGCGCACTGTTGAAAAGTCCCATACTAGGATGAAAAAGCCGTCTAGTGTTTCCAGGTTTTCCATGGTGTTCTAGCTTCAATTGGCTCATGATTTCAACTATTGAAATTTGTAAAAATCTCCACAAAACCCCTTCTGATATTATGTAATAGCTGAACTCAAGAAATCATAAAATTATTAAAATCGAAATATTATATAAATTCTAAAGGAACAATATGAAAGTGATATTCATTTAAAAGGAATAATCTTTTACTCATCTCTATTCTATTTTTACTGGAAATATATTGAGTTCACATAAAATGTTTCCAAAACGAAATTGTAATTTCTAAAAGTGCTTTGTAATATCCCGCCTTGCAGCCAAACAAGTTGGTGAAGCCTAGTAGGCCTTTTTGAAGAGAAAGAGGTCACATCGAAGCACAGCACAACTACCGAGGCTAAAATAGTTGTTTCTGCAATCCGTTGGAGTTTTCTATTTGACGAGCAACACCGTACGTTAAATGCACCACTTTTGTAAATTTTTTGTCGTTTTCCAATCAAAATGTAATTGTGCTGGTTTTCTCTGTGGATTTCGTAATCAGATTGTGGGTATCGGTAAAAGTTAGCGATCACCCTGATCTCCACCACCTGGTTACCGCTCACGTTAGTTCATGAATCATTCGTCCCACTATCCAGGAGACATGATGCGGACGTGTGAGTCAGATTTTGCCTCCCTTTACTGATAGTGTCGGATATTTATTCTCTTTAAACAGATATAACTTACTTACCTACTTACTGTTGTAACCCCTCATGGAGGAGCATAGACCAATTACTAGTATTTTTTATCCAACTCTGTCCTGGACAATCTTTTCCAGTTGCTATACATCCTTTTCATGTCTGCTTCCAATTCCCGACAAAATGTGTGGATTGACCTTTCACTTTTCCGTTTACATTCAGGATTTCAAGTCAGCGCTTTTATCCTGACGTAGATTGGTAAGTGATTTCTGTAATGCGTGTCCTACCAATTACAACATCTAGTCCCAATCTCCCATACAGATGAAAACTGGTTCGTTCTCTCACAAAACAGACTGTTGTTGATCGTATCCAACCAATCGATGTTGAGTATGTTGTGTAGACAACTATTTATAAATACTTGCACATGCTTGACGATGGTTGTAGTAGTCCTCCATGTTTCAGCTCCATAAAGGAAATCTGTCTCGACATTCATATTGAATATTGTGACTTTGATATTGGTAGACAGACTGTTGTTTTGAGTTGCATATGTTCTTCAAGTGAAGGAATGCGTCCCTTGCCTCCCCAATCCTCGCCATCACATCCGTATCCGATTCTGCTTGTTCATCGATGATGCTTCCCAGGTACGTGAAAGATTCTGTATATTCCAGAGTTTCGCCATGAAGTGTGACTGGGTTGGTTTTCACAGTGTTGTATTTGAGGATGTTACTTTTCCCTTTTTGTATGTTGAGGCCCAGTGATGCAGAAGTTGCTGCTACACTAGTTGTCTTCATCTGCATTTGTTGGTATGTATAGCATAGAAGGGCCATTGTCATCTGTAAAGTCTAAATCTTCTAATTGATTTCGAGTTGTCCATTTTATTCCACGGTTTTCATCAGAACTCGTGGTATTCATAATTCAGACAGACATGATGCTGCGTATTATATTATGTTCACACAACAATTTAGTGATAAACAATTCCAGGTCATTTCATTTTGACTTGTCACTTCAATAAAGTTATCTTCCTATAGTGATCACACTTTGCTTAATGATAAGTCTTGTGAATAATTCTTAGAATATTTTGATCAAGGCTTCGATTGTTGCAATCATTTAGTCAAAAATTTACTAAGGCGACAATCTAACGCCATTATCGTCCTGGAAATATAAACTACACAAATTGAACTTCCTCGTTTATGGTTGCGATCAACCAGCATCTCAATGCAAAGTTTCCATTCCCATAGTAATTATAATTATACTGAATATGTTGTAATGTGTTGAAACTATTCCCAATTATTAAATAGTTTATGCTACTTGACACTCATCAGCAAGATGTACCTGTAATCTTGAGGGAACAGACGTTCTCTGACGTATTCGATAACATGTCAATCAGCTTCATTGTCAGAAACGTTGTTACAGGGTTATTCGAGCAGCGACTGACCTCCTGTATGACTGAAATGTATTTACAATTGATTGATCAATGGATGGTGATCAATATCATGTTCATCAAGTCCTTCTTAGTGCAGATCGAATCCCATCAACTAATTTACAAGATTACAAGTACATCTTGCTGACGATTGTCCAGTAGCACAAAACCTAGGTATATGTATTCCTGTTGACTACCTCCAAACACCATCTTATCTCAACGTAGTGCACGTAATGTCAAGTCACTTAGACTAGTAACCACATTCCAACTTGGTCGATAGCATTCGATTAGCATTAAAGAAGGAGTTTACACACACAGGACATTAATCACCACCAAGTGATCAATGAATTGTACTATTTCTACACAGATACAATAATGAACAAACTAATTCTAATGTAATTTCCAACAGTACAAAAAAATCAATGAAACAAATTCTCTAAACACAATCATTTGAATACATTCAACAAATATAATATGAGCGCAATAAACGTTACTTACTTACTTGCTTACTTACTTACGCCTGTTACTTCCAATGGAGCATAGGTCACCAACCACCATTCTCCAACCCACTCTATCCTCGGTCATAGTAACAAAATGATTTAATTTAATCAATAAAACTGAACAATATACTAAGATCAATAGCGATTATTGTAGAATGTCATATAAAATTTAAACACCTTAGAAATATTATCACATTTCACTATTGTTTAATGGTTATGCAATAATAATAATAATAATTGTAGTAATAATAATAATAGTAACAGTAATGATATTAATAGGAATAGTAATATTAGTAGTAATGTGGTACGTGCTACTTATATTGATATAAGTAGTATATAACACGAGTCAGGAATGTAATGTCTGGCAGCAGAAGATGAGGGAAGATCAAGAAAGGAAGAACGAGAATAGAAAACAATTAGTATAGAAATGCAAGAACAATGAAGTACAAGACAATTATTGAACATTTTGTAAATTAAGTATTATAGTATGATCTTTCTACCTTACCAAGTAACTCTGTAATGTTGTGTTGAATATAATTCGGTTATCCTCACCTGTGTTCTCCTTCACTACAGTAATAGTAATAATAGTAGTAATAATAATCATAATAACACTAACAATAATGATAATAAAGGTGTTCTATTCTCTATTGTTAATCGTTTGTTTATTTCCATAATAAAAACAAAAAGACAAAACAAAGTAATCTTGTTCCCTTAACAATTGAAATACCTTCTATACATACATGTTAATCTTTAATAATAATGAATTATAAGTAGTCTCTTATATCAGTAGTCTATTTTTGTAAAATAGAATAGAATAAAATTATTTATCTATCCATATTTAAATCATTATTGAAATAAACTAAATATAGATACTACTTATTATCAAAATATCATTCTTTATGAAATCAATAGTTTGTATTCTTTCTGATAAGATAACTATTCATGATTATATATAGATATGTTATATGTTTATAGGGATTATACATAAAAATATCGATTTTACTTTGTACTATATGAATTCATGAGACGATAAAAGATAAACTATCATAGAAAACGTGGAAACGCTGGACGGTTGTTTCATCCTAGTATGGAACTTCTTACTAGTATGCGTTCTTAATCCTAATTGCGGGATCCAAACCTAGGATATTCGGTTTTGTGCGCAAACGATTAACCTTTAAACCACTGAGTGGAGCAGCATCAAACTGTGTTAATGTCTAAATTCAACCAATGTTATGTCATTGCCCCACCGTCTAATTTTGTCTTCATTGAGTCAATGCCTCACAACAGATATGGTTGAACACCACCGGTCATGGCTTATCACTAGAAATCCAGGAAATACATTTGATACCAGTCAATAATGAGCACGTAACGATTACTATCAGAAAGGGGGTTTTGAGGGATCGTGGTAATTTAATAATTGAATTCATAAGTCAGTTGAAGCTAAACCACGTTGGAAAACCTGGTGACATTGGACGGCTGGTTCTTCCAAGTATGGGACTCCTCAGTAGTACGCGTTCACAAGACTGCTCCAGGGATTCTAACCCACGATATTCGGTTTCGTGTGCGAACGATTAAACCTCTTGACCATTGAGCAGAGCAGCATCCAACGGTGTTAATGACTAAATTCAACCAATCCACCAAATTTCGACATCGTCCACCATATTGTTCATTCAATCACTGCCTGACAACAGACCCGGTTGAACTTCACTGGCTTCTACAGGTTGAGCGTTCGCGCACAAGACCCAAGTCTTGTATGCGAATCCTGCCAGCAGAATTGTGGATGCGCATTGCTGAGTATTCTTATACTAGGATAAACTGGCCGTCCAATTCTCAAATAAAACACTGTGAAAACCAACCCAGTCACACTTCATGGCGAAACTCTGGAATATACAGAATCTTTCACGTACCTGGGAAGCATCATCGATGAACAAGCAGAATCGGATACGGATGTGATGGCGAGGATTGGGGAGGCAAGGGACACATTCCTTCACTTGAAGAACATATGCAACTCAAAACAACAGTCTGTCTACCAATATCAAAGTCACAATATTCAATATGAATGTCGAGACAGATTTCCTTTATGGAGCTGAAACATGGAGGACTACTACAACCATCGTCAAGCATGTGCAAGTATTTATAAATAGTTGTCTACACAACATACTCAACATCGATTGGTTGGATACGATCAACAACAGTCTGTTTTGTGAGAGAACGAACCAGTTTTCATCTCTATGGGAGATTGGGACTAGATGTTGTAATTGGATAGGATATACATTACAGAAATCATCAACCAATCTACATCACATGAAAAGCGCTAACTTGACATTCTGAATAGAAGCAGTGAAGAGGAAGACCAAAGAATACATTACGCCTGATAATAGAAACAGACATGAAAAGGATGAAAAGCAACTGGAACAAGCTTAAAACGATTGCCCAGGACAGGTTTGTATAGTGTGTGTTCTGTTGAGCAGCTTATTCTCCTCCATGTGGAGTAAAAGGAGTAAGTAATTAAGCTTCAGCGGATTTATTTCTTTGTTCAATATTATATTATCTTTTTTAATAGCATTCATCTTGCTAGCCTTACAATTTTCTTATTATTCTATTTGTCACTTACATTTAAGTGTATAGACCTAATGTCCTAACATAGGCTGATATATGTATATGTATGTATGTATATATACATATTTGTCCCAGTTTATACATTGTTAAAAAATGAATGACCTTCGGGATATTTTGAAACATAATTTATCATTATGAACATATGATATAACAATTTATTTAAATGGATGGAAATATATATGTTTTCGGCAAATGACTTTGACTGGTAGAGAATGAAGAAGAAGAAGAAGAACAAGAACAAGAAGAAGGAAAAGAAATGTAACTTGATTGATAATAATCAAATGATACAAATTGAAAACGATTAGTTCTTGTAGATTTTAGTTATCTTTCAAAACAAACAAAACAATAAAAGATATTGATGGAGTTTTGTTCTCTGAGCTGGATGGTTTGGTCGTGGAGCTTTCATCGTTCTTCTGAAAGCTCCACGACCAAACCATCCAGCTCAGAGAACAAAACTCCATCAAAATCATCCACCTGAGCTACAAATCTTCTCCACCATCTCAATAAAAGATATATTTAATCGTTGAATTCATGAATTTATTGAAGCTAAATCATTATGAATAGATAGGTTCTGGGTTCAAATCCCTTGAATGGCATTGTAAATGGGCACTACTGAGAAATCTTATACTAGGATGAAACTATTGTCCAGTGCATTCAGATTTTTCATGGTGACCTAGCTTTAATCAACTCATGAATTCAACTATTAAATATAAGATATAATTTAAGTATGTAGCCTTGTTTAGAAGGATGAACATAGAGTGGATTTATGGCTTAATTGGTTGATTTTTATTTCAAACATTATTCAACATTCATTACAATGTAACAGTTCATCTTCATTGTGTACTGAAACTGATTTTAAGTTAGTAATTTCTTTGATAAGTCTTCTAGATTCAGTTCCTAAACTCTTCTAGTAACCTTCAGGTTAAATCTACACACATCGAATTGAATACAAGAGAAAAGGTGCGACATATAGAAGAAATACTTTATTTCAAATGTTCATTTATATCCAGAAAATCTTGAGTATTTATAAGTACTTTAGACGGCTTTGGGCCTCTGGAAATTTCTGGAACGCTACTAAACATAATATCAGTATAAATATTCATCCAAACAGAAATTCGACATGTGATTTGTTACTTACTAGATGTTTCTGGAAAAGCTTCTGTTGAATGCTGATTAGATAAGATGTTTGTCGATGTCTTCAGAGCTTTTTGTTTTGACCTTTTTCGATAAGCTTTCTGGATCTCTTCAACAATACAAAAACGTATAGATGGAATTAGCCATCTCTTTATTATTCGTTAGAGATCTTTGAATATGAAAAGGTTCCGATTAATAATCAATATCTTTCAAAATTGATCTTTTGATCTGATCATAAAGGATATGTAAAAGGTTTTTTCAATAGTTGTATAAAACATCCCAGTATCTAGATTATAATCTTCTCGGAAGGTTGAAGCAAATTACTTGTGTAGTCAATGAGAAAACCATTGGGGACAATCAAATGTACGTGAATACAAAATCACAGAATCTCTTAGTAAAATCTGAAAACCACCTAGTAAATGGTTCATTTGTGAAATATCCATCAATTGTCACAGACTTCACTGTTCCTTCGTTTCCACATCAATCATTCTCTGTTTTCGTTCTCTTCTCTTCGATCTTCTTAAACTTCTACCACCAGTCATTTCACATTCGATTGATGATATATACTACTGATATCTGTCGACATCAGTAGCAGACACGACACCAGTATATATATATATATATATATATATATATATATATATATATATATATATATATATATATATATATAGTTGTCTTTTGTCCTACTCCGATTAGATAGTGTGATCATCGTCCTTGATATACATTCATTTTATCTAAAACATATAAATGTTTTCAGTGATACAGTCACGTTGTAATAACCCTGTTCAATAACTGAGTTCAGTCATTTGAAATCTACCCCCTCACTTTCATCCGAAGTGGTAATAATCTTGTAATGAGTTTTCATTACAGAATAACTTTATTTTGGATAGCATTAACAACTAATCTTTATTATAATTTGCCTACAGGTTAGACTGTTCTAAACAAACATAATAATACACTCGATATTAATTTGGTCTTAGATGTGCTCTCAAGTAACTCACTGAAGACAATGGTGGATGTTTCGCTCAATTTTGTGGATTAGTTGAAGTTAGACATTAAAACAGTCGGATGCCGACCGGCTCAGTGGTCTGGAGGTTAAATAATGACGTGCGAGACCGATAGATCCTGGGTTCGAATCTCTCGGGATAAGATCGTGGATGAACACTGCTGAGGGGTCCCGCAGTAGGACGAAACGGCCGTCCAGTGCTTTCAGGTTTTTCATGGTGGTCTAGCTTCAACTGACTCATGATCTTAACTATTAAATTCACTATAATGTACGCAAAACCCCTTTTGATATTAAATCATATAGACAGTGAGATTTTGATCATTGTTGCTTCGTATAAAAAATTGACACAAATTATGGACTAGTGAATCTCACCATATTGGTTTACAAGTTGTTAACTAACTATAAAATCACAAGATTTTGGATTTAATCTCTTGTAAGGTGAAGGTAAATCTGACATCATAACGCAACAACGGTCTAGTTGTTCTTACTTTTCAATGATTTCTCAATTGTTGATGAATTCTACAAACACAAGTCGTCAGTTTAGTAAGTTTGATTTATTCCTGTGATTTAATAAATGAAGCACGAAAAGAACACTTACCTACTTACACCAGGTACCCCTACTGGTGGAACATAGGCCTCATTCTACATCGAACTCCGTCCTGGACAATCTTTTCCAGTTAATTCCAGTTGCTATTCATACTTTTCATGTCCGATTTCATTTCTAAAAGCAGTGTGTCCCTTGATTTTCCTCATTTTCGTTCCCCTTCACGATTCCATATTAGTGTCTGCCTTGTGATGCAGCTTGATGATTTCCTCAATGTCTGTCCTATCCACTTCCAACGTCTTTTCTTGATTTCCTGTACAGATGGAAGCCGGTTTGTTCACTGCCATAGTAAACTATTGCTGATGTTATCTCGTATAGACAACTGTTTATAAATACTTGTAAATTTTTGATGATAGTTGTGGTAGTTCTGCGAGTTTCAACTTCATACAATAGATCTGTCTTCACATTCGTGTTGAATATTCTGACTTTCATAATGGCTTGCAGACATTTGTTTTGAATTCGATATGTTCTTCAATCGCAAGAATGCTATCTTTGATTTACCAATCCTCGTCTTTACGTGTGCATCAGATACTCCTTATTCATCGATAATGCCGTGCAGATACATGAAAGTTTCCACCTCTTCTAGAATTTCTTTAGCGATTGCAATTGAGTTGGTTTTTACCGTGTTGTGTTCGAAGATGTTGCTTTCTCCCTTGTGTATTTTGAAGTCCGCTGATTGCAGAAGTTGCTGCTACACTACTTATTTTCATTGGATAATGTGTATGAGATAGAAGGGTCAGGTCATCTACGAAGTCTAAATCGTCTAGTTGCTCACTAAGCTGTCTATTGTACTCCTTACTTCCCTACAAATATGAAGGTCTTTATCATTCAGTCAATCACAATGAATATAGTCGACTTATTGTCATTATTCGCCTCAAATCAATCAATCCATCAACATCCCTATATTCCATCAGTTGGAAGCACAAAATATACAATCATATTAAATAACGGTAACAAGAAGTGATCAATAACTTATTCTTTATAAAAACGAATGTGAAGTTATCCGGTTCGCGTTAAAGACAATAATAGAAGAAATAGACCATGCTAAATGTCGTCACGTATAGTTCATATATATATGAAGTTGTGGAGATTGTTATGTTTTTTGATTAAGATCATGAATCGTTTGATGATAGACAACCATTGAAAACCTAGAAGCATTGAACGACCGTTTCATCCTAGTATGAAGTTTCACGACAGTGAGCATTCACGATCCAGCATATAGGACTCAAACTCAAGATATTTGTTCTCACGTGTAAGTGCTTAACCACTGAGTGGGTCGGTATCTTACGGTATTAATGTTTAAAATCAACTAATCCATGATCTTGCACAACTCTTTATCCATTGTCTGAGGTAGATAACTTTCTCACATCCGATATGGATTAGACTTCACTATTCACAGCTTCATTATTCACGGTATCCTTATTAAAATTATTTGATTTTATGGTTTACATGGTAAACTGACTTTAGTTGGACAACATCTAGAAACCGAGGAGAAAAGAATAGCTATTTCATGACATTATAGAAAATCTTATTCTATGTTCATTTATAGCTTCACTTACTATCGAACCTAGAACTTTCAGGTTTCATAGCGATTACTCAATCTTTAAACCATTAAATCCGCATCCAATAGTATACATTTTCAAATTCAATCGATTTGTGGACCGTGGTGGAGCATTGCTGAAGTGTTCCATACTAGAACAGAAATGAAGGGATTCTTGATTTTCTGTAATTCTCTAACTAAGGTCATTTCACTAGTTGATGATCAGTTTTTCTAATTTAGTCACACACACATTTGAGACGAATGGTACTAGCTTCGAGTCTAGGGGTGAATATCAACTCTGGTATACAAGTACACCCAGCTGACGAGTTCAAAATAGGACGAAACACGCGTCCTGAACTCCACTACTAGCCATCATCCATCCATACTTATAATGCTTATGACTTAAGGCACTATCGATGCAATACTCATTGGATTTACATAAGTCAGCAAGTGATTGATCCATTGCAGCCCTAAATAACAACGGGAATATTCAAACAAACAATACGAAGTAGATCTTGTTTAATCAACTTGAAAAAAGATAACACAATTAAGAATTGTAATGTATAGGGTACTACAAACAGAATTTGTCAGCCTGATTATTATGTCGGATAAATTGTAAAGTTATGTCATCAATAGAAAATGCGTAGTTATTATTATTTAATAAACATTATGCAATTGCGCAGTTACCATTATAACTAAGATAAGCAATATGAATGTCATTGAGTAGTGCGAAGAATGAACCTACTTGACTACAATAGTCGTTAATATTGTTCAAAAAATGAGAATTAAGACGAGTCTACTGCGCCTGACAGGAAACATATGATGTTAATAGTATCTATATATGTGAACAAAAGGGTCGTTATTTGTTTATTAATTAATCTACCCCTCCCCTACTAGGGATATTTACTTCATAGAATGCACCCTATGTCTTCTGTTAGATGTTTCCTTAGTATTATTGTAGTGAACAGAACACGGGTAAGGGGCATCAAATTACAGAGTTACTTGTTAAAATAGAAAATCCATATAGTAAATTGTTAATTTGCAAAATATTAATCCATCATATCAACCTGGACTATTCCAGTTGCAAACATCAATTCATTGCCTCATATTTTATTGTTCATGAATTTTCTTACAAATTGCATTGTGTTCCCGCTCTTCCTTTCTTGATCTTCCCCCATCTTCTTCTGCCAGACATTATATTTTTAACTCGCGTCATATACTACTTACATTAATATAAGTAGCACGCACCACATTATCTTTTCGAAAGCTAGCATAAGGTTGTAGAGATTATCAGAAATCAATCAAAGTTAGTCAACTAATTGAAAACTTAGAAGCACTAGACAATTGTTTTGTTTTAATATAAGACTTCTAATCTGTGCAAATTCATAACTCTGCTACTGGAAAATGATTTCAGGATCTTCGATCTCACATGTGAACGTTTAATCATCAAATTCATGTGCTGGTGTAGATGTCTATGTTTAGTTAATCAATGATATTGCGTAACTATTTTTCTTTGCTTTCAATGGGTACCTTCTAATCAACCGACAGTAATCCTTCTATTTTATATGAACCAACAACTCATTCGAATATCTGTTTAAGTCATGTCTTTTAGAAGATAGATTATGCTACTATATCAACGCGAAATCAAACAGTACTTTATTTTAATATATGAAAATCATGCATTACATAAATCATTTACATATCCACTTTCAATTGTCCTTTACATACTTCATCATTCTTTCGAATGTGTTATTATTTCGAATGCTCTTGATTTCCTCTCCTCTTCTCTTTATTTCACTCCTCTTCTGATAAGTATTCTATTTTGAATTCCTACTACATACTACTTATATCTGTCCGTATAGTAATAGCGTACAGTCTGATAATTTTTGGTTAGCGCTTTTTTAGCTATTTAGTTTTCTACAAGATATAGTCGTTAACTATATGTCCAATCCTACTCCTTTATCCGGGCTTGGGACCGGCAGTAGCCCCAAAGGGGCTCCAGCTCGAGGTACACCCTGATAATAGTACACAGTGATGTCATAATACATTGTAATTTTTAAACTATAAATAACTATGATAGTAGTCAGTTTGAACTAAACTATTCACACTTCTTTTTTAACCAGTTATTTCTTGTTATTGATATTGATCATCAAAAGAAATCTATGAAAAATAATGGAGAAAAACATATTAATACTTTTAAAGACTGAGGTGAATAAGATGTCATGATATCGGAAGTAACAGTATAGCTAACAATATTCATCTCCCAATGGAATAGGTCTTGTTGTAGTGAAGGTGAGCACAAGTGTGGACACCCAGACGTATGTGAATATAAAATTACAGATTCTGTTAGTTAAATTTGAGCATCATACAGTAAATTCTTCATTTGCATAAGTGTCAATCAATCGTCTCAAGATTCATTGTTCTTTCGTTTACACACCAAACATTCTCTGTTCTCGTTCTCTTCTCTTTGATCTTCTTCACCAGACATTTCACTTTCATTTGATCATACATATTACTTATATATGTTGACATCAGTAGTACACACTGCACCGTCAGTATCCTGTTATGGAAATTGTTAGATTTAATTGAGATCACGAACCCATTTTGGTTATGGGGCCAGTGAGTACGTGGAAGCAATGGACAGTTGTTTCGTCTTGACACGAGACTCTTCGAAAGAGCACGTCAACCACCATGGAAGTGTGAACCAAACTCAGCTCATTTGGTTTTGTACGTAAATATTCAGTCTCCAGATCAATGTATAAGGCTCCTGTGTTGTACTAATCTAATTCCAATTATTCACGAAACTGTGCGTCTATCTTTCATTCCTCACATCCAAAATAGTTGAGCTTTACTGGTCAAGGCTTCTCACTAGAACTCCAGGAATCTCCTCTGCAAGTTAGTTACGTGAATCAAATGAAGTTAGACCTGTACACCATCGGAGCTCGTTTTAGTAGCTGAGAGGTTATGCTTTCGCGCATCGGAACGATATTTCAGGGTTCAATCACTCGTGTTAGAATCGCAGATACAAAATGATACATAGTTGCATAATAGGACAAAACAGCTTTCCATTGTTCCCAAGTTTTTATTAGTGTTTTAACTTCGATCGGTTTACAATTTCAATAAAACCAACATTAATTGTCTATGATATGATGACCCCTTTAAACTTCTGGACTGTTATTTTTCTAAATGTACATTTATTGTCATGGATTTTCCTGTTTAAAAATTGTTTAAATTAACCTACTGTAAATTAATCATTAAGAAACTCGAAATGTATCACCATGGAGATTCGTCCTTTATAGAAACTTATGGTGATTACTGTAAAATTCATACATTCAATACAATAATCAATGAAAATTAGAGATGTCATGGTAAGAAGATTGATCGTTAACATTTATGAATGAATATGATAACTAACTAATCACTATCTTAAAACGGTTTATATACAGTTTTTGAATATAATTTATTTAAGAGTGTTATCCCTCAGGGACGAGCATAGGCCACCTATCAGCATTCTCCATCCAACTCTATCCTCGGCAATCCTTACCAGTTGTTTCCAGTTGCTATTCATTCTTTTCATGTCTACTTTCAATTCCCAGATTTCAATTCATTTTGTATTGTCTGTTTCAATCTTCCCATTGATTTTTAAAACTGCAATTGGTCAGTCTCTTATTGACATATGTGCATCCACTGAGGATTGCCTTGATAGTATCTTAAGTCATAAGAATTATAAGTATGGATGGATGTTGGCTAGTATTGGAATTCAGGTCGCACTTTTCATCTTATTTAGTACTCTTTAGCTGGGTATATCTGCATCCCAGAATTAATGTTCACTCGAGTCAATCTGAATAGTATGCATATATGCCAATAAGAGATCGATCAATTACAGTTCTCAACATCAATGAGAAGATTCAAACAAATAATATAAAATGAATTTAAACTTCTCCCTATTGCATAGGCAAGTGGCCACCAGAACTCACTAGCTAAGTGAATAACGTAATGGTGTTTAAATCGAATTGTATTGGGTTCGAGCCCTGGATAGCATATCAACTGTAGACTGAAGATATATCCAGTTGACAAGTACCAAATAGGAAGAAACGCGCTTCCTTGATTTCACTGACAGTCATTATCCATTTTTGCCTAGAATGCTTATGAATTAAGGCAATATCGAGGCAATTTGTACAGAATGCACATATGCCGATAAGCGACTGATTAATTGCAGTCTTAAACATCAATGCGAAAATTCAAGTAAACCATAACTCACTGGCTAAGTTAATAACATGATAATGTCCAAATCGAATTTTACTGGGTTCGAGCCCTGAACTGCGCCTCAATAATGAGATTCAGATACATCCAGTTGACTAGTCTCAAATAGGACAAGACATTCATTCTGGATTTCATTACTAGCCACTATCCATCTTTTGGGGTACTTAGCCTGTTGTATACCCTGATGATGTTCTCGTAACTTTCGAGGTGCCTGATCTGTAAAAGACGATAGGACAGTGCTGTTCGGAACGTTAGGTCCTCAAAACTCACTTGGGATAGGACCTAATTTTGTAATTTTATTTACAAGATTTGAATTTCTTTGTTTTCGCGACAAAGGCGCTCTTGTCACCATGTCGTATTTCCCACTGGGAAATATCTTAAATGCTATTGGTCCGTTGCATCTTTTAGTATGCTATTTGGTAACTCTTCCCAAGGACGGTTTTATACTGTATATATACGTTTTGAATTGTGTTTGTTGTTATCGCTCGTTTCTGGCTGTTTTGTAGGATATACGTCCCCATTCCAAACTTGGACTTCTCTCTCTAGTTAGTGTGGCTGGGACGCATCAAATAACTAGCTTACTATACTTTGGTCATTGAGATCTTGTTTCTTGTTCGTAGATTAAGTGAACTCGTGATAGCTTCAATCGTAGCAGTGCATAATGCTATTGTTGTATGCTAGATTCAAAGAGAATGGTATACTATATCCATGCAAATCCGCTTTGTTATTGTTCTTATTGTTGTATTATTATTTATCTTTGCTTCAAATAAGATTTCACTACACTTTAGTATCATTCAATAATAGTGAATAAATAAAAAGAGTATTTTCCATATGTAAATATCACAATTGCATTACTTCTTCATATAAGTAGAATGAATGAATAGCTATAAACTTTTATAGATTAGTTCATTCATTCATTCATTAGGGAATTTTATTTGATACTTACGTTTCTTCTTCTTCTTTTTTTTGTTTGGATTTTGGCAAAATTAATTTGCATTACATGAATGGTGTATAATAATAAATTAAGGGAAAGAAATTCAGGGAAAATTTTAATGTTTCATTTCTCTATTATTATTATTATTATTACTATTACTAGTAGTATTAGTATTATTATTATTATTATTATTATTATTAGTAGTAGTAGTAGTAGTAGTAGTAGCAGTAGCAGTGGTAGTAGTGGTAGTAGTAGTAGTAGTAGTAGTAGTAGTAGTAGTAGTAGTAGTTAAGTAGGAAAATGGGCGTTATCCAGCTGTACGATGTCTAAGATATTTCATTATATTCTTCTTTCTTTCTTTTTTCCTTTTTTTCTTTTCTTTTCTTTTTTTCTTTTCTTATCTTTTCTTTTTCCTTATGAATGTACTTTCTATTTTGAATAATAATATAATAATATAATGAATGAAATAGAAGAAAGGTTTATACTAGAAATAAGATATTCTAAATGATTTCAATGTAATTGAATAATAATAATGATAATTACTTGGTCAATTAATAACAGTATAGAAAATTGAATGAATTAAAAGATGTTAATATAAAGAAAAATGAATAATAAAGTACATTGATTACTATTTTCAGTACATGCTTACATTATTTTGGTGGAGTTTTGTTCTGTGAGTTGGATGGTTTGGTCGTGGAGATTTCATCGTTCTTCTGTACGACATCATCCGCAGCACGAACTTCAGATAGAAGTGAAGTGTTCAAATTTCTCCATATGTGTTTCACAGATTGTTCTGTGCACCTCGATGTTCATTGGTTCTTATTGACCTTAAATTTATCATTGTTTACTTCTTTGTTTTGGTTGTGTCTCCCATTGGTTTGATTTTTGTTCTTATACTTGTGCATGATTTTTTATGATTGATTGATAAATTGGATTGATTTCAACATGCTTGTTGATTGCTGATTGACCTGAGTGCCAGGCTTCTAAAAATTCTCTGGTGTTTTTGGAGTTTCCTCTCTCTAAGATTTCCACATTTTTCCAATCGAATGAGTGTCCGCAGTTGTCCACGTTTATTGATATAAGTGAGGAGATACCATGGCGTTTGACTACTAACTGATGTTAGTGTAGGCGAAGGTGAAGGGGGCGTCCGCTTTGTCTGATGTAGTGTTTTTTTGCAGTTGGCACAATTTATTTTGTAGATGATGTTTGATTTGTTTCCCTTTGTTATTTCATCCTTTGGTTTGCATAGGGTTGATTGTAGTGATTTTTTCGGTTTGTGTGCCACACCTATCCCGAAGGTTTTCAGCAGTCTCGTTACGGTTGCTTACTTACTTACGCTTGTCAACCCAAATGGAGAAGCATAGGCCACCGATCAGGATTCTACAACCTACTCTGTCATGGGTCCTTTCCCTTCTATTTCAATCCAATTGTTGTTCATTTTTCTTCCTATGACTGTCACTATTTCTCGGTGTAATGAGCTCTTTGATCTCTCTCTTTTCTTTTAGCCTTGAGGATTAAAAGTGAGGGTTTGCCTTGTGACGTAGTTGAATGATTTCCTCAATGTATGTCCTATCAACTTCCAGCGCTTCTTCCTGATTTCTTCCAGTTTGTTCTGTCCCATAACAGGTTGTTGCCTATAGTGTCTGGCTAATGGATCCGAAGTAATTTGCTTAGACAATTGTTAATAAACACTTGTATCGGTTTTTATCGTTCTCCAAGTTTCCGCCCCATCCAGTAGAACTGTCTTGACGTTTGGATCGAAAATTGTGAATTTAGTATTGGTTGACGGACTGTTGTTTTGAGTTCCAGATGCTTTTTCAGTTGTCGATATGTTGCTCTTGCTATGTCGATCCGCGCCTTCACATCTATATTACTATTTTTAGTAGTCTGTTAAAAAAAAACCTTAGCTAGGTAACTGTTAATAAGACTAGAATAAATCAAATAAACGTTTTGTCATGATTTAGAATTTTTCATTAGGGCCTTATCTATAATCTAACCAGGCAGATAATTCTCAGTGTTTAGGTTACTGCAGTAAGTTGTTTATAGTTAAATTATTGGCTTTGAATCTAACTTGACGAAATTGATATTACTGATGACTATGAATAATCCTGGATTAAATGACATCACAGTTTTACCAAAGTAAAAATATGAATGTTATCAGAAGTCTATCTATGAACCTAAGAATTTAATGATAATTTATACTGACAGATCAACGACGTTCCTCCGCTTTGAGTTAGTGAATATATCGTCAATGTTGTTTTAACAAATAGTCATAACGGTATACAAAGCTAATTCTGTAAGCGTAGGTAATTAGATAGGGTTTTACAGTAAACAGTTTTCAAAAATATTCTAATCCACTAACAATCATTTCCATACTACAATGAAAAGCAATTGACCAGGTTTCTGTTAAGATCTAAATGAAAAAAACGGCAGTGTATGTCTACATCACAATATAACTCCAATTGAATAAAGTTAGAAATGCAAACGACCAAATTGTAACACAATAGTCCAAATGTAATATGTTTATTGTAATGACATAGTGTGGTGCGTGCTACTTATATTGATATAAGTAGTATATAACACAAGTCAGGACTGTAATGTCTGGCAGCAGAAGATGAGGGAAGATCAAGAAAGGAAGAACGGGAATATAAAGCAATTAGTATGGAAATGCAAGAGCAATGAAGTCCAAGACAACTATTGAACATTTTGCAAATTAGGTATTATAGCATGATTTTTCTATTTTACCAAGTAACTCCGTAAGTTTGTACTGAATAATAATTCGGTTGTCCTCACCTATGTTCTCCTTCACTACAATAGGTCTTGAGTTTTCGATTATTGATAGTGTTATCAAAGTTCAGTAGCCAGGTAACAGTTGGTCAGTTCAACATGATTTCCCATATCTCAGTAGGCAAAGTTCAGTTACAGTATCAACTATATTAATTTACAAACAACTCATCTATGCAATAAACGATTAGTCTATTGTTGAGTCGTAGCAAACTTTTGAGTGTATTATCCATTTTTGGTGTTAAAGGTTTCCCGCAGATTGTTATTATTTGATTATTCAAACATTTACTACTTATTAATGTACATTGTATACAGAGAATTTATTTCATAGTTGAATTCATGAGTCAATTAAATCTAGACCGTCATGAAAAACTTGGAACTACTAGACGACCATTTCATCCTAGTTAATGACTACTCAACAATGCGTATCTATAATCCCGCACATGGTAATCGAACCCAGAACCTCTGGTCACACGTACGAACAGTGGCACTATTTCCTCCTAAATATCTATCCTACTTCATGATCAACTCAATTAGGTAATAGCATGAATAAATCTCTAATAGACAAGATGTATGTTTTTCACAATACAAATTATAGCCATTTGTTTATTTGTTATAATAGTTATATCTCAATTAATCTAATCATATAAGTTACATTATACAAATTAAATTAGTTTCCTTTTATATTAATGAATTACCCCTTGAAGCAATAATAATACGATGATTAGAAGAAGAAAAAGATGAATCGCTGCAGAATACTTCTTCGGCATATATTTAATTGAAAAATACTTTTAATTATTCATCTATATACAAACTGATTAATGTCTGAAGCGGTTTTATGGATATTATAGTAATTTCAATGATTGAGATCATGAGTCAGTTGAAGCAAAACCACCATGGAAAACCTGGAAGCATCGGAAGGTGGGACTCCTCAGCGGTACACTTCCACGATCCCGCCCCGCGAGATTCGAACCCAGAACCTATCAATCTCGCGCGCACAAGCACTTAACCTTCAGACCACTGAGTAGGTATCCAATGGTGTTAAGGTTTGACATCAACTAATCCACGAAATCGAACGACACATACACCATTGTCACAATAGACACGGTTGAACTCCACTGGTCACTGCTTCTCACTAGAACTCCAGGATATACCTCTTGAATCCGGTCACTATTGAGCATATGTTGATTATTATCAGAAAGCGTTTTGTGGATATTATAGTAATTTCAATGGTTGAGATCATGAGTCAGTTGAAGCTAATAAGAAAATAAGATCTATATAATAAATACTAACTAATCTTAACTAGTTAGGAAAAAGCGATCGACAGTCGTTTTTGTCCTGCTGTACTGTTCTACAGTAATAAACAATCACAACTCCATCTATAACCGACTTCAGGATCTTTAAGTCTCATTGTCAGAACGCGAATTTCAAATCCCTCTGAATAAGACTTCTCAGCAGTTTAAAGCTTAAGTATTCACCGTACGATCTAAATGTACAGAGTTCGATCTTAAGTAGTTTCATGTATCCTGACTATTGAAGAGTCCGATATTAGTATGGAACAAAATTCCAGTCTTCTTACTCTTCAGGATCAGACTGCGGTGTACATTGGTCATTGAAAATATTTAAACAAAATAATTTAAATTTGATTATCAACTTGGCGGTTGTTTTAAATTCAAATGACACCATCTTCAAGATAACCACAAAGTATTCCCACCAATGATGATGATGATTTGAAATTTTTTATGGTAAGTGCATGTCTTTTGTCTGACAGATGCTTTCCAAGTAAGAACCGGAGTCATACAAGACTTTTCAGTTCATTTCAGTCAAACTTTCTTAAATTTATGAGTTGATCTAAGCTAGACCACCATAGAAAACTTGGAAGCACTGAACGGCTGTTTTGTCCTAGTATGGGACACCTCAGGAGTGTGCATCCACAATCTAGCATGCAGGACTCGAACTCAAAACCTCCGGTTCCGCGCGAGAAAGCTTAACCCCTAGACCACGGAGCCGGAAGGTATCACTGTCTAACTTTTATCGAGCCATGAATGAATGTTCAACCATTAACTCATTGTCTGAGATAAGTACATTTCTCTACCCAACACGATTTGGAAACTATTTGTCATTGCTTCTCATTAAAACTATAGGAAATCATCTTGGAGTCAGTCACTAATCAGCACATGATGATTATGATTAGAATAGGGTTTGTGGAGATTGGCTCATGAATTCAACTACTAAAATTACTACAATCTCCACAAACCCCATTCTAATCATAATCATACACAGATCAAGAATCCATAGAAAATTTCCCACTTCAAAATATGAACAATGGAACTCAGATAATTGACGGGAAAATACTTACTTAGGCTTGTTACCTTTCATGAAGGAGCCTAGGCCATCCACCAGTATTCTCCATCCAACTCTGTCCTGAGAAGTTGTTTCCAGTTGCAATTCATTCTTTTCATGTCTGTTTCTAATTCTCGAAGCAGTTTGTTCTTTGATATTCCTATTTCCCGTTTGCCGCTTGCTGCGGTACGATGATTTCTACAATATATGTCTTATCCACTTCCAACATCTTTTCCTAATCTCATTCTCATCTGAAAGTTGATTTGTTCTCTCCTATAGTGAACTGTTGCTGATAGTATCCAATCAAAGGACATTGAGTATCTTACATAAATAATTGTTTATAAATACTTGTCCCGTCTATAGCTCTTCTAGGGCTACTGTCGGTTCCAAGTCCAGGTAATGAAGAAGGGTTGAGCATGAGGTCAGCAACCTTATCCCGTTGAAAACAACCTTGGTAAAAATTACTAATCAGAATATATAGAATACATGACTATAGTACACTATTATTAAAAAATTTCAATCATCACTTATGTAGAACATTTGTAATAATAAAAAAGAAGAGTTACATAAGTTAATTAGTTGTAATTTACGAAAGATAAAACATATGTCAACAATTTCTATGTTAAAAATAGATTATAATTTAAACTCATATGAAAAAATATACTACAGTTTCTTATACTTGTTAATTAAGTCGAATCGCGCGAGGCTCAATCGTGGACACGCACTGCTGAGGAGTCCCACATTAGGACGAAACGGCCATCCAGTATTTCCAGGTTCATCATGGTGTTCTAACTTCTATTGTCTCATGACCTAAACTATTGAAATTACTATAATATCTACAAAAACCACTTCTGATACTAATATTTAATAGTTAGAATTGTACCAGTTGCAGGGGCTCGTATTATATCAAGCCCATATATGTTATTCTAGCATCTGGCCTTATCAATCTAATGGTTCTTCTCAAGTCACATTTTTACTCCGTCACTTCTTCGCTTATCAATCTTGAGTGTTTTTATGTAAGTCTATGTATGTACATTTTTGATTTTATTCATCACATGTCTGACTATAAATATCAGTTCGCGCTTGATTAAATAGAGTTGGCTCTCATGTCATCTCTACTGCGAGTCGTTTAGTTTCGCTTCTTTGCCTTAGCTACGCTTCTGTAATTGTCTGTCCAGATCAATGAATGTATGAAGTATACGTATTCGAAATCCATTCTCGTGTTTAACTTGTTTAATTGCTTCATTAGCTAACGCAAGTCGTTATTTATATGCGAGGATAGATGACATTTGTACTTCAATAACGATGATCACACTATTTAATTGGAGTCAGATAAAGGGCAACTATATACATATTAATTAAACCAAGTTTGAATGATTACTGGTGTAGTGTCTGTTACTGATGTCGACAGATATAAGTAGTATATATCATCAATCGAATTTGAAATGACTGGTGGTAGAAAGTTAAGAAGATCGAAGAGAAGTGAACGATAACAGAGAATGATTGATGTGGAAACGAAGGAACAATGAAGTCTGAGACAATTGATGGATATTTCGCAAATGAAATATTTACTAGATGGTTCTCAGATTTTACTAAGAAATTGTGTAATTTCGTGCTGAAATACATCCGATTGTCCCCACTTGTGTTGTCGTTTACTACACTGATATTTGTTCAGTTTTCTGTACTAATTATTATTACATGTACAACTGCTTTATACGATACTTATTTACTTACTTTCGCCTGTTATTCCTAGTGGAGCATAGACCAACGGCAAGCATTCTCCAACCCACTCTGTCCTAGATCTTCCTTTCTAGTTCTATCCAATTGTTGTTCACTCTTCTCTTATACTATACTTCAATTATTTAGGAATGATATAATGATTTCTTGAAATGATTGCAATTTCTAACTGATTTTATCATCATTAAGTACTGATGATTTCTAACATTTTGACGTAGTTTGAATGAAAGATTTACTATGGACTAACGATAATGATGACCCATAATCGACTAACCGATTCTGTGGTGAACTAGAATACAAGTGGGGACAGTCGAATGTATTTCAGCAAGAAATTACACAGTCTCTCAGTAAAATCTGAGAACCATACAGTAAATACATCATTTGCAAAATGTCAATCAATTGTCTTAAACTTGACTGTTCCTTTTGCAAATATCACTCAATTGTCTCAGACTTCATTGTTCCTACATTTCCATACCAACTTCTTTCTGTTCCCATTCTTCTCTTCTTGATCTTCTCAATTTCCTGCTGCCAGACATTCTATTATTGACTAATGTTGTGCACTACTTATATCGATATAAGTAGCACATACCACAATTTCATAGATAGTTTTTCATCACAGAAGGATTTTTTGTGGATATTATAGTAATTTCAGTGGTTGAGATCATGAGTCAATTAAAGCTAGACCATCATGAACGGCCGTAATAGACGGCCGTTTCGTCCTAATGTTGGACTCCTCACTAGTGCGCTTCCATGATCGAACACAGGACCTATCAGTCTCCTGCACAAGCGCTTAACCACTAGACCACTGAGCCTGGCGACATCCAACGGTAATAATATCTAACTTCAACTAATCCACGAAATCGAGCGACACATCCACCATCGTCTTCATCAGTGAGTTACTAACTCACATCATCATTTGGAAAAAGATACATATTCAATTGTGAACAGTTTTTAGATCAAGTTCTCTACATGTTCATAGTGTTTTATCAATTGTAGTTTGATGACATTTATGTAAATATTAGCATAAAATTGTTGTTCATATTAACATTCTGCTTTTCATTTGTTTTATATTATCAAGTTCTGTTTGTTTTATGATAGAACACTGATAAATACATGAATGTTTATGTACAAGAATTTAAGTTAAACAATGAATTGCCCTATTTATTTTATATAAATATAGTTTGATAAAAAGGCTAATAACTCATTTCAATCCAATATGGAATTATCTAAATGCGATGAGATAATAATTTATGTATGAACCAATCAGATTTAAGACAAAAAGTCTTGGCGCGAAATTCATTCAACCGTTTGACTAAATAGAATTTTGGCATTCTAGTTGATGTCAGTTCATGATGAAAACCAAAAATCTAATTCTTAATCCAATAGTGACATGTTACGGTGATATTTTAGAAAGCTCCATTACATTCTGATTAAATGGAACTCTTCAGCTCAGTTAGGGCCTCTGAAGGCTCTGTCATAGTTCTCAGAAGCCGTCTCAATAACATCAATTGTAAATCTTATTCCATATTCTTCCAACTGCTTTATAGCCCTCATTTAGTCTTAGTAAGTAGTGTTGTTCAAAAGTTGTTCACAAATTATAGTCTCACCCCAAAGTGTTTAAGTTATTCTGTTGTGATTGACAATGATTGCGACAACATACTAAACAAATATTGACTAAGGAACATATTCTTTTAAGTTATCTTATTTTAGATAGGCTAAGTTAATAGGGCTAAAACAAGAAGAAACAAATTAAAGTTTGTGTGAGTCTGCGGTAACATAAAACTTTTATATCTTCATTGAGCTACTATAATCTATAATCGTAACTGATTGCACAAAATATCGTTATCTTTTGAGTTGAACTAAATTCATATACACACGTTAGTGTTCATAGAAAAAGTATATTTTATGGTAATGGTTTTATTTGATCTTCTTGAGTACAGAAGTAAAGTGAAGACTCTCATTGTTCCTAAGTTTTATTTATTTAAACACTTAAACATTGGCACAAGAAAAAACCCAAATAGATATGCGTCACATAAATTATTCGATTTCTGTGAGGGATATGATACTGACCATGTACCCAAATCGAACAACGTGATTTACTTAGAAGGCCACACTCGAAACCACCAACCTAAAAGTTTGATCCACAAGGTAGTGTAGTGGAGGAACGTCAGGAGATGCAGTCACATGGTTGCCGGTGACCAACAATTCGTTCATACACTATTTGTTTCTTCAGGATTTCATAATCCATGTGTACGACTTGTATGGAATGAGGGTCTTCCAACTCCATTAGGTGGACTGTCTGTGTCCAGAGACCCGGTTAAAGTACCGAACATTCGTTTTTCGTCCTCTCAATTTCTTAAACAACACCATGGATTAGGGAAGGCAGTTAGTACGACTTCCGTGGGAGTGGTTGTATTAACTTGGCCATGTGAGAGCATTTTGAGAGAGGTAGCTAACTCTCCTCACTCACGGTCGTACCAGGGTATTTGGGGGTAAGGACTAGAGGAATACGAAATTATTCACAATACAGTAATCAATCAATATAAATATTCAAGTTCTAATAGAAGCTGAACGCAGAAATATCAATCCATCTGACACGCGTTTTAATCTCATGTGAATCATTAGTTTCATCAAGAATGCACATATACCATGCTGACAAGTGACAATCAACACAAAACCTATATCTAGTGTTTACAAGAATCTATGTCGAAACGACCTGCATCGGTACGTAATGTATGCTAAGTCAGATGACTTAGACTAGTGACTGTATTCCATTTTGACTGACAGAATTCAATCAGGATTTATGATCAGATAAACAAAACATTGGTTGCTACGAAGAACTAGTCATTTTACATGGTCTGATCCGTTTGTATTAGCTGTAGAACCGTCACTTATAGATTACGGAAACTTGTTAAGATATGTTTTTTCTTATATATTTACTAGCGGAAAGGGTTCAGACCACAAAATAGCCCCTGGAACCCTCCTTCTGAGCTATAATTCCTCATTATCATCTTACAACTTTACTATTCTTAACTGATTTTGGCTAAGACTATTGAATACATACCACTGTTCCCAATAAATACACTAATTAACATGAACTTCATGAGTAAATCTATTAGACAAAGCTGATTTCCAATATGTAGTTGAAATCATCTCTTGGTCAAATTCCGATTTTTATGAGTATTCTGCCAATATTCAAACCTTATAATTCACGAACAAAAAAATCAACCTAGATGTGTTTTTGCTTGACACTGTTTGCTTGTATCTTCCTATTGTTGTTTTCGATTGAAATTGATTAATCTCTTGATACCATATGTGTATCCTGTGTGGAATCCCTCAATATTGCCTTAAGTTACAAATATTATAAACAGTGATGGATAGACTGAAACGCGCGTCCTGGATTTCACTGCTAACCACTATCCATGTTTGCTTATAAGTAGTATGATGTGATATTAATCAGTGGTGACCATAGGTGTCTAAATGATTTACCATTTATTCAGTCATTTCACTCACACATAACTCAGTTCAATCTGAAATGGTTACCTAAATGTTATATTGAGTTTAGTTCTCGAATATCTTTCATTGTCAATATACATCACATATTAAACCATCGATTCCATTTATTTTGATTATTTTTAGGCTCGTGTTGAATTAGTTTTAATATTTGTTAAAGTTGGTCAAGTCGATACAGTGAATGAACGATATCAAGCAGATATATTCCTTCAAGCAAGATGGCGTGAACCATTACTTGATGCTATGTGGAATAAAACTAGTTTAAAATCAAAAAGTAATTGGCAAACAAATCCTTCAATTGAAAATCCATTTACAGATTTAACATCAAAACGACAATTGAATACGGTAATTTTTATTCTTTTCATCATCTTACATTCATGAAATGATCTTTTATTTATGCTTTTCTTATAATGAGGTCGATGATACTTGTGACAGTCTAATTGGAATTTTTCTCAAAGTTCCAAGAAGAATGTGTATGCAAATGAAGTTGAAATTACATTAGAAGCGAAATAGTACGAAGTGCTGATTGTATAGTATTACGAATCAAATGAAGTTAGTATCTCATAAAGTATGCATCATTAAGCTGTTTAAAATCTAACATACTATCCTGGATAACCTAAAATACAAGTGTTCACTCTGTGACAAAATTAGAAGTGATGATTCTGATAAGTCCTAAAGGAGAAGGTCGGTCCAGTCTGTTCTTCACTAACGCGATTTAATTCAACAATAATATATGAGAATAATCAGGATGTCTAGTTCAAAAGCAATCATTCAATAACGATCATTTGTCCGATCTCAGTCAGTAACAACGTAGAACTTCGTATATACGTACATCAGTTCGAGTTGTCATACCACATTAGCACAGAGATGCAATTGTCGATTCAAATCCCGTAGTGGAAGTGGTAGTAAGAGTATAAGCAATAATCGGAAAGATTGGGGTTTGAAGATGTTATTCAACGAGTATAATCCAATGAAATAAATTTGGAAAGAGAAAAAAGAAGGGGACATGAAGAAATCAGAAGATTAGAATTTGGGAGAACACAAAGTGAGGACCTGCACCTGCGCCATTGCAAACGATTTTCAGGCATGTCATTTAAGGTCTCTAACCATCGGTCGCTATCATCTCGCGGTCCCCAACCAGGTAGTCTACACCTACCAACATGACTCAGTCCACTTGTCAGTGACTTCATAGATTTGTGCCATGTTTTGGTCTGTTCGTCTCTAGCTTTCTTTTAATTTACTCCTATACAACAAAACATCGCACGTCATTTATGGCGTAGGCGAGATATCCATCTACCAACCAAAAGTCGGGTTTACTGTCCCAGCCATCTCAACTGATGAAGTTTTACGACTTCATCATTTGATTTGCCATCCTTACCTAGTACCCATTGCCTAACAACTGCATTACTTACTCAGTGGTCCCAGGATATACGAGCAATATTTCGAAGACACCTATGATCGAATACTAGTAACCTACGAATATCCTCTACTCTTACCGGCCATATTTGACTACCATAAAGTAGGACGGAACGAACTGCTGTGCAGTAAACCCAACTTTTGGTTGGTAGATGGATATCTCGCCTACGCCATAAATGACGTGCGATGTTTTGTTGTATAGGAGTAAATTAAAAGAAAGCTAGAGACGAACAGACCAAAACATGGCACAAATCTATGAAGTCACTGACAAGTGGACTGAGTCATGTTGGTAGGTGTAGACTACCTGGTTGGGGACCGCGAGATGATAGCGACCGATGGTTAGAGACCTTAAATGACATGCCTGAAAATCGTTTGCAATGGCGCAGGTGCAGGTCCTCACTTTGTGTTCTCCCAAATTCTAATCTTCTGATTTCTTCATGTCCCCTTCTTTTTTCTCTTTCCAAATTTATTTCATTGGATTATACTCGTTGAATAACATCTTCAAACCCCAATCTTTCCGATTATTGCTTATACTCTTACTACCACTTCCACTACGGGATTTGAATCGACAATTGCATCTCTGTGCTAATGTGGTATGACAACTCGAACTGATGTACGTATATACGAAGTTCTACGTTGTTACTGACTGAGATCGGACAAATGATCGTTATTGTTATGTATGGTACTTGAAACTTATCATTCAAAACCTAATCTTGGGCCTCTCGATCATACAACTGAAGAATAAACAGTTATCTAAAGTTTTTAGTAGGTCTTTACTCCATACCAATACAAATAGAAACTTCCTGTTGCATTAAACTACTCTACAAAAAATACCTAAGTAACCAGTAGACACAACAATTGTATATTAATACATAACTAAGAAAGTAACGGCCATCATTATGTTCTTAACAGTTGAATTCACAAGATAAGCTAAGCTAGATAGCCGTTTCATTGTAGTATGGGACTCCTCAATTAGGCACATTCATAATCTCGTACATGGAAATCTACTCAAGGACATTCGATCTCGCGTGCGAACGTTTAACCTCTAGACCACTGAGCCAGCGTTCAACGGTGTTATTGTTTAACTTTAATCAAACCATGATCTTGCGTAACCTTTCATCCATTGAGTGATGTAGATAAATGTCTCACACCTAACAAGGATTAAACTCCAATGGTCATCAATTCTCACTAGAACTAAAGAAAATCTATCTTGAAACAAGTCACAAGTGAGCACAAATACTACAATCCCCGTAAATTCCCATATTGATTATTGTCATCATTGAAGAGGTTAACTAAACATTACAAACCCCTGGTATCTAAATCGTATTCCTTACTTTATTTTACTTACTTACTTACTTACTTACTTACTTACTTGCTTACTTACGCCTGTTACTTACAATAGAGGAGCACATGCCGACGACCAGCATTCTCCAACTCACTCTATTCTAGGTGTACCTTTCTAGTCCTATCGAATTGTTATTCATTCTTTTCATGTCTGTCTCCATTTCATGTCGTAATATATTCCTTGGTCTTCCACTTCTCCATTAACCTTGAGTATTCCATGTGAGAGCTTGCATTGTGATGTAGTTGGTTACTTTTCTCATCAATGTTTTCTCAATACTAATCAGAAAATCTTATTGTTTACACTACAAATCGACAAACATAGTCAAATCTAATTCACTTGATATTGTTTTACTTGAATCTTCCCATTGATGTTTTAGGACTGAAATTGATCAGTCTCTTATTAGCATATGTGCATACTGTGCGTATGCCTCGATATTGCCTTAATTTACAAGCATTATAAGCAAAGATGGAGTGAACATCAACTCTGAGATGCAGGTACATCCAGCTGACGAGTCCCAAACAGGACGAAACGCGCGTCCTGGATTCCACTGCTAGCCACTATCCATCTTTGCTTATAGTCAAATCTAGTTTATAAATAGTGAATATTTAAGGTGTTTTATTCTATTCATATCATTTTAATCTAACTGTCAATAACAGTTAGTATAAGAAGTAGTTTTAATGACACATTTCATTCATATATATGTATATGTCCTATACTTAACTAATTCACAATGACTTTAACTAAATGATATCATTGAGATTAGTACTATTAGTATTATTATTATTATTGTTAATAATAGAGATAGTCTATTTCAATGCTTTTGCTTATGTCAACCATTACAAATTGAACAGTTTAATTCATTATACTTAATGCAATCACAGGATATAAACAAACAGGTCAATTTATTATTTATAATCTTCTCAATAATAACTTGGTGTGTGGTTGTGGAGTTTATTAAGTTATTTTTTTTATTGGGATCATGGATCGATGAATGTTAGATCACTGTTGAAAACCTGGAAACACTAGACGGCCATTTTGTCTTAGTGTGAGGTTCCTCAAAAATGTACATCTATGATCCCACATGTGAGACTCGAGCGCAGTATGTTGGGTCTTGTTCACGAACAGTTAACTTGTAGGCCACTGATCTGGACAACTTTCAACGGTGTTAATGTTTAAATTCAGATAAACCACAAAATTATATAATGTACTGAGGTAGATATTTGTCTCTACCTGATATGGTTTCTTACTAGAACTCCGAGAATTACTTCATTAAGCCAATTATTGGTGAGCACATAGTTTCAAAAATGGTTTAACATTCATCAGTTCATGATCTCAATCAAAAATACAATAACAATTCGGTCATTAATTTCTTTTTAACATTTCACTTCCCAATTTTATTGATTATTTACTCTATGAATCTTTTCTTTTTCTTTTATTGAACTACATGTTTGTAATATGAATATTTTTTTATTTCAATGAATTGAATAAAATATTGAAAAAAAAAGAAAAGATGCTCAATTAATTAATTGAACAATGAATATGCCACAAAAGCCCTTGCACGTCCGTGAGGAGGAAGAGTCAGCTATCTTTCTCAAAATGTACTCACATGGCCACGTAAATAAAACCCCTCCCACGGAAATCCTACTAACTACCTTCTCTCATTCACGGTGTTGTTTAACAAATTGAGAGGACGTAAAACAAATATCCCGTGCTTTAATCGGGTCGCTGGACACAGACAGTCGACCTAGGGGAGTTGGAAAACCCTCATTCCATACAAATCGTACACATGGATTATGAAATCCTGAAGAAACAAATAGTGTATGAACGAATTGTTGGTCACAGGCAACCATGTGACTGTATCTCCTGACGTTGCTCCACTACACTACCTTGTGGATCAAACTTTTAGGTCGGTGGTTTCGAGTGTGGCCTTCTAAGTAAATCACGTTGTTCGATTTGGGCACGTGGTCAGTATCATATCCCTCACAGAAATCGAATAATTTATGTGACGCATATCTATTTGGTGCTTACTTGTACCAATGTTTATGTGTTTAAATGAATAAATAATATATAAATTGAAATCTAGGCTAAGCGTTTCGACTTATTTGTGACTCTTCAGACATTTCAATGTGGGTATTCATATCTACACTATAATGTATAATACTTCGCTTTAATTCTCTATTATTTTTGAATCAATATTCATTATCCACATAATTCATGCCCTTTAGATTAAAACAACTTGGATTATATCTAGTCTAGTGTTAAATAGTTAGAAACAACAGGTATATCATTTTGAATGTATTATCAATTCTCTTTGGTGTAAACCAAGTTATCTTTCAAAAAGTTTGGTCTATTATTTTTAACAGAGGGGGTTTTGTGGAGATTTTTAGAAATTTCACTGGTTGAAATCATGAGTCAATTGAAACTAGACTATCATGGAAAACCTGGGAGCACTGGACGGCCGTTTCTTCCTAGTGTGGGTCTCCTCAGCAGTACGCACCCACTATCCCGCACTCCCCGAGTTTCGAACCCAGGACCTATCAGTTTCGCGTCAGGCGCTTAACCAACTAGACCAATGAGCCGGCATCCAGCGGTGTTAATGTCTAACTCCAAACAATCAACGAAGTTGCGCCACCATATACCATTGTCTTCAGTGAGTTGATATGTCACAACAGTCCTGGTTGAACTCCACTGGTAACGGCTTCTCACTAGAACTCCAGGAGTATTTCTTGAAGTCAGTCACTAGTGAGCAACATAATGTACTTTCTACTTCATTGCTTAACTGAGTATTAGACTAAATTATCTTATTTACTCTCTGAAATAATCATAATCCATGTAGATATACATATATAACATTAGCAAAGTATCATTAACTGATTTCATACTTTATGGATGTCACTGATTACCACCACCAGCAACAACAACAACAGATATCGATGAGATTATAATTTATGGACGATCATTAAGCGACGCTAAAGTAACCCTGAGAGTGTTCACTTAATAACTAAGACCAAATGATGGTTATAAACTAATGTAAAGGATTAGAATTCTGATTCATAGTTGATAGGATTAAGATTAGAAATTAGATCTAAAGTTTTCATCACGAATTGACATCAACTATAATGCTTAAACTCTATTTGATCAAATTGTAACACGTTGTATTAGTGTTTATTCGGAAGCAGAAACAATGTGAAACAACAACACAACAGTGAGAACTGGTAACTACCTCTGAATTGAGAACGCGACGTACTGACACAACAGAGATATATTTAAAAATTGAAAGATTCGGTTCTAGTACAAAAAGGAAAGCTTATTACAAAATGAATTTATTCATTGTCCTGCCGGTTCAGTTTGCTTGTTCCTCTTCTTCTAGTACGTTCACTCTTTGTTGCCCTGTAATGAGGAAAACAAACTCATATTAGTAACGTCATATGTAATGATTTTTAATACCATTACAAAATTTAGATGGTGGTTGAAGGTAGTCAACAGGAAACCCTGGACCCGGGTTTCGTGCTACTTGGCACTCGTCAGCAAGATGTACCCGTAATCTTGTGGGAACTAGTGCTCCCTGGCGGATTCGATCTCGTGTCACCCAGCTTCACAGTCAGAGACGTTACCACTGAGCTATCCGAGCCATGACTAACCTCCTGTAGGACTGAGATGTAATCACAATTGATTGATCACTGGGTGGTGATCAATGTCATGCTTGTCTAGTCCTTATTAGTGCAGATCGAATGCTATCGATCATGTTGCAATGTGGCCACCAGTCTAGGTGACTCGACACTGCGGGCACTATGTATTGAGATTTAGATGGTAGTTGGAGGTAGTCAACAGGAAACCCTGGACCCGGGTTTCGTGCTACTTGGCACTCGTCAGCAAGGTGCACCTGTAATCTTGAGGGAACTGATGCTCCCTGGCGGATTCGATCTCGTGTCACCCAGCTTCACAGTCAGAGACGTTACCACTGAGCTATCCGAGCCGTCTAAATCTCAATACATAGTGCCCGCAGTGTCGAGTCACCTAGAGTGGTGGCCACATTGCAACATGATCGATAGCATTCGATCTGCACTAATAAGGACTAGACAAGCATGACATTGATCACCACCGAGTGATCAATCAATTGTGACCATTACAAAATGAATAAATAAATTTCACGTCAATATCCAAGACATATTACCATAAATCTAAATTAGTTTGTCCATAAATTATAATCTCGCCCAGATATCTTTTTCCAAAAAGTTAAAAGTTCCATATTACATGGTGAATATGATTAACAAACAATAAAGAAACAAACACATACACACAGGTACACGCACGTACGCACGCTTACACATACGCATACATACATATACAAATGTATACAGATACATGTATAATTCCATGTATTTCCTTTTGTTTTCTGTATATAGTTAAAAGTACTGTATGACAATTAGAAAATCTGTGTACGAATTTACGAATCTCTCTCTATATAGTTTGTAAGAAATCAATTTTATGATCCTAGATACTACACACACACACACACTTGAACACACACACAAAGTAAGTAAATAAACTTTTGTTTTCAAAAAAAACATTTTTAATTCCTATCCAATATCAAATGAATATTGTTAATATGTAACTGATCTTAAGTAATATTAAAGTTTAAGATCATGAGTCGTGAAAAGCATTAGACGGCCGTTTCATTCCATTATAGTACTACTCAGTAGTGCGCATCCACGATAACGCATAGCGATATTCGAACCCAGGACTTGTGTGCGAAACTGTTGGGTCTTGGGTTCGAATCTCGCAGGGCGAGATCGTCAATGCACACTGCTGAGGAGTCTCACAGTAGGACGAAACGGCTGTCCGGTACTTTCAAGTTTTCTATGATTGTTTAGCTTCAAGTGATTCATGAATTCAACTAATAAAATTACTTTATTATCCACATAACCCCTTCTGATATGAATATTAAGGTGTATGCTGCTGATGTTAATAGATATATATAGTATATATCATCAATGGAATGTGAAATGACTAGTGAGAGAAGGTTAAGAAGATTGAAGAGAAGAGAACGAGACCAGAGAATGTTTGGTGTAGAAACGAAGGAACAGTCAATTTTGAGACCATTGATTGATATTTTGCAAATGAAGTATTTACTGTATGCAAAGATGAATAGTGGCTAGCAGTAGAAACTAGGACGTGCGTTTCGCCCTATTTGCGAAGATAAAAGCAAAAATTATCAAGTGAATTTAAAACTTCATCCTATCACACAGGTAATTGGCTATACAAAGTCAGTAGTTAAATGGATAACGCAATTTCGTTTGAAACAAACAGTACTGGGTACGGGTCTCAGAGTGAATATCAGGTGCAAGATGCAGGTGCATTCAGCTGACGAGTCCCAAATAGGACGAAACGCGCTTCCTGGATTCCACAGCTAGTCACAGTCCATCTTTGCTTATAATGCTTATGACCTAAGGCAATATCGAGGCAATCGGCATAGGATAAGAGACCGATCACTTACAGTCCTAAACATCAATGGGAAGGTTCAAGTAAGCAATACCAAGTGTATTTACTGTATGATTATTAGATTTTACAAAGGCGTTTTGTAAGTTTGTACTTAAATACATCCAATTGTTCCCATTTGTTTACTCGTTCACTACAACATTATAATAAATAAGTAACTATTCACGAACAATATTTGTTTACAATACAAAAGAAACAATCAAATCATGAAAACCATCCTGAATCTAAGTTCGCTTAAGTAAAAAAAAAACGAAAATTCAATTTTGTCCATTAGTTCATTGTTCTATTTATATTATTTATTTAAACACATAAACATTGGTAAAAACGAGGCTTCAAATAGATATTCGCCATATAAATCATTCGATTCGTGTGAAGGATATGATACAGACCAGATGCCCAAATCGAACAAGGTGATTTGCATAGGAGGACACACTCTCATTAATCAACCTGGAAGTCTAATCCAAAAGGCTCTGGAGCAACGTAAGGAGATGCAGTCACATGGTTGCCTGTGACCAACAATTCGTTCATACACTATTTGTTCCTTTAGGATTCTATAATCCATGTGTTCCATTTGTGTGGAATGAGGGTCTTCCACCTCCGTTAGGTGAACTGTCTGTATTCACCATCCCGGTTAATGCACCAAACATTCGTTTTTCTTCCTCTCAATTTCGTAAGCAACACCATGGATGAGAGAAAGGTAGCGAATTGGTCATCTGTGGGTATGGTTGTATTGACGTGGCTCTGTAAGAGCATTTTGAGAAGGATATTTACCTATACTGCGATTCGTATTAAATGGTTTCACATATTTGTTTCTGTATATAATTCCATTGAATCATGAAAACATCATATCGATAGTGGTCATTCCAGTTAACATACATACATAGAGATAAGTTCATCTATCGACTGTTATCACATATTAGTAATAATTCGCATACTATGTATATAAAGTTGTAGTGAGACTATAATTTATGGACGAATCAATCATATTTACGATAACACGTCTTAGAGTCTAGCACAAAATTCATTCAACCATTTGGTTAAATAGAGTTTTGGAATTATAGCTTATTGTCAGTTGGTGATGAATAGCCTAAATCTAATTCCTAACCTTAACTCCATCAACTGTAAATCATAATCCTTATTCTTCAAACCCCTAGTTATTAAGTGGGCACTCTCAAGATCAGTCTAGCTTCACTCAATGATCGTCTATAAACGATAATCTCACCAAAGTTGTTTCTTTGATATTTATTTAACTGATCATTTGTTTATTAGTAAAACTTAAAGTATCATGTTAAACAGACAATGATTGCGTCACTCTATTGTTTATCAAAATAAAAACAATTCATTATATAAGCAATGATGGACAGTGGCTAGCAGTGGAAACCAGGACGCGCGTTTCATCCTGTTTGGGACTGGTCAGCTGGATGTATCTGCATCTCAGAGTTGATGTTCACTATGGGACTCGAACCCAGTACCATTCGCTTGTATCTTCTCATTGAGGTTTAAGACTGCAATTGATCAGTCTGTTATTGGCATTCATTATATTAAAAAGGTCAATGTGAAAAAGTGTGTAATATGTGTAATGTTATCTTATAAATCAGATTAAAATCATTTCTAATTACGTAATTATTAATAAGATTGAATCTTGACAATTCTATCCTAAATATAAGCCCAAAACTCTAAAAGACTTAGAAAATCACTTTGAGATCATAGACCCGATTATTACTTATTTACTTACTTTCACCTGTTAACCCTTGTGGAGGAGTATAGGCCCCCGATCAGCATTCTTCATCCAACCCTATCCTGGGCAATCCTTTCCATTTATCCTTTTCAGATCTGCTTCCAATCCCTGACGTAGTGTGTTCTTTAACCTTCTTCTCTTCTGTTTCCCTTCACGATTCTGAGTTAGAGCTTGCCTCGTGATGCAGTTTGGTGATTTCCGTAATATGTGTCCTATCCACTTCCAAAGTCTTTTCATAATTTCATCTTCAGATAGAAACTTGTTTGTTTTTGATGGTATCCAGCCAATGGATGTTGAGTATCTTACAGAGAGGATTGTTTTTAAATACTTGCATTTTTTGATGATAGTTGTAGTAGTTCTTCACATTTCAGCTCCATACAGTAGGACTGTGTGTGACGTTCGTATTGAAGATTATAACTTGGATATTGGTTGACAGTTGTTTTGAGTTGCATATGTTCTTCAATTGTAGAAATGCGGCCCTCTGCCTGTAGCTCAGAATTCAATGAGCTAAGTAATCGAATGCAGTCGTTATAAAGTGCCAACAAATAAATGATATCAGAATAGGTTCTGTGGATAATATAGTAATTTCAATAGTTGAATTCATGAGTCAATTGAAGTCAGACTACCATGGAAAACTTGAAAGCACTGGACAGCCGTTTCGTCCTACTGTGGAACTCCTTAATCGTGACTGATAGGTCCTGGGTTCGAATCTCGCGATACCGGTATCATGGATGCGCACTGCTGAGGAGTCCCATACAAAGATGTAATGGCAGTTCAGTGCTTCCAAATTTTTCATGGTGGTCTAGCTTCAACTGACTAATGATGTGAACTATTAAAAATAAGTGATTAAAACAAAATCAACCAGCTCTCAAACGAGTGATCTGAGCACCAGACCTTACATACCCTTTATTTTTCAAACCTGAAGAACTCATATGCTTATATACATAAAATATGAGACCAAACGACACCATTAATGATAAATGTCACTTGGTATACGACTAGGAGATTCGTAATAGAAGGCTAGGTAACAATTTTAATGTGAGCTGACTATAATTTATGAATAGTACTATAACTTAAAAAGCCTGTACATAATGTTACAGTTGCTTCACAAATACACTCAAGAAATATATAAACTGATCTCTATCAAAGCAGTTTCTCTAATTGCATAACTTTATACTTTGATGCTTCTTATTACTTGGTGGCTTCAAATCATTTACGTTAGACAACTTTTACTGAAACATTCTCAAGCATACTTGATGAAACAGCTAGTTGATTTAGTTGTGTGAGGACGGTTCACGGGTAAACTCAAGGAAGATCTAAGAAGCTCCAAAAGAACTGAAGGTATTCCATCCAATCATTTTTAAAAAGAATATTGCAGAATCTATACGTATAGCTTCACTATGGGACAAATGCTACAACTCCCTGTATTCAGATTAGATGACTATAATGATTTCATTTTTACTAAAAACTATAAATACCTGGAAGTTTTATACCATATTTTACATTGTTTTGGAATAGCACTACTTTTACTTGTCGTCTATCTTCATATTTGCGACTTAGAGGGTTCCAGAGTTCGAGCGCTCAATTTGTACGCAGTTTAATAAGAACTTAAGCACTAGATATAACAGGTTGTGAGAAACGTTAATTGTAGATTATCATCATTTTAAGACAGGGATTCTTGGATAAATTGATCATTTTAATTCACAAGCCATTAGAAATATGAACTAATGATCTTATATCTGAGAGTCGAAGATCTTCTACACTAATGTAGTAAACAGGATACCATGTAGCATTTTATTATTTATTTATTTATTCATGTAAACACTTAAACATTGGCACAACGAGGCTTCAAATAGATATTCGCCATATAAATCATTCGATTTGTGTGAGGGATATGATACTGATCAGGTGCCCAAATTGAAGAAGGTAATTTACTTAGGAGGCCACACTAAGAGCCTTAGACCTAGAAGTCTAATCCACAAGGTAGTGTAGTGGAGTAACGTCAGGAGATGCAGTCCCGTGGTAAGCGATGACCAATAATTCGTTCATACACTATTTGTTCCTTCCGGATTCTATAATCCATGTGTACGATTTGTGTGGAATGAGGGTTTTCCAACTACTCTGGGTGGACTGTCTGTATCCACCATCCCGGTTAAAGGGATGGACATTCGTTTTTCGTCCTCTCAATTTGTTAAACAACTCCGTGGATGAGAGAAGGTAGTTAGTAGGAATTTCCTGTCAGTGGCTGTATACACGTGATCATTTGAGAGCATTTCGAGATGAAGAGTTGGCTCTCTCCACTCTCGATCGTACCAGGGCATTTAAGGGTCATTCTATTATGCTAAACCCCCCCCCTAACTGAAGTTTGTGCTGATGATGTCGTTCAGAAGAACGACAAAAGCTCTACGAACAAATCATCCAGCTTAGAGAACAAAATTCCATCAAAATCATTCACCTGAGCTACAAATCTTCACCATCGTAGATGAATTATATTCAATGATTGTAATCTCTATTCATATGAAAAGTATAATAGTCTAATCAAAACTTCATTTGTTGAATATTTTGTTCTAACCTCGAATGCCTCATATGTGACCATAGGAGATATAATTTTAGTTAACGTCAGTCTATAATGATGTTACGTTTATATCAAACCACACATTAAACAGATTTACAAGATAATATTTAACTATATCAGTGGCTTTATTGTATTACATGAATTGATATAGCAGCCATATATACAAATCGTTTTGTTTCGATGATCGGCATTGATTCTACTATGAAGTTGTTGAAAAAAAATCTGTATGATGTTGTGGAGATTGGTAAGTTTTTTTTATTGAGAACATGAATCGATCGATGTTGGACCACCATTGAAAACCTGGAAACCTTGAACGGCCGTTTCGTCCTAGTATGGGACTCCTCAGCAGTGCGTATCCACGATCCCCCACGCTGGATTCGAACTCACGACTCAACATCTAGACCACTGAACCAGCTGGTATCCGACGATATTCACGTCTAATTTTCATCGATCCACGAATCTTTAAATCAATCAATTCATGATCTCAATCGAAAGAAAATCTTTCCAGTTCAATTTATGAAACATTCCTTATTTTGTTATAAACGAAAAGGCACATTTAAAATTCTTTCATATCATATTTAATTTGATTACAGTTGAAGTTACAAGATGATGAATTTTGGAATCCTCGTTTATTAATTGATAATGCTGAAGGTGAACCAATTGAAATAGTTAGTCATGAAGTAGAATTTATAGAACCAGATTTTGAAGCATATCTTGTAGAGAAACGACGAATTAAAGGTATCTTTCATGAAACATTGGAATTAAGACATTTCCCATTTGATTGTCAGGTAATTTAACGAAAGAGTTTTGTCATTTTTCCCTTCTTCTTCTTCTTCTTCTTCTTCTTCTTCTTTGTCTTCTATAACATTTACTAATGTTAATAATATGGGTTTATTAAAGTGTTTATAAATGTATAATGTTATACAATAATAGTATTGTGCAAATGTTCCATAGATGATAGAGTTGATTTGTAGCTTAAATCGATGCTTTTGATGGAGTTTTATTCTCTAATCTGGATGGTTTGGTTGTGAAGCTTTCATTTTCATTGTGAAAGACATCATCAGCGTAAACGTCAGATAGAAGGACTTCAATCCATTCAGCTAAGAGTATAAAACTTCATCAAAATGTTTTATAATTTAATTCCATTTAATAATTGTTTATATGTAGAAAATAATTAAATAAGAATCTATATTATCGACTTGCTTACTTGCTGACATACATTTGTTATTCCTTTTGAAGGAGCATAGGTCGTCCACCAACACTCTTCATCGAATTACATCCTTGATAGTCTTTTCCAATTGGTTCCAGTTGCTATTCATTCTTTTTTGTTCTTCGGTCTTCTTCTTTTAGAACTTGCTTCGTGATACAGTTTGGTGATTTTCGCAATATGTGTTCTATCGACTTTCAACATCTTTTCCTGATTTCCACTTCAACTGAAAGTTGATTTGTTCTCTCCCATAGTAGGCTATTGTTGATGGTATTGTTCATAACTACTTATACTTTCTTAATGATGGTTGTAGTAGTTCTCCACATTTCAGCTCTATACAATAGGACTGTGTTGACGTTCGTATTGAAGATTGTGACTTTGATATTGGTTGAGAGACAGTTGTTTTGAGTGAATTAGTTGATGATGATCTATTCGAAATCATGCTATTCACATCAAGCACATTGGTTATGCTCAAAATATACAGAATTATTAAAATGAATACGTCTGAATACTTTAAGTATGACTGTCTAAATTATTCAGATATTTCTTAGTATTATAACAAGTTCTGTACCTCTATATACAAAATATTTCGTTGATAGGTGTATATAGAAAAAGCAACGCAATTGATTGATCACTAGGTGGTGATCAATATCATGTGGATCAGGTCCTTCTTAGTGAAAATTGAATGCTATCGACCAAGTTGCAATGTAGTCACTAGCCTAGGTGACTCAACATTGTGTGTACTGTGTTGAGGTAAGATGATGGTTGGAGGTAATCAATAGGAAGCCCTGAACCTTGGTTTCGTGCTGCTTGGCACTCATCAGCATAGTGTACCTGTAATCTTGAAGGGACTGATGCTCCCTGACGGATTCGATCCCGGATCAACCAGCTTCACAGTCAGAGACGTTACTACAGAGCTGTCTGAGCCGCGACTGACCTTCTGTATGACTGAGATGTATTTACAATTGATTGATCACTGGGTGGTGATCAATATCATGTTAATCAAGTCCTTCTTAGTGCAGATCGAATCCTATCGTCCAAGCTGCAATGTATCCACTAGTCTAGATGACTCGACATTACGTGAATTATGTTGAAATAAATATGGTGTCATGTGTCAAAATAATTCGTTTCAATTATCAAAATTCAGCAACATATCAGATTGTTTATCACAGTTATGCACTCAGTCTTTCATCGTCCATTTACATCTATTCTATATTCCGCAACCTATGCTAACTGTAGACTGTCTTCTGTAGCTTCTATTCTAGTCTCACAATTATTCGCAACTCGCAGTGTTTTTGGCTTTACGAGACTCCTGTCTTCGGCTACCGACTGTGGAAACTTCCGTACGATCCTCAACTGACTACCACTTGTAAACAATCTTGTGAGTAGTGTCCATCACATTAGTCATGGCTAGTAATTTTTCTTACACAGGTGCGCGTAATTTTGGATACTATTAGTTTAAGCTTTCCTGCCTATTCATTATCTTAACTTAATACACTCTGAATACTTACCTACCATAATATGATTAGACTATTTAGTCCATTTAGTTAAACGTTTAATTTCAGAAGAGGGTTTTGTGGATATTATAGTAATTTTATTCGTTGAATTCATGAGCCAATTGAAGTTAGACTACCATGAAAAACCTAGAAGCATTGGACGGTCGTCTCGTCCTAGCATGGGACTTCTCAGCAGTGCACATCCACGATCTCGCACCGCGAGATTCAAACCCAGGACCTATCGATCTCGCACGTGAACATTTAACCTCCAGACCACTGGGCCGGCCGGTATCTAACAATGTTAATTTCTAACTTCAACCAATCCACAACACTGTGCGACCGTTTATCATTGTCTTTAGTGCGTTACTGTCTCACAACAGACACAGTTTGACTCCACTGGTCACAACTATTCACTAGAATTCCAGGAAACACATTTTGAAGAGTTCTGTAATAGGACGAAACGGCCATACAGTGCTTCCAGGTTTTCCATGGTAGTGTAGCTTTAATCAGCCCATGAATTCGATCATTAAATTACTACCACTTCCACAAACCTTCATTACACTTGTTTAAAAACTCTTAATTCTGTGCTAATTTTTTTCCTATACTAAATATAAGGATCTATCCGTTACAATCACATGTGATCGTACAACAGATGAAGTGGAATTAGTTGCTTCACCAACAGAAGTTAGTCAAGTTGATGTAAGATGTGCAGCTGACAGTCAAGAATGGAAAATATTTCATCATGTCGATGTAAGTTGATAATCTATTTATTTGTAGTGTCGGTCATTATATGAATCCTATATATCTTATTCTATCTTTTGGACAGGCCAATCCAATCATTCTATTTGAGTCATATTTTGACCTTGTTGATTATTCGTTTATCAATCTTGACTGTTTTTATATGAGCGTATTTAGGTGTATACTTCTTATCCTATTCATCACATATCTGTAGCTTATTTTTGTGTGATTATAAATATTGATGAACGCTTGATTAAATGTAGTTGACTTACCCGCCATCACCACTGCTTGTCGTTTCACTTTCCTCTATTGCATTCTCGTTATTTGATTTATTTAATTCCGTTATTCACTCAACGCGATTTAAGTCGATGATTACGTACGAGGATAAGCGACATATACTTTACGACAATAATCATCCATACGATCTACTTGAATTCAGATCCCGGGCCAGCAAAGTCAAGAGCCTGTCGACAAACATCGTCCGATCGAAATGACAACAAAATAAAAGGCCACCAAAAGTTGATAATCTATTCATTTGTTCAAATTTGAATTGTCTTCAATTGATGAATATTGAAAAAAATAAAGACAATTTACAACCCGTGTGGATGCTTTCATTGATAGAAGTTCATATAAATTAAACGGTCTAGAATAATGGTATGGTCTAATAATATGGTCTAGAATAACAGTTATGGTTACTTATTTAAGCTGTTTAGAATAGAGATTTGTGGAGATTTCAGTAATTTAAACTAGATCGTTATTGAAAACCTGAAACCACTAGACGGCCGTTTTGTTCTAATAAAGGACTATTTAGTTCAACAAAACACAAAATCAATTTTTGATGAGAAATCATATTTTTAAACAAAGATGGATGGTAGCTAGTAGTGGAATCTAGGATGTGCGTTTCATCCTATCTGAAACTCATCAACTGAGTGTACTTGAATCTAAGAGTTAATGTTCACTCTGGAAGTCAAACCCAGTAGCATTCGCTTCCAATGCCATTGTGTTATCTACTTAGATACTGAGTTCTGATGCCTTATGCAATAAGGTAAAGTCTAAATTCACTTGATATTGTTTGCTTGTATCTTCCTATTGATGTTTAGGACTACAATTGATCAGTCTGTTGTTGGCGATATCAAGGCAGTCCTTACAGGATGCACATATGTCAACATGAGATTGATCAATTAGTAGTCCTAAACAATAAAATACGAAGATATAAGGTAACAAAACCAAGTGAACTCAATAAAGAAAACATGCATCTTACACAAAATATCAAACTACATAAATACGATTACATTTCGCATACGAGAATAATAATAATGAAACAATGCTATCAATAATCTTATTCACTGTTATCTATTTCATCGCATTAGGGAATCCTTAGCACCTGTTATGTAATACTATGACAAACTTCTCTTTTGCATGCATTCAAATTGTAATCAATCCAACTTTACTTTAGAAATGTCAGTTTCTAACAGTTTAGCTGATACAAACTAGATCCCTATCCAATCAATACTGTATATGACTAATACATTAAAGCAAAAAAGGATCTAGAACACGCCTTTCATCCTATTCGCTATTCTTCAATTGCGTGTACATACATACCAGAGCTGATTTCCACTAAGAGACTCGAACTAAGTACCGTTCGATTCAAACGCTATCACACAAACAAGTCACTAATTGAACTCAATGGCAAAGTGAATAACTCGATAGGATTTAAAACTAATGGTACTAGATCCCAGTCTCAAGGTGATGCACTATTGGGCATGTTAGATCCTCAGAACTCACTTGGTAAATACCTTATTTTTGTAACTTTATTTTGAAAATTTTAATTTCTTATTTTCGTGCCAAAAGCGCTCATTTTCACATTCGTTGTATGCTATTTTGTAACGCTTCCCAAGGACGGTTTTGTGCTGTATATATACGTTTTATTTGTGCTTGTTGTCATTGCTTGTGCTTCTGGCTGCTTGCGGAATATAGTCCCCTGTTCGAACTTGAACTTCTTTCTCTAGTTAACAGGGTTAAGACGCATCAGAATAGCTAGTTTATTACACTTTGGTCACAGAGTTTTTGTTCCGTTCTCAGACTGGGTGAACTCGTAATCACTTCAAACATAGCATGCACGTACATCCAACTGACAAGTCCCAAGCAGAATAAAAGTGCTATCCTAGATTTTACTGTTAGCCATATCGTTTATTCCGATCAACTTGTGTCATAATGGCTATATCAAAGCAACTTGTAGAGGATACATATATACCAATCAAGACCAATTAAATCTCAATCAGAAACATCAGTCACAAGATAATCCAGAACTATATCAAATTTAATTCAATATTCATATGTCTTTTAATCAAATGATAAGAGTCAAGACTATAATTTATGAACGAACCAATCAGATTTAAGATAACAGATCATAGATTTTAGCGCGAAATTCATTCATTCATTCATTTGTCTTAATAATGTTTTTTGGAATTTCAGCTGATGTCAGTTTATGATAAGTTGGTGAACATTCTCAAGATCACTACAGTATCCCATAGTATTATATCTTTGTATACTTTGAGTTTCTGTTATATGATACGTCTTCTATCTGGTCATATAGACAGCGACTATCCAACATTTCCCTATACTTAGAAAGGTTTTTAAACTCTTGAAAGAAAACTGAAGACAGAACATTCAAAAGAGCTGTTATTACGAATGTTCATATATAAAAAACAAATGTATTTTATAGAACATATGTGACTTTGAAGTCCTACAAGCTTATGGAGACATGCTCAATTCTTTAAAAATGCTCACTTGTTAAATAATCAAGATGATGAAAACATAATCATTCAATTCTTAGGTTATTATTAGAAGTTTCTAAAGAACATTGATTAGTCGGAGCACTTTTGACACTGTTCCTGTATTCTGAAGAATTGTTTAAGTAATTATAAAAGGGCTAACAATATAATTACTGATAATTATTTCATCAAATGGATCATTTCAATCATCCGCATGGGATTGTTGAGATTATTAAGTTTTTGATTAAGATCACGAACTGATTGATGTTAGACCAGCATCGAAAAACTGGAAGCACTGGAAAGGCTAACTTACGCTTTTTACTCCCAATGGAGAATAAGCCAACGACCAGCATTCTACAACCCAATCTGTACTGCACCTTCCTTTCGAGTTCTATCCAACTGTTGTTCATTAATCTTTCTATGTCTGTCTCCATTTCCCGGCGTAATGTGTTCTTTGGTCTTCCTCTTTTCCTTTGACCTTCAGGATTCCATGTGAGGGCTTGTCTTGTGACGCAGTTGGGTGCTTTCCCCAATGTGTGTCCTATCCACTTCCAGCGCTTCTTCCTGATTTCTTTCTCCACTGGGATCTTGTTTGTTCTCTCTCACAGTAGGTTGTTGCTGATAGTGTCTGGTCAACGGATCTGAAGATATTTGTGTAGAAAACTGTTAACAAACACTTGTATCTTTTGGATGATGGCTTTCGTAGTTCTCCAAGTTTCCGCCCCATGCATTAGAACTATCTTGACATTTTTATTGAAAGTCCTGACCTTGGTGTTGGTTGACGGACTGTTGTTTTGAGTTCTAGATGTTCTTCAGTTGTAGATATGCTGCTCTTGCTTTGCCCACCCACGCTTTCACATTTGCATCAGATCCATCGTGTTCATCAATGATGCTGTCCAGATATGTAAAGGATTTTATATCTTCCAAATCTTCTCCCTCAAGTGTGATTGGATTGGTGCATGCTGTGTTGTATCGGAGAATCTTGCTTTTACCTTTGTGTATGTTGAGACCTACTACTGCTGAGGCTGCTGCTACACTGGTCGTCTTCTCCCGCATTTATTATTACGTGTGAGATAGAAGAACCAGATCATCTGTGAAGTGTAGCTCGTCCTACTGCATCCTAGCTGTCCACGTATCCCATGCTTCCTCCCAGATGTTGACGTCTTCATGATCCAGTTGATCACCAGACGAAAGAGAAAGGGTGAGAGTAAGCAACCTTGCCTGACACCGGTCTTTACTTCGAACGAGTCTGTCATCTATCCACTGGATGAACGTGTCACTCCATCACAGGACTCCTCAACAGTATTTATCCACGATCCCACTCTCTGGATTCAGTCTCACATGCAAACGATTAACTATTAGACCACCAAATCGGTCGTCATCTAACAGTGTTCATGTCTAACTTCAATCAATCCACTAAATTACGCGACGACCTTTCATTGTACTAAGATAGATGATACCTGTCTCTAACCGACATGGATTGTATTACGTAATCTATATAAAATCAATTCAATCTTTCATGTAATATCTTGTGTGTGTGTTTTTTTTATAATTTCTTCTTTAGATTAAATCAATAGAAATTCAAACAGGTTATAGTCCTGGTACAAGTAAACGTCGTCATCCTGGTTTAGTATTTACAAGTCGTTCAGCGCGTCGTTCTGGTTATTTTCTAGTGAATATGATATTAATTAGTTGTGTATTATGTTTATTATCATTTGCTGCATTCTCTGTACCAGCTAATGAAAATCGTTTACAATTATCATTATTATTATTATTAACTACAGTGACATTTAAATTTGCTGCATCACAAAATCTTCCAAAAATTTCATATTTAACATATTTGGTAAGTAGAATTATATTGAGAATTATTGTTAAAAAAAAAACTGAGATAGATAAAGGATTATAGATGTTGACTCAATGATTTAATGGGTAAGTGTTCGTGTACAAGATTGAAGGTATTGGGTCCGAATCCCGAGAGTGGAATTGTAGATGTACATTACTGAGGATTCTCATAGTAAGACGAAATGGCCAACCAGTGATTTCAGGTTTTCAATAGTGGTCTAGTATCAATCGATTCATGATCTTAATGAAAAAGATTGTATACTCGTTTCATGTTGATTAATGAAGCATTCCAATGGTGAAGATCATGAGTCAGTTGAAGCTAGACCACCATGGAAAACCTGGAAGCACTGGGAGGCTGTTTCGTCCTATTGTGGGATTCCTCAGCAGTGTTCATCCACGACCTCGCCCCCTGCGAGACCCGAACCCAGGACCTACTGGCTTCGCGCCCGAGCACCTAACCACTAGACCACTGAGCCGGCATCCAACAGTGTTAATGTCTAACTTCAACTAATCCACGAAGCATTCACTTGAAAGTTTTAATTAGTTTTGTTTACAACTTTTAACTCTAGTTGCTAGTTACTGTATGGTTAGAATCAAGTGACTTAAAGTTTAAAAATAACTATAATGTGACTACAATCGAATTATTATAATTATTATTATTAGAACGCAAAGAGAAACTAAATATATATGCGTCACACAAGTCACTTGATTTATGTGTGGGTTGTTATGCTGTCCGGGTGCCCAAATCAAAGAAGGTGGTTTACTTTTAAGGCCAATTCCGGAGACTTCGATCTTAATGTCTGATCCACAAGGTAGTGTAGTGGAGGAACGTCCGGAGATGCAGTCCCGTGGTTGCCGGTGATCAATAATTGGTTCATACATAATTTGTTAACTCAGGATCCTGGAGCTTATGTGCACCATTGGTTGAGAATCAGAGTTTTCCAACTCCCTTAGGTGGACTCTCCGTTTTCACCAACCCGGTTAAAGCGCCAGCATTTGCTTTTCGTCCTCTGAATATCCTAAATGCACCCCGTCCTTGAGAAGGCAGTGAGTAGGACCTTTATGTGAGTGGCTGTATACGCACGGCTATGAGAGCATTTCGAGAGCGCTAGGCGAATCTCCCCACCCCCGGTTGTATCGGAGCATTAGAGGGCTTACAATCGAATACTGTTCTGATAATCATGACTTTTGTAGAGATTTCTGCCCAAGTGTCACTGAGCAACAGAGAACACTAAACACTTGAGTTCAGCCGGGTCTGTTGTCGCTCAATTTCGTAAATTGATTAACGTTAAACACTTACACCGTTGGATGCCGGCTAGCTCAGTGGTCTAAAAGTTAAGCCCTGACACATGAGACCAGGGTTCAAATCTCACAAGGTGGGATCGTGGATACGCACTGTTGATGAGTCTCATAATAGAATGAAATGGTAGTCCAATGCTTCCGGGTTTTCCATGATGGTCTAACTTTAACTAACTCATCAATTCAACTATAAAATCTGATGTTTATTCAATTATTTCCTTGATATTTGTATAGATAAATAAATATTCAGTCCAACACTTGCTACATTCTTATACAAATAACAGACCGTCCCATTGATAATAATGATAAGGTGTATTTGTGTATGTACATACGTGCATATGTATGTATATATGAAGATACATTAAATAAACAGAGATAAACTAAAGAGATAAAGCTTCATCTTTCCTTTATAGAGTATTTAACTTAACTGTATAATATCAGATGGGTTTTGTGGAGATTGTAGTATTTTCAATGGTTAAGATCATGAGTCAGTTGAAGCTAGACCACCATGGAAAACATGGAAGCACTGGACGGCCGTTTCATCCATTTGAAATTCACCTATTCTGTCGTGAAGTATAACTTAACAATGAGCATTACAATACGAATAACTAGTCAGCAAATGAAATCCCCCCTTTAGTGGATATTCAGCGCTTCTTTATTATATATAGTCTACTTTAGTGAATACTTCAATATTACTTTATTTTACAAGATTTGTTTGTTGTTACATTCATCTCAATGTTAATATTCACTTTGAGACTCATTTCAAATGAAAATAACTTATGACTTAAGAGTGTGGATCTTGATAAAGATCCATATATTCAACACATTATATCAACTATCAATGAATGTTGACAAATCTAAATAAATAAACTGGATAAAATATAAATTCTGGAGTACACTTTTTCGTAGATTAGTGATCAATTATAACGTTAATGAGATTTCATTTCAGTGTTCTATATTTGCCGAATTGATTAGTTACTTGTTGATCTGTTAGAAATACAAAGATCAATGAATTAGTGGAGTATAAACCTTGTTTTATAGTTGAATTCATGAGTCTATTAAAGTTAGACCACCATAAAAAACCAAAAAGCACTGAATGAACGTTTCGCCCCAGTATGGGACTCCTCAGATGTGAGCACTCACGATCCCGCACATGGAACTCAAACCTAGGACCTTCGGTCTGGCGCGCGAACGCTTGACCTTTAGACTAATGAGCTGGTTGGCATTCAACGGTATTAATGTCTAGCTTCAACTAATCCACGATATTGCGTGACTGTCCATGATTGACTTCAGTGAGTTATTATCTCACTGCTGAGGAGTCCCATAGTAAGACCAAATGGCCATCCAGTGCTACCAGGATTTCCATGGTAGTATAGCTTTAATCGACTCATGAATTCAGCTATTGAAAAGTAGCTACAATCTCCCACAGTAGGCTGTTCCTGATGGTATACAGTTAACAGACATTGAATATCTTACGTAGAAAATTATTGATAAATACTTATACGTTTTTGATGATGTTTGTGATAGTTCTGCAAGTTTCAGTAGAACTATCATGACATTCGTATTAAAGATCGTGACTTTGATGTTGGTTGATAGTTGTTATGAGTTAGATATGTTCTTCAACTGTATGAAAGTTACCCTTGATTTGACAATCCTTACCTTCACATTTGCATCAGATTCTTCTTGTTCGTCGATGATGTTGTCGGGGTACGTGGAATTTTTTTCTACTCCATAGCTTCTCCATAAAGTGTGTTTGGGTTGGTGCTCTCTGTATTGTATTTGAGGATGTTTCTTTATCCCTTGAGATTACTTGATCACTTTCATATATATCTAGGTATCTTGAGAGATTGAATTTAACAAAAATTGAAACATTCCTTTTTCTATAGAGGCTTTCTAGGCATCTGTCTACCAATCATCATTTATTCTGACAAAGCCATTGTGTTATATCGGTAAAAGAAAGATAAAACACAATTAAATGTTCTAGGTATTATATAACCTACCGTGATTGACTTATTGGATCTACTTAGTGTATACTTGTATATTGGTATAAGACTGTTTAAAGTTCCATTTACTTACGTAGTTAATAAACAAACTTTTATACTTTTGATTCTTTCTGTTCGAGATCCATTAGCAAAGAATAAATGCTCCCTAACTTTACTAACCAGAATTTGTCAACAATAGCATATTTGATAACAGAAGAGGTTTTCTTGTGGGTATTATAGTAATTTCAATAGTTGAGATTGTGAGTCAATTGAAGCTGTACCATCATGAAAAACCTGGAAGAACTGAACGACCGTTTCGTCCTACTGTGAGATAGTAACTCACTGAACACAATGGTAGATATATCGCTCAATTTTGTGGATTAATTGAAGTTAGACATTAACACTGTTGGATGCCTACCGGCTCACTGGTCTAGATGTTAGGTGCTCGCGCGCAAGACCGATAGGTACTGAGTTTGAATCTCGCGAGGTGGGATCGCGGGTGCGTACTGCTGAGGAGTCCTACGGTAGGACGAAACAGCCGTTCAGTGTTCCCAGGTTCTCCATGGTAGTCTAGCTTCAACTGACTCATGGTCTCATCTATTGAGATAACATATTTATCCCTTTCTACATATTAGATTACATATTATAATATGCTACGACAGTACGCTACTCAGCAAATGCAAAGTGATTAGATGTAATTATATAGAAATTTTACCGTCAATAGCCATCTTAAAAGTGAATTCTGTTATCTACTGACATCAGACCGAAAATATTAACTTCAAAGTGTGAAAGTTCTACGTTTGGTTAGCAGAAGTATCGTAAAAGTGAACGATTGAGTATTTAGTTGATATGATAAAGCAGTGATCAACATGCTTTTTGATCATTCAGCTCATTTCAGAAAGGGTAGAAAACCATTTCAAAATCAAATTTATTTTCATAGCTACATAGAATTGTCTATTCTAAGCAACTCACTAGTTTTTGATACATGCCTACTTACTTATTACTTACGCCTGTTACTCCCAATGGAGAATAGGCCACCGACCAGCATTCTCCAACCCACTCTGTTCTCTGCCCTCTTTTCTACTTCTATCGAATTGTTGTTCATTTTTCTCACGTCTGTCTCCATTTCTCGACATGATGTGTTCTTTGATTCTCCCCTTTTCCTTTGACCTTGAGGATTCCATGTGAGTGCTTGTCTTGTGACGCAGTTGGACGCTTTCCTCAATGTGTGTCCTAACCACTTCCAATGATTCTTCCTGATTTCTTCTTTCGCTGGCATCTTGTTTGTTCTCTCTCACAGTAGGTCGTTGCTGATGGTGTCTGGCAAATGGATCTGAAGTATTTTGCGTAATGAGAAGCGCTTTACATCAAAGATTTTTTATGTATAGAAAATGTAGGGTATTTTTAGTATTTAGGATGGCCTTGGGTTTCCGGAAAATGCAGGAACCCTACAAAATGTTGTAGCAGTACAGGTAATCATCCAATCAGAAACTCGACGTGTGACTTTTCACATCCTTTTTTTCGACCAAACTTCTATTGAATGCTAATTAGATAAGATGTTTCTCGGCGTTTTCAGAGCCTATTGTTGGCTATTTCTTGATAAGTTTCCTGGATCTCCCCAACAATATCAATGTTTTTAATGATTTCATATAATAAAAAAATTAACTTTGAGCATCCATATATCGGAATTTGGTATGTTAAGTAAGAAAGATTATCAAAACTATCAGAGAATCACATAATAAATGTAAGGATAGTTTTCAGTAAGAATGTACAATGAATGTAACCCTGGCTAATAAATTTACAAATTATTTCACCCTACTATAAAACATTATAAGTAGTTCATACTATAAAATAAAAGATTTAGATCCTGAGGTGCAATAAAAATACTGATCTAGTGTACTTTCTTTTAGTTGATTGAGATCATGAATCGATTAATGTTAGACCACCATTGTAAACTTGAAAGAACTGGACGACCATTTCGTCCTAGTATGGAACTTCTCAGCAGTGTGTATCCACAATCTTGCATGCGGGATTTAAACCCACGACCTTGGATCTCTCGCCTGAACGCTTAACCTCTAGACCAACCACTTAGCTGGCCGGCATCCAACAGTGTCCCATACTAGGATGAAACACCCATCCAGTGCTTTCAGCTATTCAATGATGGTCTAACATCAATAGATTCATGATCACATTCAAAAACTGAACAATCCCCACAGCTTCATACTGACGCATTTTTCTTAAAGAAACAAATCATCTATCTATTTTCATTTCAAATCTAAGTGATTGACATAATATTCTAATCTTGTTTAAGTTTTATATTCTTTAATAATTTCATTGAAATATTTAAAATTCTATGGTATATATATATACTACTTAATTCAATGAAATAATGATGAATAATGATTATCCATTTATTAATAATTACACATTCCCGGTACTGTTTAATATCAACAATGATTTAGTTCTTTTACAAGGATCTAAGTTCTTTGAATTTCTCATTCAACCTGCATAATGACTTTGCTGCTTAAACTAAAAGGCTAACTAGATGAGACTTTCGATTATAAATTATAGTTACAATGTCAAAGAGTAAACAGGCTATGAAACAATATTTTCTATGCATAACACTTACAATGACTTCTACATCGTCCACAAATGCCCTGGTATGATCGAGAGGGGGGGAGAGTCAGCTCTTTCGCTCTCCCTCGAAATGCTCTCAGATGACCACATGCATAAAATCACTCACAAGGAAATCCTATTCACTGCCTTTTCGTGACGAGTATGTTGTTTACGAAATTAAGAGGATGGAATGCGAATCTCTGACTTTTGAATCGGGTTGCTGCACACGAAGGGTTCATTTAGAGGAATCGGAAAACCCTGATCCTGAGGGAACAAATGTCGTATGAACCAATTGTTGGTCACCGACTACCATAAGACTGCCTTTCCTAACGTTGCTCCATTATCTTGTAGATTAAACCTCTAGATCAAAGGCTCGGAGTGTGGTCCCTTAAGAAAGCCACATGCTTCGTTTTGGTCAGCCGAGCAGTATCCCAGCCCTCACACAACTTGAATGATTTATGTAGCGCATACTCTTTTCTTAAGATAACGCATAAATAAATACGGATAAAAATTTACATTTTCGAAATGATGTATAATATTTTGAGTTCAATATGTAGATTTTAGAGGTGTTATACTGTTTGAACTAGATGGTTTAGTCATAATCCATTTACTGCCTCTCTAGACAACATCATCAGATCAGAATTTTTTCTAGGTAGTGAAAACGTCATGACTAAATTGTTCAATTCTGACAATCAAAAAACTTATTTTTCAATGTTTAACAAGATCTCGTTTACACTGTTTTGGTCAAAAAGTCTTCATACGCGTTCTAGAATTGGTTGTACTGATTAGTCACTTAATGGTATTCAATTATTTAATCCTAAGTACTGGTTAAACCCTAACGATGAACTTACAATTCAATTACTAATATTGAATCAATCACTTCAATACTGGAGCTCTCACTTTCTCATAAGCATCAACTTACGCAAATCCCGGCATAGAAGCTTTCCACTGATGGTCTATAACTACATAACGCCTAGAATAGTACATTCAAACATTAAGTCATTTAGGCTAGTGATTGTTACAAATGTTTGTCTAATGAATCCTGTTGTAAATAATCGACATTAAATCCCACTAACGATGCCTAGTACAAGTGTGATTTGGAATACAAAGAGGAAAGTCAACTTTCCATATACCTTGCTTAAATAATCCACCATTCTAGAACTCAGGTAAACGAAGTATCTGATGTATATTCTAAATTTGCACGACAAATTGACCCCCCCCCCATCACTTTTTATCAGAAAAATGATATTAGATCTATCTAATCTGTACACTTCCCTAAAGCATTGAAAGTTGAGTACATTGAGCGTTATTTGATTATATTTAACGACGTTTAGGGATCTTCAAATGATTCTGTAGTAATAACCTTAAATAGTGATTCTCTCCTGATATATTTTTGGATTCACTATATTAATTGTAATCCTCCTATTCATACGATATCAAAAGAAACGATCTTCTTAGGACATTGTTTTCATTTTCAATCCACATAAGGTTCTATTATTTATGCATAAAAAAATGAACTACTTCTAAGTAGCTCAATATTTTTAGTAAAAGTTTTTATATGGATTTTTTTTTATTTCCTAGGATAAAGTTGTCCTGGTGAATTTTTTCATGCTTGTCATTCTCACTGTATGGCATGCTATAGCTCGTGCTGTATCTGCTTCAAAGCCAAAATTTTTAGAATATGAACATTATGTTATGTACAGTCTACTCAGTTGTTATTGTATTGGTTCTGTGTTATTTGGATTAACGGTTTATCTCGATGTAAGTGCATATTAATTAGCATACGTATACTATTGCTTCTGAAAAAAGAAAAAGAATAATAATAATGAGTGTACAGAATAGTTATTATTGTATAATTGAGTATATGGTTGGTAATCTATTTAGCCGCTACTAGGCTAAGCGAACAATTCCAGTGGTTATCTAACATGAAAGAGACATTTCCACTGCATTCTAATTATTCTGCTGATAAACTAAGAAAAAAATTGAATCGACACACAGGATGTTAATTTACATCATGTCCATCAAAAACAAGTTCATAACCATTCAATTTCAGTTCTTCAATGTGAAATTACTTACACTATTCAACATCCATCTGTTTCTAAAGTGTACTTTAAAGGTAACTGTCAGTTATGTTAGGTGTGAGGAATTTGTGCATTGAGTACAACAGAAGATGATCGTGTCATATTGTGATTTTACTGAAGTTAGACTTGGAAATGAATGAATGACAGTTCATTTCGCTAAAAGTTAATCATTCGAGTACTATACTAAAAGCCCTTGATTCGATTTCCGCTGATGAATTCGTGAACAGTTATTGGTAAAGAGTCCAATTATAGGTAAAAATGGAAGTCCAATGTATACAGGTCACTAATAGTTGTCTAGCATAGATCAGTTCATGACCTCAATAAAAGTGAACAAACTCCGCCACCCCATTGTTGGAATTATAACATTGTACGAAATACTTTAGAAAGAGCATTCAACACATCACCATTAAGTTCTTCATTTATCAATCAACTAATAAGAATCTTAGCAAAGAAAACTACCCATCAATTTGTCCCATCACCATGAAGATTTTATGTATCAGGGATAGGGATTAATTTCTGTTTAAGTGTTTCCAACATTCACTTAATTGTCTAAATGTACCATTTTTATAAAACCTACTACATAACGCTTTAGAGATTGATCTATGATACAACATTACAAGTCAGTTACTTGAATTATTTCACTATTTTTATTAGTAGACTTATCACTGTAGACAATAAATAAATAATCGTTTTAATAATTGAATTCATGAATCAATTGAAGCTAGACCATCATAGAAAACTTGAATGCACTGGACGGCTGTTTCATCCTAGTATGGGACTCCTTAGTAGTGCGCATCCCCTAATTCACCGCACGAGATTCGAACCCAAAACCTAAAACTCAAGACCGTTCAGTGCTTTCAGGTTTTTCATGGTGGTCTAGCTTCAATTGACTCATGATCGCATTTGTCTAATAGGGAACCACCACATTGAGATACTGGAATGTTCCTTCGAAAAGACGATTGGATGTAATATCTTCTAGACTTATTAAAGCTTCCTCGAGATCACTTGTGGATCATCCTCACACATAACATATTCAATGAATTACGTAATATATATATAATTTATAAATGAATCATAAAAACCATTTAATCATCAATGTACTCACTTTCTGTGTCATTAAGAAGTTATAACCAATTCATGTTACATCGTAATTTCAGTGGTACAAGTTGATTAAATTGCCTTATATATGATCATACGGTTTTCCTTTACTTATTTAATATCACTAGAGGTGGAAGAGGGGGCGGGGCAATAATAATATTTCATTATTTCCGTTATTATATTTCAAAGAATATTATGGTATATGCTACTGATATCGTCAGATATAAGTAGCATGTATGATCGATCGAAAGTGAAATATCTGAAGGTAGAAGGTTAATAAGATCGAGGGAAAGAGAATGACTAGTGTAGTTACGAAAGAACAATAAAGTCTGAGATGACTGATTGAGATTTTGCAAATAATGTATTCACTGTAGGTTTCTTAGATTTTACGAAGCGATTCTGTATTTTTGTATTCAAGTACATTTGACTGTCTCCAGTTGTGTTCTCGTTCACTAAATTTGATGTTGCTGCCAACCAGGAGATCGGAAGAGTTCTATTCTGCAGATGTCGATGAGGGCCTAGAACTGAAATTCTAGTTGGTGTGCCGTGTACTACTTATATCGACATAAGTAGTACACAACGCTAGTCAGGAATAGAATGTCTAGCAGCAGAAGATCAAGAAGATCGAGAAGGAAAGAACGCGAACAAAAAGCAATTGGTATGAAAATGAAGGAACATTGAAGTCTGAGACAATTGATTGATATTTTGTAAATAAAGTATTTAGCGTATGATCCTCAGATTTTACTAAGAGATTCTGTGTTTTGTTGTTGATATACATTTGATTGTCCCTAATTGTGTTCTCGTTCAGTACATTTGGTGCCACTCCCAACCTGGAGAGAGGAAACGTACTATTCTGCGGACACCGATCAGAGCTTGGAACTGAGATGCTAATTGATGTAATGTGTACTGCTTATGTCGATACAAATAGTACACATCACTAAGAGATTCTGTACTTTTGTATTCAAGCACCTTTGATTGTCCGCTCTTGCGCTCTTTTTCATTTCCGTTTTCTTTTCTTTATTTTTTCTACTCCTTCTTCTTTTTCTTATCTTATTTAGGCTGGTTCAAGAAGACGTTTAATGAAACGTAAAGATGCAGAATTTAATCAATATAAACAACAAATTGAAGCACAAAAACAACATCATTCTATATTAAGTGTATCATTAGAAGAATGGTTAAGTTCACCACATAATAGTATAACAGATAATTTATTAGATAAAAATGATCCTTTAATCAATAATTATTAATAATTCTGATCCAGATTATTTAGGATCATCAATCAGAATAATAATCATAATAATAAAGGTTATATCATTCATGTTGTGATACATACAAATGGATATGGATATGGATATATATATATAAACAGATAGGCGATAGATCCCGATCAACAATGATCTTATTTGTTGTTTATGTTCTATTTCAAAAGGATAACTTATCCATTCTGTACATCGTTGAATAGTATTCAATGAAAATCAAGATGATATTCATCAACTAATGATCCATCGATCATAATTGACCAGTATCAATTATTCAAGATGATCTCTATTGTAAATATGATATACATATATATACATCTCTATCTCCATATAGAGATAGATATCTATATAGATTATAGATATATATACAATGTATACATTGTATACATTATATTGCCCCCCCCAATATTATTATTATTTGTCATTATCGGTGTTGTTCAAATCAATTATGTAATGTGATAATTAAATATTCCAAATGTTTGTTTGTTTGTTTGTTTTTGTTTTCCTTTCTTTTTGCATAATTTTCTTCTTTTTTTTTTCTTTCACATATTTATTTGTCGTAGGGAAATTCAAACGTAATTAGATCAATAAATTCAATGGATATTAGTGTTTTATTTGAATGTTTCCATGGTTACTATAGACTGGTCAGTTTTCTTGTTGGCATGGGGATTGCTTCGATATATCCCATCGAAGTAAAAATGGATAATGGTTAGCAGTAGAATTGATGATGCGCGCCGCTTCATGTTATTCAGGAATCTTCAGCTGAATGCGCTTACATCACATGTTTGGTGTTTAGTTTGAGAATCGAATTCAGTATTATTTGCTTCAAACGTCATCACGTTATCCATTTAGTTACTGAGTCCTCATAGCTGCCTGATTGTTCAATCGGGTGAAATTATATTCACTTGGTGTTGTTTACTTGAAACTACTTATTGATCAGTCGCTTATTGGTATATGTGAATATTGTGAAGATTGCCTCGATATAGCCTTAATTTACAAGCATTATAAGCAAAAATAGATAGTGGTTAGTAGTTGTTGAATCCAGCACGCGTGTTTCGTCCTAAGTGGATAACGTGATGATGTTTGAAGCGAACGGTACTGGGTTCGAGTCTCAGACTGAACATCAACTCAGATGATGAAACCCAAATATTGAGGAACACGCGTCCTGGATTCCACTGCTAGCCACTATTCATCTTTGCTTATTTAGACTAATATTTTGTTCTAATTTATAGTTAATCAGTAAATAATACTGTTAAGTTCGTTCATTGATTAACACAGAATACGGTATACAACCACGGTACTCGAATGTATAGAAACCCCCACAGTTGCAAAGTCAGACGAAAGCTGGAGATTAGATTATTGGGTATCAATCAAATATGTACAAACATTTTTGGGTATTTTTAGATATTAGCTTTTGTTATATCAACATTATAATTCAAGCAATCAGCGAAGACGCATATTATGCTACTGCCCAATTGTAGAATGCCACATTGACATTCTAGAAAGCTCCATCATGTACTGATTGGATGAAAACTCCTTAAGTCTTTTAGGGCCTGTTAGATCTATCGAAGCGTCTAGTTCACCTGAATGAGATACGCGCGAAACCGAAGTTCCAAAACAACGATTTGTCTACAAAAGCGGTTCTTTATTGAATAATACACAACATTTAGGCACAAACCTCAACTTGTGAGGTGTCTGGGGCGTTTTTATACATCCTTCAAGTATAAAATAAAAAGACTTCCTGTAACAGTAACATAAAGAATAATTACAACATACGATAGTACAAAGGACAGCTGATAGCTGTGTCCAAATTTGATAACAGTTTACGAACAACCGAACCAAGAGCAAAACAATATGGAAACTGTTGCGTTTAAACAAATGCACAAAACTAGGGATAACCACTATAGTGATTAAGGTACAGTAATTATAATGATAAATACAATGATAAGTACAATAAACGTTATAAGTTTATGCGAACATTTCAGAACATAACATTACAACTTACGTTACAACATAAGTATAAAAATTGTTGGGAATGCAACTGCTTACTGAATGTAAATAAGTAGTATAGAACACAATATACAAAGGAGTGGAAAGGGAGTGAGTAGTAACAATGTAAGACAAACTTAACAGGCCTCTTAAGGCTCCGACATAATTTTCTGAAGCCATCCCAAGAAATACTACAAACACAATGCTTTGAAGTTAGGGATTTTTGTCTGTGGTATACTACGGTTATAAGACTGAATTGGATCACCAATTTTATAATACAATTAGTTTAGATTAATCGAAGGATTCATTATACATAGACCAGACCATATTAAATTAGATAAACGACTCACAATCAATAATAGAGTACCAGAGTACCAATAGGCAATCAATTAATTCCATATAATTACAAGTAGTTTACACTCAGTAACTTCAGAACGAAAATCAGTAAGTGGGTTGAAGCTATCAAGAGTTCACTTAATCTACGAACGAGAAACAAGATCTCAGTGACCAAAGTATAGTAAGCTAGTTATTTGATGCGTCCCAGCCCCGCTAACTACAGGGAGAAGTTCAAGCTTGGAATGGGGAAGTATATTCTGCAAACAGCCCGAAACGAGCGATAACAACAAACACAATTCAAAACGTATATATACAGTACAAAACCGTTCTTGGGAAGAGTTACTAAATAGCATACTGAAAGACGCAACGGACCAATAGCATTTGAGATATTTCCCGGTGGGAAATATGACATGAAGGTGACAAGAGCGTCTTTGGCGCGAAAACAAAGAAATTCAAATCTTGTAAATAAAATTACAAAATGAGGTCCTTTCCCAAGTGAGTTCTGGGGATCTAACGTCCCCAACAGTAAATAAATCATATATTTAGTATTAAATAAACTAAGTGTCAGTTTGTCAAAACTCAGTAACCAGTCATATTTATTTTCACTACTACAAATCAACAATCAAGTCGAAATTGTTCACTGAAGTCACAATGAACTTGAGTTTACACTACTGAATCAGATATGTTTGATGTTATTTTGCTAGTTAGAGATTCATACCTAAATTAACTAAGAATTGTGTTCAGATTATTTTTGGCTGTTTAAAAATGTTGGACATAAATTAGTTATTCTGTATGAATCTATTTCTTCTCCTGAGATCAACTGCAATTTATAAGTTCTAAATACATCTGACTTTCTACATCGTCAACAAATGCCTCGGTACGGTTAAGAGTAGGGAGAGTCCACTCTCCCTCTCAAAATGCTCTCATATAGCCACGTGTACACAGCTACTGACAGAGAAGTTCCACTCATTGCCATCTCTCATCGACGGTTGTTTAAGAAATTGAGAGGACTTAAAGAGAATGCCGGCGCTTTAACCGAGTTGGTGAATACAGACAGTTCACCTAGGGGAGTTGGAAAACCTTGATTCCAAACCAATGGTGCACATGGACTCTAGAATCCTGAAGGAACAAATGTCGTGTGAACCAGTTGTTGGTCACCGACTACCATGGGACTGCATCTCCTTATGTTGCTCCACTGTCTTGTGGATTAGAAGACCAAAAAAATGAAATTCCAAGAAAACCATCTGATTTGGTCTGGGCGCCCGGGTAGTATCATAGCCCTCACACAAATCAAATCATTTGTGCGGCGCATTTATATTTTTGGTACCTCCTTGTATCAATGTAACTTCAAGACAGTTCTACTGTACGGAGCTAAAACTTAGAGAACTACCACAAACATCATCAAAAAGGTACAAGTATTTATCAACAATTGTCTATGCAAGATACTGAATGTCCGTTGTCTGAATACCACCAGCAAAAGAATGCTGTGGGAGAACAAATCAGCTCCCATTTGAAGAAGAATTTGGGAAAGATAATCGAGGTGGATAGGACATACATTAAGGAAATCATCAAACTGTATCACGAGGCAAGCACTAACTTGGAATTCTGAATAGAAACGAAAAAGCGGAAGTTTAAAGAACAGACTGCGTCGAGAATGGGAAGTAGACGTTAAAATGATGAATAGCAACTGGAGAGGATTGTTCAGGACAGGGTTGAATCCAGAACGCTAGTGGGTGACCTATGTTCTTCTACAAGCGGTAATACGTGTAAGTAAGTAAGACCTAACTGAATGTGAATCAATTAGAAATTCAACTATTTTATATTGCGAAATGTTCTTAATTAAACTAGTAGTATAAAACTTCTCGATAGAATACATCTACGACCTTATCAAATAGTTATACCCACTGGAACTTTCAAGTCTCATAGAGAATGTTTTACATTCACATCACTAAATTACATTTAAATATTCATTAGTCCTATTCTACTTAAATGGCATTAGCTACTGAATGATTAACTTTACCATCAAAATAAACTTCATTCTATAATCGCTATTAATTTATTGCTAAACTAAACTTATGTAATATATATATATATATATATATATATATATATATATATATATATATATATATATATATATATATATATATATATATATATATATATTATAGTGGTTAACCCTATGTTGAGCCCATATAGGTTATTCTAGTTTCTGAATAGATCAATTTATTCCTTCATCATGAATGATTTACCTCTCCTCTTGCTTTGCCTTACTTCACTTCTCCTTGTTTAACATTTATCATGCCTTGATTCGATTTGACTATAAATATTGAGTAATGCTTAATTAAAGACAGTAAGCTGACATTACCTTCTCCACTGTGTATCATTCCGTTTTGGGGCTATTAATAGAGCACTTTAATGGCCCTCAAACGCCTGACTTCAATTGGATTATGTAATTATCGTTATCGACTTAATTTGCGTTAGTAAATAACGGAATTAAATCATTCAAATACAAGAATGAAGTATTGAATATTGTATATTTTGTAAAATTGTTGATCAGATAGACAGAGTGAAGAAAGAGAAGAGGAAAGATCGAAGCAAAACAGATTAGAGAAGGCATAGTGAAGAAGTTTTGCAGCTCAAATGGATGATTTTGACGTTTGTGATGATGATGTCATTCAGAAGAACGATGAAAGCTCCACAACTAAACCATTCAGCTTAGAGAAAGCATATTAACTAACTCTCTTTAATTAAGCGTTGCTCAATATTTATATTTGAATCGAATCGATGTAAGGCAAAGATTAAACGAGGAGAAGTGAAGTAAGGCAAAACAAGGAGAGGCAAATCATTAACAAGGTCAAAATATGATTCAAGACGAAGGAATAAATTGGTCTATCCAGAAACTAGAATCACTTATATGGGTTTAACATAGGACTAACCACTATGTTCCTTTAAAATTCTGGAAAAAGAAACTATTGATATGAATGTATTTTATATAAATAAACAAACAAACAATCAATATCACTAATCAATAATGAGAATAACGTGTAGTGTTATGATGATAACCTCTTTGAGATGTTGGTAATGAATGTCTAAGAGGAGAAGGTGATGATGTCTCATGATGCTTATAATCATTATTATCACGTTGAATAATTGTATTTCGTCTATCATCAGGATTCTCAGATAACATACTAAGATCTTCTACATCTTCATTTCCGCCTAACGGTGAATAAGATTTCATATTAGATGATGATGGTGATGATGATGAATAATTTGATGGTTGTATTATACCATGTTTGTTATATTTTGTTGTTGGATGATTTACATATAATGGTGTTTCTTGACTATGTTGTTCACTTTCAATGAATGAAATTGTTTGTGAATTAGATTCATTATGAAGTTGATTATTGAATGGAATGGATTGTTTTTCTATTCCTTTATAATGATGATATGGATTATTATTAGATATCATTCCAATACTAGGTGAAAATAAACTCATACTTTCATGTCCTGTATCCATAGGTCGTAAGTCTGAATCTAATGCAATCACCTAATAAAATAAAAACAATAGGAAACTGTTCAATCAACAAAGATTAATTTCAAATAAGATGTTGGTTGATAGTTACTTACTTATTCCAGTTACTCCTCGTGAAGGAGCATAGAACGCTCACCAGCATTCTCCATACAACCCTGTCCCAAGCAATCCTTTCTAGCTCCTTCCAGTTGTTATTCATCATTTTCATTTCTGTTTCTGTTTCCCGACGTAATGTGTTCTTTGGCCTTTGTATTTTCCGCTTTCCTTCAGGATTCCAAGTCGGGGCTTGCCTCGTGATGCAGTTTGATGATTTCCGCAATGTATGTTCTATCCATTTCCATCGTCTTTTCCCAATTTCCTCTTCAGCTGAAAGCTGGTTTGTTCTCTCCCACAAAAGGCTGCTGCTGATGGTATCCGGCCAATGGATGTTGAGTATCCTGCGTAGACAACTATTTATAAATACTTGCACCTTCTTGATGATGATTATTGTAGTTCTCCCAGTTTCAGCTCCGTACATTAGAACTGCCTCGAAGTTCGTATTGAAGATTCTCACTTTGATATTGGTTGAGAGTTATTTTGAGTTCCATATGTTCTTCAACTGTAGGAATGTCGCCCTTGCTTTGCCAATCAATCTTTGTTAATTGGTTGATGGTAGTCAACCGGAAAACCCTGGATCTAGGTTTTGTACAATTTGGCACTCGTTAGCAAGGTGTACCTGTAATCTTGAAAGGACTAGTACCTACTGATGGATTCGATCTTGTGTCACACAGCTTCACAGTCAAAGGTGTTATCACATGACATGGATTACCAATCAGTGATCAATCAATTGTGATTAATTTCAAAGTTGTATGTATCAATAATACCCTATAAAGTATAATCCATGTATAATATTTGTATTATAAATGATGCAAATGTTTTAATTTGTGAACTTTGGTATTATTAACCAATAAATAATGAAATATCATCTTCACACATTCAGTGGAGCAATGACTTATAAGTTTAAGAGTTTGACTTTCAACTGCCATGTCACAGATTCATGTTTCAATCTATCTGATTTGCATTTGGCCAACAGTCGATTAGTATCATTAGTTCTCTCATACGTACAAATAAGAGAATCTGGACTTGGTATTTTGCACCCTAGTCAATAGTTTACAACAAAACATCATGAACAGAAATACCTTGTTGACCGAGACCGAAGGCCCTGGGTTCGAATCCCGAGAGCGGGATCGTCGATGCGCACTGCTGAGGAGTCCCACAATAAGACGAAATGGCCGTCCAGTGCTTCCAGGTTTCCAAATGTGGCCTGACATCAATCGGTTCGAGGTCTCAATCAAAAAATTTTAAAAAATAACTGAATTACGTCCTTCTAGTTTTCTTCTAAAAACCAGATGGTAAATCCGTAAATTCAAGAAAATGTCATAATTTTATGGTTGGATTCATGAGTTAATTGAAGCCAGACCACAATGGAAAACCTGGAAGCACTGAACAGCCGTTTCATCCTAGTATGGGACTCTTCAGCAGTGAGCATTCACGATCCTGCCTTGCGAGATTCCAACCCAGGACCTATCAGTCTCGCGCAAGAACGCTCAACCACCCGACCAATGAGTCAGCATCCAACGGTGTTAATGTCTAACTTCAACCAATCCACGAAACTGAGCGATACATCTACTATTGTCATCAGTGAGTTACTATCTCACTATAGACACGGTTGAACTATACAGGTCACTGCTTCTCACTAGAATTCCAGGAAATACCTCTTGAAGCCAGTAACTAATGAGCATACGATGATTATTATCGGAAGGGGTTTTTGTACATATTATAATAATTTTATAGTTGAATTCATGAGTCGACTGAAGCTAAGCCTCCATGGAAAAACTGGAAGCACTGAAATGCCGTTTCGTCTTAGTAAGGAACTCCTCAGCAGTGAGCATACATATCATAATTGCCTACTATCTTCTAGATTGATCATCAGAAAAATGTAATAGAATTTCGATTTACAGTAGGACTAATTACCATTAAAGTAACTACTGTAAATTTGGTGTTCATCTTGTTATGCTAATGACATGTGACAACTTGGATCGGTACATATATGTGCCTGATCCTACGTTGTAACTAACTGACTGGAATTATTTATGCAGTTAATAACTGAATTCTCCTTTTTGAATTACTCAATAAAAGGTTAGGCTAAGACTAAAATCTTACTGAATTAAGTTTATTGGTGATTTTTTATATAGGTTTACAATGATATTAAATAATTCGTCTCATTATAAACATCTTATGCATAGTATAATCCACAATATAACCTGGGATAGTATCAAAATAACTTTATAAGGACTAGTGAATGCTGTATTCCCGAAAGTTGTGGCTACCTTGACGTGGTGACCGGGATTGCCTATCGTGGTGAAGCAACCGAGCTTTATTGGCTGGAACAACCGTTCCTCAAGGTTCTACCACGTCAGACAGGTCGGTTGAAGAGCAGTAAGACTAAAAGCAACAAACCCAAGGCCCGAAGGCGAAGTCGTACTACTGACTGTACAGAGGTGTGACAGCAGTAAGGTGTTTCATTCAGACAACTAGCATAACAGTGATGCTGCCTTCCCCCTAAGAAGGGGTGGGGTTAAAATAGGTCGAACCTAAAAATGCACACCTCGCCTTATCCCACGGATATCCGTCTCCGGCGGTAAGGTCTCAACAAGTACGGAGCTAACAAAAAAATTACTAATAAAAAGGTCGTGTGTGACCGACCTCAAGCAGTTGTCCCTTGGGCACTGCGGTCACGCTCTCAGGTCACTAAGACCACCTCTAATCCAATTTTCTTTTCAGGTACCCCCAGAAGAACCTTTCCACGGTTTGGGCAACCGGGAAGTGATAACCGCCCTCATACTTCTAACAGCACTCAAGACCACTGAATTCTGTATTGAAAATACACATAGATAACTAAATATCAAAATGTGAAATATGATAACCAATAACATAGAGGTAACTATAATAACTAAGTAAATTAAGGTATAAAGTTATTGTGATTGAAGTAATTGTTATCTATGAAGTATTGGAAATTACTGTTATATTGGGAATAGTATATCCGGAGCCAATGAATCTATGAGTGTGAAAAAGGGAACATCAATAGGTTTTCTGAAATGTTTTTCGTATTGAAACCGATTGTTTGTCACTAATGCATCTCTTGAAAGTTGCTCGAAACAACTAACTATCAAGTATACACACTGCTTTCTAATAGATGGCATCGTTTCATACTGAGAATTGTCTATATGGTTCTCTATAATCTAGCAATTATATGTACATATATATAACTCCGCCTGGAGACCCTCCGGAGGCTACTGCCGGTCCCGAGCCCGGATAAAGGAAGAGGGTTAGCGACCCCATCCCGTAGAAAACTAACTCGCTAAAAAAACGCTATATATATACGAAATATATTGATTACAAACATACTTGTTCAGGACGAGCTCCAGTTGATGGAACTTTAACTACAACACCGCCTGCACCCCCAATACCACTTAATCCTCCACTATATAAACCACCACTGCCTATTCGACCGGAAAGAACACTTGGCATACCATAATTTGTTTCAACAGCTTCGAATTTTTCAACTTCTTCCTTGAAGCAAAAAAGTATTAGAGATGAAAGATTGTCATGTGGAATTTATTGTTCAACGAATTTCTTACTATAAATAAGTAAACCAGCCATAATGATCTTAAATGAATATGGAGAAGGTTGTTTAATGCTACATAATTATCATGATTGACTTCAATTTTTGATGTCAACGGCAAACCAATTAGGTATAAGATAACATAACATAACATAACATAATTCGAATTCCTCACACCGGTTTATAACCTTCGTTTGGTCCTAGTTATTAGATGGACATTATCAAGGTTACTTTAACGTCGCTCAAAGATCGTATAGAAATTATAGTCTCACCTTGATAACTACAGTATATGATTGATTAGCTTTCAATATACGTTAAAACTTCATCAACTTATATCTAATTGAATTCTTTTGGGGTTAAATTAAGTTGGATCATATGCCATCTCCGATTTGTTTTGCATCGTTTTCCTGATTGTTTGTTCACATCAACGGCTTTAAAATTCATTCTCATGTTTGACTTATTTAATTCCATTATTCATTAACACAAGTTAAATCGATAATTATACACGAGGGCAACTAGGATTTATTTTTCGATAACTAGATAACTATCAGCAAACGATCAAATTGCAGTTAGATAACGGGCCAACAAAAGTGATGAGTCCGATGTGATAGTGCAGCTTGTCACGTCGGGCTCATCATTTCAGTTAGCGCAGCCTCCTTCATTGCACATCATTTTGCTTCTCTTCGCTTTTTTCGCTTTGTTTCTCTGACCGTCTATTAGAACCAACGATTGTATGAAATATACACATTCGAAATCCATTCTCGTATTTGACTTATTTTTATTCCGTTATTCATTAACGTAAGTTAATTCGATGATTATATGCAAGGATTTGCGGCTTGTATGTTTCGATAGCAACCATCATACGATATAACCGGAGACAGATATCATGCCACTAAAAGACTCTCGGTAATTTTAGATATAATTAAGTGGATCAAAAAACATTACAGTTGAATATTAAAGTATTTAAAGGTTTGTACGGACTCAAATGTATAACTGTATCATGTATTAGTTTTAATAAGTAGACAGATGGTTATTTCATATCCGATATACTATACATGGATTGTTCAATAAAATTAGTGAACTAAGCTACTGCGAATCTTGGTGAAATTAGCGAAGAACTTTCAAAAGATTTATGGGATTTTGATGTTTATACATGAAAATAGTGCCATCAACAAAACGACTCATTTCAAATGGACAAGGTGTTTTAGTAGAGACTACGAAGAATAGAATGGTGATACAAAAGAAGGAAGATCTCTGACTTATTGAGTTGATAAAAATATCAGATGTATGTCATCTGTTGCAATTTACGATGACGAACACACTGTCTGAGTGATTGTTGATAAACTAAATATGATAAACTCGTTTATCTATGCGATTCCGGAAAAAATTAAAACAAGGCAGCAACTGGACTTGACTTCTAATGACTTAACAATAAAAACCTTTATGAAACAAGCTTCACATTTGTGCGCAAGACTGAAGACCCTGAGTCCAAATTCCGCAAGCGAGATCGTGGATGCGCACTGCCAAGGAGTCCCACAATAGGACGAAACGGCTGTCCAGTGCTTCCAGGTTTTCAACGGTGGTCTAACATCAATCAGTTCATGATCTCAATCGAAAACTTAATAATCTCCACAACCCTATACTGAAAATGGAGAATAGTTTGTAAGAGATAAGAATGAGATACCTTATGTTTTATGGAATATGGTCTCTAATAAATACACATGAAAATCATTTCCATATTGATTCTAACTACACAATCACTTACTTGAGCTGCTCGATCTGTATAACTTATACAATACAAGAAACCAGATGAAATAAACGAACAAATAGCTGCTAATATAATAAAACCAAATGACCATGAGAGAAAATATTGATCAGGTCTTGGCATCCATATTCTACTCTGTGAGCTAATACCAAATACTAAAATACATATTGTCAAAAGAATCCCTATAAATATCTGAATCATTTAAAAAGAAAGCATGGAAAAATATGATATTAACTTTTTGTAAAACATAAAACAAGCAATCACTATAGTATATTTTAAAGTAAAAAAATTTCATTAGGTTACGACATGAAAACAACTTTATACAATTATGCTGTTTCACATTACAAAGTCAGCCAGTAACAACGTAGAACTTCGTACGTACGTACATTAGTTCGAGTTGCCACATCACATTAGAACAGAGATACAATTGTCCATTCAAATCCCGTAGTGGTAGAGGTAGTAAGAGTATAAGCAGTAATCGGAAACATTAGGGTTTGAAGATGTTATTTAAAGAGTATAATCTAGTGAAATAAATTTGGAAAGAGGAAAAAAGAGACGAGGATTCAGGAAATTAGAATTTGGGAGAACACAAAGAGTGGATTCACTTAAACAATAGGTAAACTTTCCTTTAATCATTTTGATAAATATCACAAGCTGGAAACTTCACATCGACATCATGAATCATGATACAATTTTATTTAAATCCTTAATAAAACGGAATCATATCTGAATTTTTCGTACACACAGAGGATAGGTTATTTTTAAAGGGAACTGATATTGTTGCTTGGTGTAATAATACAAACTTGAAGCTATGGATGAAGTTTGTTAATTAACGTCAATTTACAAAAGATAAAAAAACTCGGTAGTAAGGATGAAAAATTGCTAGTCTGTTTTCAACTGATGCATTTTAGTATCGTAATCATTACGTATGTAATTGTAGTATAAACTACTACAGAACAAAATCATTAATAATGTAGAAGGCCTTAGTCTACTGATACTAAGCAAGGAAGTTTTTATTCTTGTGAATCTTCTTGCAAAAATCAACCAATAATTTTGATGAAAAGGCTATTCCTTTAGATACTGTCTGGTAACCCTCGATTGGGTGTCGGATCTGAAAAGTTCTCAAAGGTTTATCACTTACGAGGTAATAAATGTTATATGAACCTGAATATGAAACCTACTGTCCGGTACAAAACCTAGGATGAATTTTAGTCTTCGGTATTTAATGATGATCGAACACGAATTCATGGTATCTTAAGACGTGTCATCTATTCCCATACTAGAAACAGTGAGATTTGTGTCAGGCAAACCCGCTGAAAAAAAGCAAGGGGACTAAAATTTATGTTTTCACACTGAAGTAGTTAATCCACAGGTCAACAATGAACGTAAATTTTCTGTTTAATAACCATCTTTAAGTAAAATCGGATATTGCTTACACGGAGTTAACAATTATCTCCATCCTCACATACGTTTTTTTTTTTGAAAAAACGAAAAAATGGCGGATTAACAAATGAACCCAACTCTCTAGGATTTTATTACAGCTGCATAAACGACACCTTCATGGTACTTATGAATTCCATGGAGACAATTATTCTGCTTGATTCAACAGATTTTATCAATCTATGATTACTTTAATGGGAGAATGTAGTGATAGTTCTTCATTTTTAGATGCTTTAGTGGCGAAAATGAATAAATTGACGTCAAAAAGACGTAATAGTAGTAAATCGACATTGATTGGTTATTACACTCATGTAAAGCTCTATATTTCTCAGGTACACGAGAAACCTGGTGAACAGCTTAACACATCATGCCATACTTATTTCCACCGGTGATAATTCTGAAACAAATTTAAATACTGAGAATAGAAACATGTCCATTAAATTTTATTAACAAGCATATGACCAGCTTAGGACAAAGTTAGAGACAATGACAGTTCCTAAGAAACCCATATATTTGAAATCATGACTCTTCAACGACAGTCAGCGAATAAATAACAAAACGGGTAAGAATGACTCTGCAAGATACAAGCGCCATAGGTGAGCCATATACCCTGTTATAAAACTACCTGTTCATTAGAACCGGACATAAGAACGAACTCCTGAAACTAGCTTTATCTATGTACATTAGTGGATTTAACTTCTATAAGGAGCCAGTTACGATGAGCGAAATTTGGACAAATCTGTAACCACATTCTCAAACACCATACTGTTTGATTGAGTAATAGACAGTTCACATGGATAAACTTTATACTAGCTAATCTAATTGATACGAGACACCGTGAGGACGTAAACAATACATTCCTCATCATCCACCAGATCGTATAAAGTAAACCGTACAGTTTACGTATACTCCATTTATATACAGCTTAAGCCATCAACATTTATCTTAATGAACTAGACTTTTGTGTCTATTAAGGATTCAACCGTTGTCCTGGCTTAGGCCATCGGAATAGCTGGCAATAAAATGAGTCGCTAATGACTTATTACACCCAATGTTAAACCGTTTTCTTTTGATCGAAATGTTTGTTTTCGTTCTACTGTTGAGAACCAGTAACATTTTTTTCTTTATGCTTATGTAACTGTGAATAAAATTCGACTTATTGCCAAACGTTTGACAATCTTCTCATACCGTACTATATAATCTATAACCACATACTCCAATTCATTCATTCACTAACCAATGACTTCGAAATGATAGATCACAAGCATTATTAAGAATACAAAATATTAAAAGCTCGGTTTAAATGATGATTTAACCGTTCGTTTGTCGATTATATTTTCTTCTACAACAGGTTGCCTTCGGGGAAAGAAAGCTTACGACGACATAATGTAATAAATTCAGTAATCGCACTTACTTTAGTCCCATACAAAACCAAAAGTCATTAGTTTCTAGAACAAACATTTTGAAGCAGAAATATTCGCAGAAATGCATGCAAACCATCTGTTCAACTACTTCGAAGAAAGAAAAGTGGCCCTCGCATTAATATGTTTTGTTATGGAAAGGACAACTTAGTTACCGGGTAAAATAACATTGAACCCGATATATCATTCTTTTCTAACGAACATTCAAGTATGTCGTTGTACATTGGTAAATTAATTTACATGCATCTTAATAAACGTGTGACGATCCAAGATTTTACTGAGTGTTCATAATAGTGTTCTTAATAATATAAAATCCTATTTCAACTTATAATTAATTGATAACATTAAGTTGAGAGCTACGCCTACAGCCACGAAAATTTCATTCTTGGTGATTTGAAAATAGTGAGCTTTTTTCATATATTCTTGTGTTAACAAACCTCTTCACAGAAGCCTATCGCAGAATTTATGCGGTAACTAAATTGACTGTGCTAAAAACTTGATCCTTCTACAGAGCAGTTCCAAGTTGTAATTGCACAAATGACTTCAAATATCCCAACCCACCAGTTCCATCAAAGGTGAATGATACACAAAAACGGCAACTACAAGATCTTATTACGTAAGCCCTGCTTTTCATTTTTGAGATGAGTAGTGGGTTACCTACTAGAAAATTAACACTATCGCATAACTATACAAGTAAGTTCAAACTCATTATGGCAAAACATTAACCCCTAGCCGAGATAAGGTAGTAAATGATATAAAAATTTAATTATGCGAATAAAGTAATGGTGATTACTGATCGCTAATCTAAGTGATTTTACTTACCTCACCAACAAGAGCCATAGTTGATTCAGCAGCTGGATGACCAAACAACAAGTGGTACAAGACCAGGATTAAAATGACGCAACATTTTGCCGTAAATGCTATAGTTATTAAAACTTGGACACCAATCAACCAGTATGGATTTAGCCACTGCCATATGCCAATCTTGAAGAAAAAACGATCATATACCCAAAAGCACCCGGTCAACACATTAGCGTGGTAATCCTAAACTCTGATAAATCGGACTTATTATTAAGAATAGTACTTGTGGATGCACAAATTTGTCAAAACATACAGACCATATCCCCATGTGGAGAAAAGAACTATGTACACGATCATACGACTGCAACCAATAAGGACTGGAAAACGACAAGAAAAAGAACAGGAACCCTAAAGCAGCTGATATGCAAGCTGCATAGAAAGGCATATACATCTGAGTCAACTTGTAGTCCTTCTTCATTTCCGCTGCAAGATTTATAATTCCGGACAACCCAGAAGGTAAACAATCATAGGTAATTAAAACAATGTTTAGAACACAATTTTCAGTCTCTAATAAGAGGATAACAGAGAATTTTACCACCTATATTTACCAATCCTCTGACTAATCAGCGATAGTGTATTGACTTCTTTTCACTCGCTTATTGACATTAAGTAGAGATTTCAATTTTTGCACATTTCTAATGGGGTTAGTCGAACCGCCTGGCTGCAAATGTCTTGTTAATCAAGTGAAAAGTCTTAAGATAGCAACCATTTTTCACCAAAAAGATATTTGGTTGGCTCAGTTCAGCCAGCTCAAAATCATTTGAAATGTTCGAGATTTGTTAAGTAACGAGATGAATTGAAACGATAGTATAACTTTTTGCCTGATTTTAGGTTTCTTCTCAGTAACCTGAAAATGCGTCATTTAAAGGAGCTGCAAATTTTTTGGCATGTTATCGTTCCAGATGTCTTCCGATGTCTGTTTTTCATGACTTAAGCCACCATATTTTGATTGTCACATAGTGAACTGATTACCTTTGTTCTGTGGTTGATTTTAAAGTTCATCCCCTACTTGTACCAGGGGCTTTTGATATTCACATTTGTTGATTCTTTGACGCTGGGGGAAGTTGAATTTATCTGTCACTTTCCTTTGGGTAGGATTGTAGTAGCTTGGCTTTGGGGTAATTCCTAAAATGTAATATGTCAATCACTCGGAAAACCGTTACTAAAAATATCTCAATGGTGTATGAATGCAGAAGACAGCCGAAGCGCCTACGACAGTTTATCATCCTACAGCGCAGAAACAAATATACAAGCACATCAGTATTTGAGCAGGAAAGCTGATACGCCCAAGCAAGCGAATACTGAGGAGAACTTAGGGTTAAGTCGGTTAAGAAGATTCAGGAAGTGTATGATTCATCGAGTGATCTTCGAGCAACAAACATCTAAGCTGGGGAGGAGGATTTACGGGTGGGTTGTCACATATGATCAAGCATACATATTCATACAGACATGGTGGTAATAATTGTAGGGCCACTGAAGTGTCGCTGGGTCCTAACTAAATCATCTAGCAGTCGGGTCACTGAACTTCAAACAGTTTGTTGATCCTCATCTAGTTCAAAGACAATCAACGCGGATCAGTCAGTTGAACGTCATGGACTAGTCAATGAGGAGGTGGTCTGACACTTTCTTGCTCCTACTCTTACGAATATAATACTGCAGTAATGTCGTTTGTGTTCTACAGTCACCAACACAACCATAACACCTGGATACGATGAAAGGGTAATTCACTTCAGGTACTAAACGGGAGGTGTGATTTCGACGTTAGTTATCCCTCACTCATCCGAAAGATCATCTACGTTAGTGATCTACATGATAATAGCACGAAGACAGGCAGGTTGTTAATGTTAACTGAAGGCCATGACGAAACCAACGTAATTATAGGAGGAGTGTTTTTGACTGACAGAACTATCATTCCATCAGTGGTAATTGAGTCTTACCAACTGCATGTCACTGTTGAAAAAGTGCTGTCTGATGCCACTTTGAACGTCTGTGACATTTTTAATGAATTTAACAGCTTCTAACGTCTTTTAAAAATTTTAATCATAAGTACAACAACTGTTTAGACATGCTGAAACAGTTAAGTTGTGGATTTAGCAGTGATTGTGATACCTTCGCAAGTTCATTCATTACTCGGGCTGTTTCGTTTTAACGGAGCAAAGCTTGCAATTTTAAATGAAAAATGCATAACCATCAACCCTATTTACTGACAAATTGCTAATACTCAACACATCTAATATAAAGCAATCAATGTAAACAAAGATAGAATGCTGTATTCATGATGGGCGAACGGTTACAAAGTAGAAGCTGCTTTATTTGCTAGAGAATAAAGATAGTGAGTTTCCCATCTGTAAACAAGACGGTCACTAGATGTCATCACAACTGGGTTATCCCGGATTAGTGCCAAATATTAGTGTTTCCAGATAAGTTATTCAGCTTAAACATCACATGTACATCATGTGTAATACACTTTTCTGTCAAACCGAAGTATGCGAATTTGTAAGCTTTCACCTAAATACAAGATTGATAAGAACACTTTAAACTGATATTATGTGAAATAAGAATAAAAATGTCTCCCTAAACTAGTGGGGTCTGTAGAGAATTGTCACCAACGAAGTTGAACTAATTAAATGCCTCAGAAGACTGATTACTGAGTGCCGAATAGTCTGCCTCACATAGACAGGGTCGCAAATGACGGATCATTCAGTGGGATGTCTGTTACAGTTGCGGTAGAGTAACTATCCAGTAAACCGCCTCAGTGGTAAGATTCTGTCATTTCTTTGAGTGAATTAAAGAAGCAACTTAGGCTGACCACTAGATTAAACTCGGTGACGCGGCTGATGCACTCGCGGCCAATGTTTGAGAATAGGAAACAACCCAACTGACCTTACGTCTGACTGCCGGGACATAAGTGAACCAACAAAAGTTAAGTATGACAATCATAAGCTCTAACCACTTGCTAACGATAGTAGCAACGATGTCTTGATAATAATGACAATAATGACCGGTACACTAAACTCTACTTGATATTCTTTCCAAAGATTCACATCAAGCACCAACTCCGTAAATATTTATCACAGTGATCGAGATGACTATAATTGACTTGGGAATATGAACAAACAAAACCAGCGATGGAATGAAAATTAATATCAAGATACTTAACAAAAGGAATAGTGGAGAAAAGGTGTATGTGTTTCCAATAAAATTTTCATCGTGCTTCTACACCAATATGCAAATTATTTACAGTAGTATACTGATACTGACTGATTCATACTGCTATATTTTAACGTCACAAAAGACTGGGAATAAATGTGAATGATCAGCTACGTGGTGAAAAGTGTATGTGGTATTTGCAATGGGAATTCGCCATGTTTTTCACTACTTTTTATCATTATTTTCAATCTTTCAGAAGTTTTTTGCAAGTGAACTTTTGTCAACGACATCGAAAGAGGATACCTATTGGTAATTCACAAGCAACCTATATGTATGTATATATATACATATATATTCTCCGATACTCTCCGCCAAGCTTTCAAAAGTTTTGTAATTTCAGAGACATCACTTGTACTAGATGCTATCTAGATTTAAAATAATGTACTTGTACATATGAAGTTCTTGTCGTACAGCGCAAAGTAGAACATGTCAGTTTAAGAATCTTCCTGTAAGTCAACAATTTTGACGGTCAACAGCCAGTTATTTCTGTTTACAAAGCAGTGCTATAGTTTCATTTAGGTTGAGTCGGATTCAGACCTCATGGTCAACATTCAGTTTTGACTATTTTTTTCATGGTAACCAGCTGAATCGACTCCTTTAGTGGCTGGCTGGAACAAAAATAATCTTACGCAAGAAATGTATTATAGGAAAAGACCGTAGACGTTTTCTGTCAAGGCTCTTTGCATTGTGTCATTCAATGATGCACCAATATTATCTCGTGTGTGTCAACCTTGACATTGGCTCAACACTCAGTGATATCACGTCTAATCTAGTAACATTTCCGTTTGACAGGTGACCTTGTAGGGTCTCAATGACATTTTACAGACCCTGAAATCTACGCGACACCAAATGTTGCGTGAGGTACTTCAGATGCCAGTTTTGTTACCTGTGCTGTACTTTTTATTCGTTCAATCATATTCAGTAGAAAAATGATTGACACCAGAATTTTGCCCATACTTCTTGGTTGAAAACTGATAATTTAATAGTTTTATGAGGTCTTAATTATGAAACAACACTTCTTGTCCTGTATTTTTGGAGATGAACGGACAATCGGAAAACGTGTTTAAATCGATCAACAAAGATAGTGAGGTGATTATTGCCTATAAGTGCTTGGTTTGAGCAGCTTTCATGTCACCGTCATACGCATCAGGTACGAGCATTTACATTGTTAAATGTGAGCGTCAATCTTAATATTGACTGTTTTGGTTCACTACAAGTTGTACAAGATACTTTTTTGTCGAAGTGAAGACACTTTAACAAACATGATTTTGTGCATTATTTAAAATTTCAGCATTTAGATCGAATAAGTTTATATTCTATTTTGCGAAGACTTAAAATGAGCTTTCAAACTGCAGCTAAAGTTTTTGTGTGATAAATTTTTCATCGTAACGCACACAATGTATGTTGATTTGCGTATTACTGAACTTTTCCCTCGTGTTTTACATCATTCTTTGACAAAGCAGCTCACGTAAATATAGGGTTTGAGTAAATAAAAAATGTTGATTCATATTTAGACATGTGTATGGTTGTATTTCTATTTATCCCGGATGAACAATTCATTCAAAATCAACATATGAATGTCATAGCTCTTATTAATACACAACATGTAAAAATTATCTGAGTTAATCTCAGACATTCGACTAACAAGCATGACTAAACTGTCTGGATGTGTCGTCATAATAAACAAGTGTTTCTCGTAACCTCTATACGTAAAGGATGAAATAAGTCCATGAGGTACTATGATTCAGTAAAATTTGTATTATTCGTTTAATTATCAAGTGATTATTTTGAATATTACTAAAGGTTTTGTCTACTAAAGGCTTAAAAATGTCGAATCGATTAATTGAGTGCCATTTGTCGACTAATGCTCACAGATTTATGTGAAAACTAGAATCCTTAATCGTATGACTTAGTAAGCTTCAAAATATTGTATACGTCATATATTTCGTTGTTGAAAACTTAACAGATGATAACAAAACAGATAATCTCGACACTTATTAAAACCATAATTGGTTATCCTCTAATAGGACACCTTAATTAAGTAAACTTGACATGTGTACTTGATAAGTAGTTTCTTATTCATAAACGTAATCTAGTTCGTGTTCAGATCTTTCTGCATTCCATAGAAAACGTTTTCTATAAGGATTAACAATGACTCAAGACTTTTCAAGAGAAGTATTAAAAGCATGTTCCTTATACACTATCCCTACTTCTGATTTCCTTCAAAAGTCGAAATTCAAAACATGTCAGGAACTTGTCTCAAAGTTAAAAATGTTTACAATTTGTATACTGATTACTTTCAAAGCCAGTAAGGCCATGCACTATAATAGATACCAAGTAAGTCTTATATTTCAAGTACAGCAAATGAACTGTAAAGGCGCTCACCACACATTTCTAAGTGTTATTTCATATTTTTCACTTTGTTTAATTTGATTATAACAGTGTTTGATAAATGCAAAAGAAAGAGGCCGATGGCTTCACGGTCATCCTATACAAGAGAAGATGGTTTTCGCTACTGATATTTTGTCTGTGTTCATTTGGGAATGCTTATCAGTGGATTCATTTGAATATAATTTCTGATATTGTTCTGTTTTTTTGGGATGCTTCTATTCCAGGTGAGCCATTGTTTGTTGAAGTTATGATTTAGCAAAAACGATTACTGACGTTTTATTACCAATAAACCTATAAGCATGGATACAGAAACCTTTTTTGGCACTTACTGTTATTTCTTATCAAAAAGTACTAGCATTTTTAAGGCTGGTTGTATAGGTTAAGTAACACCTAAGTTTAGAATCTTATATTAGTTAAAATGATTCATTTCACAAATTTTGGGATTTTCTTATTATCTTACTAGCTATGCTGTTTACCATCAAAATAGTTTAATCCATTTTTGAGTGCACAACTGAACTGCATAATTAGCAACGATAAATAAATCTTTCATTTAGCCTATCATATTATAAAGACTCCGTTTGGCGACAGTGATAATAGAAGTATGAGTTGAGTTGGAAGAGTATTTTTCAGACAAATGTACAGACGTATGCGCAATCACACATGTATAAGTGCAGAATTAGGAGGATGTGAATATATGTGATAATTGTGGATAAATTCATGACTTTCTATGAAAAAAATAGTCATTAGAAAGGTAAAAGCGACTCGTGAGCCACATACCGTTTTAGTTATTAAAATAAGTTCAAAAGCTAAGATAATGTGTGTGCACACTATGGTGTAATGACGTAAATAAAACAAACACCTACCAGTCCGTTGGTGTAATAAGTTTATTTAAAAAAATGGCTTGTTTACCGTACTTTGTTAACTATTTTTGTGTATTTTACCAGTTGCGATGTCTGTATGATGATGTATTGATGTATATTTGAGATTTCGTCTGCTACTGTCATCATAATTTGAGTATTGTATCATTTATGGGTCTTATACTGATTTATGTGGATCTGAAATGTTTAAAATGATAGTTAATTTTTGTTACAATCAAATTTGTTTGCTAATATACTTATATTTCTGTTGGTAAGTAGATAGGATCCAAATGAGCTAGTTTAGCATATAGACTGTATAATATATTTCACTTCAGAATGATGGTTTATAGAAAAAGCTTATCTAAAATGTTATTTGTTAGTTATAATTAAAGCGATGAATCTTATTATGCTTCAAACGCATTCCATAAAACTGTCTGTAAGATCTATAATTTTTATTCCACAGAAATACCTTTTTATTTGTTGAATAAACTGAGACTAAGTGACATAATGGATGAATCTTTGTCTTGTAAAATAACAAGTACTTAACTCAGTCAGTCAGCCAGACAACTGCTCAGACTTGTTAAGGAAACCGGTATTAGGAACCCGACTGTTAGCGAAACTATCTCGGAAAAAGATGAATATATTATTCACTATCAATTCAGGAGATTGGATCGATGGGCAGAACACTTTAGGGATCAGTTCAACCGGCCTTCAGTCGACCTGAATGGTAAGTTAATGTAAGTCCTCCAACTCTTTACGAGGTTGAAAATGCTGTAGGAAATCTGAAGCGTGGTTCTGTGACAGTGTTTGTCACTGAAAGGAGTACCAAAGAAGTACATTAATCTTATAAAGACTCTGTACTCGAAAACAACAGGTCGAGTTAGAGCTTATGGCTAACTGTCATCAGAATTCTTTACCTCAAGTGGTACTTAAATAGTATTTTAGTATTGATATTTGTATTGAGATGAATAAATCTACAACTGATGAACTTTAAACAAGACTAAGACCGCTCATCCTGAAACATAATTTAAAGAATTTCTATAACAGTTACAATAGTAGTAGCTTGTAAATTAACCAATAAACTAGACTAAACTAAAATAAAAATTAACTTAATTTTCAATTATATTACTGTTAAACTTGATCTTAGAAAATTAAAAGGTGATTTGGTATACACCACATTTAAATGTATGATCATATTTTAAAACATTTTTAGTTATTAAATCTATCTAAGCTTTATTTATATTACAAAGTTTAAATTAAATGGAATTCATTCCGAGGTATTAAAATTCAACCTATTTCATGACAATTAAGTAGATAGAATAAATATGAATTATTTATTATATAGATCTATTTATTTGTACACATAAATATTGGTACATAGGGATACCGAATATATATGTGCCGCACAAGTCCTTTGATTTATGTGTGGTCTATGATACTGCTAGGGTGCTCAAATCGAAGTAAGTGGTTTCCTAAAGAAGCCACGCTTGGAGCCTGATCCACAAGGCAGTTGAGCAACGTCAGGAGGTGTAGTTCCATGATAGCCGGTGACTAATAATAGGTTCATACGCCATTTGTTCCTTCAGGATACTGGAGCCCATGTACACGATTGGTTTGGAATCAGGGTTTTCCAACTCTCCTAGGTAGACCCTCTGTGTCCACCAACCGATAATATTGTATTCTGATTTTAACTGAAGTACATTTCACAACATAAATTCATTTAATTGTATTTATTTGTCTAGTGTTCCAATGTTTCAATCTCAGTTAGTTGACAGATAGTTTTTATCATTTCATGAATTTATTTACAGCTTTGTGATGTCCTATGTTGTTTTGTTTTACTACCTATTGCATTTACTCATCTTTAAAAACTTTATTATTAGCCAAATACCTTACTTTGAGCTGCATTCAAAATGATCTAGCATTTGATGATAAACAACTTCAACTCATCGCTCGTGTATACGGAGGGCACTGAGTAGGCAGTACTGGGATTAAACGTACGGTGTCATATAAAAATGTTAAATCTATCGATGAGGTAGGGAATATTTATCTAATGAGGTGTCAAGGACAAGTGTTAGGTATGCCTAATCACTGCCTCCTTCAACGGGCAATGCTTATCGACGTAGTATTAGGTTGGATAAAAGCTAGGAGTGCTTAAACAACACAATACCAGATTGACTGTCAGTCTGAGTGATGTTGATAGATCCAAATTCTGTTTGTCGTGATAACTGCGACTAGCAGTTGGAGAATCTGGGTGATATAGCTTAGAATCGTCCAAAGTGGTGCAGGTACATTCACTCTTCGTCTTCGTTTTGGTCTAGAATCTCAGCATCTCTTCATACATGCCTTTCCATGTTATTTTGTTTCTAACCATATTCCTAACATTCAATGTTTATTTTTTCTGATCTTCACTGCTATTACATGATACCGATCTCTTTTACGATTATTCAAGGTATTTTTATCTTACAGTGCCAATGTGGCATGGATACTTTGACCAGCGCACAGTTATGTCAGGCACTATGTTGTTTCAATTTACTAACTGACTGTCACTTCCTTAGACCTGATTTAAGACCTCATAGATGTTCATGATTTTTCTAATTATTTGATAAATTAGGTCAATTTCGATATGGTTACTGGTTGCTGATTGACGTGAATGTAAATCCTTTAAAAATTCTGGGATTCATGGTGTTTCTGTATTCAGGGTTTTAACAATGAAAGCCTAATCATTAAACAACTGGAATCAGAGAACAAAACTCCACTAAAACCATTCAACGTAAATACAAATCTTACCATCTTAAAAACACATTATATATTGACTGTATACAAGTAATGTAAGAAAAAGAAACATTTCGTACAATTCCTCATAAGTTAAATTAGTGTAACACAAACGAGTAAACAAGTAAAAGGACGGACAGGTATAAAGTTATTGAATCTGACACAAATACGTATTGATCCAAATTGTTGAATTTTATAACAGCACAATAAAAGAAAAAATCATTGGATCGAATATTAACGTTCATTTTGTTTAAATGTCAATGATTCGACTAAGAAAGGTGCTACAAACAGTAAGGTCACATGAATAGCTTATTAACACTGACCTAATTCAGTGTTGATACTCTACAAAATCAAGGTTATTTTGATAGAATGACATTCTGTAAATAAATGTACAGTGGGTATGTGTGTTAGAAAGTGCTGACGATAACTCTTCAGCTCAGTGGTCTAGAGGTTAAGCGTTCGCGCGTACGACTGATGGGTCCTTGGGTTGAAATCTCGCGAGGCGGGATCGTGAATGAGCACTGGTGGGAGATCCCACAACAGGACGAAACGGCCGTCCAGTTCTTCTGTTTTGTCTTAATATTAAACTAATCAACAATACCCATTAAATTCCCTGCAAGAGATCCAGCCCAAGACCTCTAGATTTATCTGTTAAGCACTTAATCTTTGAATCACTGAGAACGGAACTAATGGTTTATATGTCTAACTCCAATCATCACACGATGTTCCGCAACTAGCCTCTGTTGCCTCTAAGAGGTAATCATCTCAAAATTCGTCACAGCTTCTTACCAGAAATAGTTTACTATTTATTTACTTAACAAATTCATTTATGTATATAAATTTCTAATGATGATATTAATACTAACAATAATAGTTTTCAATAATGGTTCATATTCAAATCAGGAAACATTAAACTCTTAATTCGGATTATACTTCTTACCCCATAATGGATAACTTGAATCATTTATTCTTATGCATAAACTTGTTCAACTTATATGTTGGTTTGTTTGTTTGTTTCGATTCAGTCCTATTTTTACTTCCGTTTAGAAGTCATGATAATTTATGCATACAACAGGTACACATTCATACATATAAAGAGAACCTAAGAAGCTAGCAAACATATGTATATATATACGTGTGTATATGTTTGTGTTTCATTGGGAGAGGGTTTCCCTTTAGTTTTTTTGACAATTAAACCATTATTTGTAGGCAATGATGGATAGTGGCTAGCAGTGGAATCCAGAACGCGCGTTTCGTCCTATTTGGGACTCGTCAGCCGGATGTACCTGCATCTTAGAGTCGATGTTCACTCTAGGACTCAAATCCAGTACCATTCGCTTCAAACGCCATCGCGTTAGGGAGAAACGCGCGTTCTGGATTTCACTGCTAGCCACTATCCATCATTGCTTACAAAGCTTGTGAATTAAGGCAATATTAAGGCATACGCACAGTATGCACATATGCCAATAAGAGACTGATCAATTGCAGTCTTAAACCTCAATGGGAAGATACAAGCCAAACAATATCAAGTGAATTTAAACCATTATTTTTTAAACAAAAATTAAATGTAAAACAATATTGGATTGTCAAAGATATAAATAAACCGAAATTGAATAAGATTGTCATTTCTAGTAGTCAAGTCGAATTATTGATCATTTGGTAATAAGTTTTGAAAGGAATCGTTATACCAAAGTTTCCTATGAATTTATAGCTCATTTGTTTATCAATATTCAATATATACATATAAGGTATCAAAGATCCTCAGCCATCTTTTTGTTTCGTTCATTTAATGAGTGAGTGTTCTATTCAACAGAATAATTTCCATTGAGGATTTCATTTCAAACTGTAACTTTGTTTTTTTTTGTGATCCCGTAAGTTGGGATAAACCACAGTGGTGTATTCATAGAAGACCATGCTCTTATATGCAGTTTTCATTCACTAAATCAACAGGCATGTGCTTCAAAATGCTAGAGATATTGGAATATAATTGAACATTGAAAAAAGGATGTGTGTATTTGAGTGTGTTTATTTACTATAGGATGATGATGATAGGTTATCGTTACCGCATGTCATAAATGAGTTAATGGTAACTTGGTGGCTAACACCTTAAATTCACATCTTAACTCACCTACTTTGGTTTTCATAAATGGGTTACGTTAGTAGCTCATAATTAATAAAACATGAGAAACAGCTGATTTACCTAAAGCTGTATTCAGCAAACGAGATTATGTCATACAGGAATAGTATGTACATTGGATAAATGATGCTCTGCAGTATTATGTAATGATTCAAGTAACCACTTCAATTAGATCGTTGTCAGGCTTTATTCTAATATATATGAATATTTATATCAAAATCCTAAACTAATTCTCTTAAAGAACTGAAGTAAGAGGCAATAATCACATCTGAGCTTTGTGATTCACTTAAAATGATTGGACCAAATACACTACAACTGTACGGTTTACCAAAAGTCCATTAGTCGGGTCCTTCTCTCCATCCAGTTTTAAATATGTACAATTCTCCATATCACAAAATTACGATGTGGCTGGTTCGAATCTTAGAATCTCTGTACAAATCAACCATACGAAAGTGTCATAGACGTTTACGACTTCATTTCCAAAGTGGAAAATGTGAATATTAGTACAAAACATATGATCTCACTAGATGTAACTTTATTTACCCACGTAACACTAGTCCAGACCATTGAGTTTATATGTAAGCAAATATCGGAATAGAAAGCCGACGTTAGCTTCTCTGAGGATGGCATGAAAGAATTACTCTTAAGATGTATGTTGAATGTCCGCTTTGTTCTTAATATTGTTTATTATACATGAAGTTATGGAAAAGCTATAGGATCACATCTAGACCCAATTGTAGCTGTTTTTTCGTAGTAAAATTAAAAAATGGACCCCTTAATCAGACTTTTAATAAATAAGATCTGTGTTGCCGCTACATCGACGACACATTCATTGTCTTGGATCAGAATACTAACAAATAAGTACTCCTAAGTCAGTTTGGCAGTTTACACTCGGCAATCACTCCCACTGGTCAGAACGAGAGTGACAACAAACTTAATTTCCTTGATATCTTATTAAGTATTTTTATTTATTTATTTTAACACATAGATATTGGTACAAGGAGGCACCAAATACATATGCGCCACACAAATCTCATTTGATATGTGTGAAGGCTGTGATACTACCCGGGTGCCCAAACCGAAGCAGGTGGTTTTCTTAGGGGGCCACACCCGGAGCCTTCGACCTGAAGGTCCGATCCACAAGGCAGTGGAGCATCGTAAGGAGATGCAATCTCATGATAGCCGGTGACCAACGATTGGTTCGTACGCCGTTTGTTCCTTCAGGATACTGGAGCCCATGTGCACCATTGGTTTTAAATCAGGGTTTTCCAACTCTCCCAGGTGGACTCTCCGTGTCTACCAACCTGGTTAAAGCGCCGGACATTCGCATTTCGTCCTGTCAATTTCGTAAACAACACCGTCGATGAGAGAAGGCAATGAGTAGGACTTCCCTGGCAGAGGCTATATACGCGTGACCATATGAAAGCATTTCAAGAGGGAGAGTTGACTATCCCCACTCATGGCCGTACCAGGGACATACAAACCTATATAAATTGTAAAATGAATATCAAATTTATTACTAGTATAGGGGTTGTGGAGATTATTAAGTTTTTGATTGAGATCATGAACCGATTAATGTTAGACCCTCACAATTGAAAACCTGGAAGCACTGGACGGCCCTGGGTTCGAATCCCGCTCGCAGGATCGTGGATGTGCACTGCTGAGGAGTCCCACAATAGGACGAAACGGCCGTCCAGTGCTTCCAGGTTTTCAATTGTGATGGTCTAACATTAATCGGTTCATGATCTAAATCAAATTTATTGTTTAGCATTTATTTATCTAAGCAACAAGATATCGACTAATACATTCAATTGACTGATTTTTTTGATTATATAATGCAAATTGATCAGATATTGTTTATTAATACAGTGATCAAAACACTTATTAACTATTTAATTCCATTTATAATAATTCATTACAAACCGTAGATATCATTTCTGATTTGTGTACGTGTTTTTAGTACGTTGTTATACATTTTGAAGTGTTAATTTAGAAGAGAAAACACTAATATTGAATATTTCACATTTTTTTTTGTAAACTATCTAGACTCAAGTATTACATAAGATAGAATTGTATGAAAGTAAATTCTTTCCATTGTATGTTGTATGTAGGTAGGTAGGTAGGTAGGTAAGTAGGTATATATCTGCACATTGGCACATAACATTGGCATTAAAATTCCTGATAAAGAATAAACCATCAATGAATTGTTTATATTCTTTCAACTATTTCATTGAAGACATAAAAAGTTGTCTATAATGTATCCAATTCATATTTGTTTAATAACATTTTGATAACCAGTTTATTATGGTGTAAATTGAATTAGATTAAGAATAATGAATGTAGTAGAATAACATGAATTCATTATTACTTTACCATAAGCAAAGATGGATAGTGGTTAGCAGTGGAATCCAGGACATGGATTTTGTCCTATTTGATTACTGATCAACTGGATGTGTACCTGTATCACAGAGTTGATGTTCAGTCTAGGACTTGGATACCAGTTACTGTTCGATTCAAATGCCATTGCATTATCCACTTAGTTACTGAGTTCTGATAGCTACTTGCTTGTGCAATAGAATGAAGTTTAAATTCACTTTGTATTGTAACATATTGGAAAAGTCGTCATCAGTGAAAATGAACGATAAAAAGGATGTCTGAAACAACCATAAGAGATATGTTAAATGTGAATGTGAACATTTATAGACTAAACAAATATGAACATTCTTAAATGAAAACTAACAACACAGTGACAAAATTATTTAGAAAAGAAAAAAATGAATATTGTAGTTATGTGATCCTAAAAAAACTTTAATTGCAATCATTTAATCAACTGAATCCAGATCATAAAAGACTTACTTACTTACTTATTTACGCCTGTTACTCCTCGTGAAGGAGCATAGGCTGCTCACCAGGATTCTCCATCCAACCCTATCCTGGGTAATCCGTTCCAGCTCTTTCCAGTTCCTATTCATCCTTTTCATATCTTCTTCTATTTCTCGACGTGATGTGTTCTTTGGCCTTCCTCTTTCCCGTTTCCCTTCAGGATTCCGAGTTAGGGCTTGCCTCAGATCATAAAAGAAGTGAGAATTAATGATTAGTGTTATGAGAAGAAAATTTTCATAACGAACATTTATAAGGTCACCACGTTTAAGCGAAAATGACGACTGACTCCTCACGGATGTGTAGATTCAGTTTATGTTCTTTTTTATAGTAATTACTTCATCGAAGCGTATTAAATTTAACGTTCTTTATTCATGAATGATCTTGATGAACTTTGAGTCTTGGCCGGAATTCTTCCAAATCGTGTCCAAATATAATATTGATATTATTGTAACTATATTCAACGTGTAAATATTCACATCATTTAGCGCATGAATATTTTTTATAGTTCTTTCGTACTTATTTCTCTTTGCTTTAATCTTCACTCATGAGACCTTTTTCGATATTATGAAGTAAAATATGTGAGACTCCAAATACCCTGGTACTGCAGAGAATAGGCAAAGTACTATCTTCTTCTCGAAATGCTCTTGTATGACCAAATCCAGTGCTTTATCCGGGTTAGTGGTTACGCAAAATCCACTAAGAGGAGTTGGAAAGTCCTGATTCCACACTGATGGTGCACATGTACTACAAGATTTTTGGGGAACAAATGGAATAAGAGCTTATTCTTGGTCACCATCAACTATGAGAAGAAATATCCTAAGATTGCTCTATTGCCTTGTCTACTAAACCTCTATGTTAAAAACCTAGGAAGTGATCCACGCAAAAACCACCTTTCTCGGTCCTGCGTCTTGGGGAGTATCACAACCTACACATTAATTTGTGTGGTACCCATATCGTTTGGTCCCCCTTTGCACCAGTGTTTATATTTCTAAATGAATAAACAGTTCACTAGATTAATGAATAAAATATATAAGCTAATTTTAATGAATAAACAATTATGTTTAAGTTGTGAGCAGCTCATACAAAAATATGAAATAATAATGAATTCATTTTATTCTAACACATTGATTGTTCGTAATTTAGTCAAAGTAATTTTCTTTTTACTGTTTTATACCTTAACAACACAATGGTATTTTGGCACCAAATTGGTTAATTGTAATATTATCAGAAGGGGTTTTGTGGAGATTTTAGTAAGTTCAATAGTTGTTATCATGAATCAATTGAAGCTAGATCACCATGGAAAACCTGGAAGCTCTGAACTGGATTGGTTGAAGTTAGACATTAACACAGTTAGATACTGGTCGGTTCAGTGGTCTAATGGTTAAGCGATCGAGCGCGAGACTGATAGCTCCTGGGTTGGATCTCACAGAAGGTGGGATCGTGGATGCGCACTACCACAGAGGAGTCCCATAATAGGACGAAACGGCCGTCTAGTGCTTTCAGGTTTTCCGTGGTAGTCTAGCTTCAATTGACTGATGATTTCAACTATTGTAATGTTAACATTGTTATATTTTAGACATACCATTCAAGTTGTTGAAACTTTTTTAGTTTAACATCACGAATTAACCTTAGTTAATATACACACTAAAAATTCGTTAGTTCTGAATATCTGCTTTGTAAAATTATGAGATTTCTTCGTAGTATGTATTCACTAACTTAAAAGTGATCGAATTTAGGACCTTCATATTTTACAGTGAATAGATATGCACTAGGTGCAAAAACCGGAGAAAGTGATTTTTTTAGGAGTTCACTCCTCGAGCCTTCGTCATAGAGGTCTAATGCATCAGGTAGTGGAACGACGTTAGGAGATGTAGTTCCATGGTAGTCGCTGACCAAAAATAGGTTCACCCGCTTTTTTGTCCCTCAGGATCCTGCAGCCTATGTACACCAATGGTTCATAACTGTGATTTTCCATCTCTCTCTTGATGGATCTTCCATGTCCACCAACCCGGCTAAAGAGCCGGAGATTCCTATTTTGTCCTCTCAACTTCGTAAACTACACCCTTGATGTGAGAAGGTAGTGAGTAGGACTTCCCAGGCAGTGGTTGTATGTACGTGTCCATGTGAGAGCGTTCCAAGATGGAGAGCTGACTCTTCCCGATCTCGGCCGTACTAGGGCGTTTGGGGGCAATATATTACATAACAATTTGTTGATCAAGCTAAAAGAGTTCAGTACAAAATAATTAAAACAACTACTCCTATCATCTAATTTAATGTTTCCTATAAAGAAATATTACCATTAAAAGAGATATATACATATCTTGGTTTCATTGCTGAGACTAAGTAGAATGATTCGAAGTTGACATTCTAGATATTGCTAAAATTATTGGATCGACCTGAAGTGATATAACCATTAACAGTTGAATTAAACATAATGAAATACCTAATAATTTGTTTACCCGTTTGTTTACACAGATATAATGACGGGCATAAATACATAAATGAAATTTTTTTCAGTAGTTGAGATCATGAGTCAATTGAAGTTGGAACACCATGGAAAACCTGGAAGCACTGGGTGGCCAATTCGTCCTATTTTTGGACTCCTCAGTAGTGCGCATCCACGATTCCAGCCCGCGCGATTCAAACCCAGGACCTATTGGTCTCGCGCGTGAACGTGTAACCTCTAGATCACTGAGTCGGTCGGCATCCAACAGTATTATTGTCTAACTTCATTTTTTTGTTGAAAATAAAAATAGAATACCGATTTCTATTCCCTAATTGAATTAAATGAATAAAATTATAAAGTAATTAAGTGGTAAGAGAGTTAAGTAAATGAAAGCATTGAATAATGGATGAAAAATTTTAACGAAACTGTTAATCAAACTTTAATGTGAATCAATTATATACATATAGTTCAAGTTTGAACAAAAGCTAAACTCTTTTACATTTTTTTTAATAGCTGAATTCATCAGTCAATTGAAGCTAGACCACCATGAAAAGCCTGAAAATACTGAACAACCATTTCGTCCTATTATGGGACATCTCTGTGCCAGTGTGCATCCACTATCCCGCCTCACGAGATTCGAACCCATGACCTATCAGTGTCGTGAACCGATCTAAGTCTTTTACATTTACTATTTAACAGGCTATGTGTTGTGAATTTGTAGTTTAGTGGGCTAAACATTCTATATTTAGCCATTAAACTAAATGCTCAAACCTTATTTCTCCTACTTCATTATGTGCAACCATGTAAAACAATACGTCCTTACAAACGGTGTATATGTTGAAGTACACAAATATGTATCTGATAGCTGAGTCAATTAAAATATTCATTTAGCAAATCATTTCGATCAGTTCAACAGTATTTAGGTTTACAATAACATTGCTTATTATCTGTATCAGTAAATTTACTAAGTAGAACGGAAGTTATACAACATCATTCATAGTGATCAATGACAACGTCTATATATCAAAATGAATTCAGTCGTAATGATAGACAGGCTAATATCAGCTAGTAAATATAAAACAATGAATTTTCTTCTCGATTCACTACACTTATAAACAGTATCAACAGGCTAAAGTTTAAAATACACAGATATTGAAATAATAATGTATTTGATGTACGATAATGAAATGTTCCAAATCAGAATGAGTCGATTAAAACTAGATCACCATGGAAGATGTGGAAGCACTGGACGGTCGTTTCGTTCTAGCATGAGACTACTCAGTAGTACGCATCCACGATCCCACCCCGTGCAAGATTCTAACCCAGGACCTATCAGTCTCACGCGCGAGAGCCTAACCATCAGACCACTGCGCCGGCCGGTATCCAACTGTGTTAATGTCTAACTTCAACCAATCCAGTTCAGAGCTTCCACGTTTTTCATGGTAATCTAGCTTCAATTGACTCATGATTTCAACTATTGAAATTACTAAAATCTCCACAAAACCCCTTCTGATATTATGAATCTATCATGAAAAAAGTTACATTTTGCTACAATAAATATTCTTATTTTGTTTATCTGTGTAAAATATAATTATCAGCTTTCATAAACATTTAAATCTAATGAAAACTAAAACAATCCGTCTACTCGGTACCGCGTCGATATCGAAGAAAATTAGTGATTATATTGTTGTTTTTTTAGTATGGTTAGAATTTTCTTAGCAAGATTTTTTTCTGTGGGATGGGTTTGTCGACCCCATGCCCCACCCTCCTCCTTTGCCCGGGCCTTGGACCGTCAGTAATTCTAAAAGAGCTACAGGCGGATAAATCAAATTTGTCAAAGAGAATCATTGGTATGCAAAGTTTAAACATCAAACGAATGCATTTATGTAAGTTACAAATTGATATCAGTTTAGGATCCTATTAAAGATCAAAGAACATTGGATAACTAAAAAATAATAGACAACTTCATGATGTTGATAAAGTTCTAGTTAGTTTTGTCTGGTAGAATTCAGACATGTAGGTAGTGAGACAATTATCAACCATGACATTAAATAATCACCACAATATATCAAAAATTGTCTGAACTTAGAATTGTACACCAACTATATGATTTTAATGGTTGAAAGTTCATTATATAACCTAAAAATATTTCATTTAATCCTTAGAGGGTTAGAGACTATGAGTGACATGGTTCAGAATCGATCACAATGGCGTACTTATATGCACTCTTTGTCCTCCCTTAAACTATGAGATTAAAATCACTTTATATCTTTCTTTCTACGAATTAATTCTTTCTTCCTGTACTGTATCCTTATACACAATCTTTCTTTATATATTACTATCACTGAAGTGACTACTTATATGAATTTGGTGTTGATCTTATTGTCCTAATGAGGTATGGCAACTTGGACCGATAGAAATATTTTCTTGGTTCTATGTTGCAGCAGACTGACTGACTGAGAGGGTTTGGTAGTGCAAACTGTTAAACGATCTTATATTTGGCTGAAACAACTATTCAATTCCTCTTGGTTTCCAATAACAAATCAACTGAAATCAATCTATAATAAATACAACTTACATATATATAATCGATCTTCACAGAGTTCCTTCAACTAAACTGTATTTTTATGGTTAATACAATGACTTCAAATAAGTGCTCTTTTTTAATGAAGTACTAATTAAGTTTATTTTTGATTAGCCTACCTTATAATGACAAACTTTGTTCATTCAATATTGTTAGAATGAATCAACTAGTCACTTTTCTATTGAATTTCATGAATATTATTATTTTTGCTATAAAACTATATAACTATTGACAACTCCTTTCTTTCTATAGTTGATATTGTTCAAAATTGACTGATCATTGAATAATATCCAATGTCATATTTGTTCCATATTTAAGTGTCAATAGAATTTTATCAATCATGTCTTTAGTGTGTTCATTAATTTAGATGATTCTATATCACATACACTGTTTTGAGATTGTATATAGTCATAAGTAGTCAATTTGGGATGAAGAACAAGTACTAACAGACTGAAAAGAAGGATACCTGATCAAGATACTAAACAAAGAAGATCTCAGTAATTGTGAGAACTACAGAGGCATCACACTTCTCTCAATACCAGGAAAAGTCTTCAATAGGGTATTGTTAAACAGAATGAAGGATTTCGTAGACACCCAACTTGGAGATCAACAGGCTGGATAGATCGTGTACAGACCAAATCGCAACACTACTTATCATTCTGGAACAATCAGTTGAATGAAATTCACCACTCTATATTAACTTCATTGACCATGAGAAGGCAACACAAGACTACACCATGGAGGCTTTTCGACACTGCGGTGTGCCTGAGAAGATAGTCAATATCATACAGAATTCCTATGATGGATTAAACTGCTAATCGTGCTTGGAGGACAGCTCACATACTCGTTCGAAGCAAAGACTGGTGTCATGCAAGGTCGCTTACTCTCACTCTTTCTTTTTCTGCTGATGATCGACTGGATCATGAAGACGTGAACATCTAGGGGGAAACACGGGATACAGTGTACAGTTTGGATGCAGCAGGATGATCTACACTTCAAAGATGATCTGGTTCTTCTATCGCAAACGCAATAACAAATGCAGGAGAAGACGACCAGTGTAGCAGTAGCCTCAGCAGCAGTAGGTCTCAACATACACAAAGGGAAAAGCAAGATTCTCCGATACTAAACAACATGCACCAATCAAATCATACATGACGGAGAAGATTTGGAAGATGTAAAAACCTTTACATATCTGGGCAGCATCATTGATGAACACAATGGATCTGATGCAAATGTGAAGACGTGGATCGGCAAAGCAAGAGCAACTTATCTACAATTGAAGAACATCTGGAACTCAAAACAACAGTCTGTCAGCTAACACCAAGGTCAGAATTTTCAATACAAATATCGAGGCAGTCCTATTGAATGGAGTGGAAACTTGGAGAATTACGAAAAACATCACCCAGAAGATACAAGTGTTTGGTAACATTTGTCTACGCAAAATACTTCGGATAAAATTTTGATAACTTTTTAAGTTTGATAGGTCGTACAGCAATGGAAAAAATGAAAATTTAAGAAAAGCATACTTATCCAGTGCTCAATGAAATTAATTCATTTTATGTACAATTCAGTTGATTATTTAAAACTCAAACGTTAGAACAACATATATAAGTGAACAATGTGGTCTCCAGTTAGATTATCATTAAGCTTTACGCTTATTTACTGCTATGTTTCAAGCGATTACGAGTTCATCTAGTCTGAGAACGGAACAAAAACTCTGTGACCAAAGAGTAATAAGCTAGCTATTCTGATGCGTCTTAGCCCCGCTAACTAGAGAGAGAAGTCCAAGTTCAGAATGCGGAAATATATTCCACAAGCAGCCAAAAGCACGAGCACTCATAACAGGCACAAATCAGACGTATATATAGAGCATAAAATTGTCCTTGGGAAGAGTTACAATGTAGCATACTAAAAGATACAACGAACCAATAGAGTTTAAGATTCTCTCAAGTGGAAAGTACGACATGAATTTGAAAGTGAGCGCTTTTGTCACGAAAACAAGAAATTAAACTTTTCAAAATAAAATTGCAAAAATAAGGTGTTTACCGAGTGAGTTCTGAGGATTTAACATCCCCAACACCTCCCCTTTTTAATAACGTACGTTCTTGGAGTCCACTTGCATCGTGACCGTCTGTCGCCGTTGTCGGAGTGACCATCTTCTGGGCCGTAGATTGACTTGTCAACGTGCTTCTTCCTGTTTTGGGACTACGGGTAGATTAAAGGTATCTAAAAGGATGTTCATCGATGAACGAACTGGGGCTAGCCGCTTACGTATCTGGTTTCGAGGTCGAGTCCACCTGTCTCTTCGCACCTCTATCTCGTATATAACATGGCCTAGTTTTCCGACCACATGTGCTTCTGTCCAGAGATGGCGTGGTTCTCCGAAGCACCAGATCGTGGAACGTCCTCAATTTTCTTCCCATGAGGATCTCTGTCATGGACTTTTGCTAGGAGTCACATATCACTAGGTGTCGTTCGGTAAACGACTAAGAAGTTCTGCAGTGTTTCCGCATAAATATTTATATGGATAGATGAAAATAACAAATCAGTTAATCTAATTTGTTCATGACACCGTAAATCCTAACTTTAATTTCAGATAACGGGATCGTGAATGTTCACTGTTGAAGAGTTTCATACTAAGATGTAGTAGTAGCTGTCGGATTCTTTTTCACTTATTCAATGGTTAATAATCTTTAATTAGTTCACACCTAAGTGATTTCTTTTGAAAAGTTTCTACAAGTTCATTAAAGTGATGTCTTCTTAGTAAGAATGCAACCTTAGTGAAATATATTCAAACCTAAGATAATGAAAAAGTAATATTTCTTCATTGATTTTGTCATCTATTATTATTATTCTCTTACTGTTGTATTGAAGTTTACTTAAATGATAGGCGAGACTGTTATATTATAGATAGACCAATTAGGTATATGATAATAGCTCTCGAATTTTGGCACGAAATTCACTCACCCATTTGGCTAAATAGAGATTATAATTGATGTCAGTTTATGATGAGAACCGTAGGTCTAATATCTAACCTTAACCATAAACTTTAAATCATAATTCGAATTCCTCACATTGGTTTATAACCGTCATTTGGTCCTAGTTATTAGGTGTACACTCTGAAGGTCACTTTAACTAACGTCGCTTAAAGGTCGTCTATAAATTATAGTCTCACCAAATGATATCATGACATTAGTGTTAATTACACATTCTTTAGCTATCAGAAAATCACCTCTTTTTTTCTAGAGTATTTTATGTTGTAAATGATAAGCACTGTTGGTAATATGGTAAGATTATAATAACTCTTATGTTTAATTAACATTTTGTCAGCTCAATTAGTTAATGTTTTATTTAGGTGTAAAAAGATTTCAATATTTGGAAGTCACATAAGTTTATAATTACAGAATACATATATAATATAAAGTTTTTTGAGATTGTTGAATTTTCACTATAGAGTTGTGGAGATTATTATTCAGTTATTGATTAAGATCTTGGATCGATTGATATCAAACCACCATTGAAAACCTGGAAGCACTGAACGGTCGTTTCGTCCTATTGTGGAAGATGATTGCACAATTTCATGGATTGGTTGAGGTTTGACACTAACGCCGATGGATGCCGGCTCAATGGTCTAGTGGGTTGATCTTTCGCGCGCGAGACTGAACGCCATGGGTTCGAATCCCACGAGCTGGATCATGGGTGCGCACTGATGAGTAGCAGCACGTTAGGACGAAACGGCCGTCCAGTGCTTCCAGGTTTTCAATGGTGGTTTAACATCAATCGGTTCAAGATCTCAATCAGTAATTGTTGAATTTCACTGGAACTATTAACTGATCTAAATTATATGATTATTGAAAAGGTAGAAGCATTAGATGGCCTTTTCATCCTAGTATAAGGTAACTCAGCAGTGCTCGTGCACGATCCCACAACACAAGATTCGAATCCTTGACCTTCAGTCCTACATGTGAACTTTTAACCTCTAGACCACTGAGCCAGCCGGCACCCAATGGTGTTAATGTCTATATAAGAAATTATTAAACCAGTCAAGGCATTTTATGATTCAATGATGATAATTGTGGAATAGATTACATAAATAAGTGAACAGTACAAATTGGTAATGTGATGACAAGTGCACCAGTTATGTTAAGAATAATAAAGGCTTGAATCAATGGGAAATGATTAGAAAAAATATAGGCAGTGAGATGACATTTCTAAAAATAAGATTACGTAATAAAAAGTGTTTAGATAATTGGACAGTGATGTGTATACTTGGGGTAAAAAATAGATGGGAGGGTGTGAAGAAAAACGAACAAGAAGTATGGATAATAATAATCAATAAAATCATTTACTATAAGGCTAAGGGAAAGATAAAGGGGTTACAAAAATTTCTTATGAATACAAAGACTTGGATTCTTGGCTCGAATTTCTATAGCTTCTGCTATGTGTAAGAAATGAGATCGAACCCCGTAAAGAAAACTAGTCGGAATAGGATAAATCACTTTAAATGACCTATTTTTGTCTACTGTATGACGGCTATCGATCAAGTGTGATAGAACAGAGTTGCGTATTATGTTGATGGTACTCTTTCTTAACCACGAAGGGAGGTGTTCGCTAACTCGTTGATTGATAGTACACCCAATATATCTTTCCCCATAAGAGCAGCTGAATTTCTAGATACACATAGATGTATCAACTTACACATTTAAAAGAACTGAGATCATTCTAAAGTTAAATGATATTAAATGTACTTGAGGAATAGTAGTTTTTTTTCTCAATACTAAGATGACCTCAATATTACAGCATAGATATTCCTGTCAGTTATAAATGACATTGTATACAAAGATTTAAAAAAAAAATTTTTATGGTTGATCATTGTCAGTTAAAATCTTGAGTTTAACAAACTGTCGGGAAAAAAGTGTGTTGAAACTAATTCACAATGATTGACTTTGAACTTGGTTTTTTCTTGAGAAATAAAATGATGAATTGGTCTACGACTGACATTATAGATTCTTGAGGGGGTAATAATTGGCATATGATCATACTTCTGATAACAACAAACATATGTGTTTTAAGTGATCTCGAATGTCGTTCCAGGTATAACAGTGATTTTCACTTTCACCCTGTTCAAACTATGAGAGGATGGATTTTTTGAGGTACTTAAAATGGAAATTATATTAGCGATGGTCTTGACTACTTGAGAATGTGACCACGATGCCCATAGGACAACTGATTGTGGCCTGTCACACTGATGTTTAATGAGTAGTTTTTGATAAGTTAGTTTCATACGTTAAAGTCCTTACCACTAGTGAAAGAAGTTTACAAGATAATATGGGGTGTGTCACTTTAAGACCAGTCTTATTCGATTCCTTTCCTTCCATTGTGGGAAGGCAGTTTATCTCTAGATCATATTTGTTTAAGGAAGACACATTATTATCGTCACACCCCTGTACAAATACCTTCACGAATAAACTATCAGGTGATGGGTTTACTGCTTTTTAACTTGATCATCTTTCACCTGACCTACATTGTGTGGTAGGATCTAAAAGAATATGTTCCATGTGGTGTTGTTTGATTAGATTATTGTGATATTCAGACCTGATTGCCAAGTTAAAGTAACATCCAACGTTAAGGTATAAGCCGATATCATTTATTTTAATACATAATTTACTACCTATATTGTACGTTCAGATAAAAATGTAATACTATATCCACATAAATAAGTAACCAGTAAAGGTAGTTATCTTTGTGAAGAAAAAGAATTACTATTGTAATAGACGTTACTATCAAGGTTGTTTGTAAGTTATGTGTAAGAGAACGTGGCGTCAAAGTTGCAACACTTATCGTACGGATTAAAGAGTATCAGTGCATCGAAAGTACGGCGTTGATAGAACATTTAAATATCAGTCGAGAAGACAGTCTAGATTGCAGAATGGATCGAAAGTTATTAATGAATGAAACTACTTGAAATTCGGTCTATTTAGCTCAAATTTAGTCCTCATGTCACTTCTACGTCCATATAAATGTAAATAAGTCAAATAAGATTCGTTACTGTATTTTGTTACACAGTTGATAAACAACGTGAATTCCTACATTAATTTATTCATCGAGATCATGAACCTATCAATGTTAGATCAAGCATTAAAAACCTGGAAGTAATGATGGTCTAATATTGATCAGTTCATCATGTTAATAAAAGCTCAACAATCTCCATAACTTATTAAATTTACTGATTGTCTGAACTTTATACGTTAGTGAATATGAGGTAGTATCATTTAAAGCAATAGGTTATGAGTTCAAACTGCCTTATGGGCATCAATTTTTGAATGATAGTAAATTAGTTCAATTGATGATTTTCACTCAGGACTATAGTTGTTATAACTTGTGACCGTCAATTAGGGAGTAGTGAATTATAGACCGAACCAATCACGCGTAAAACACGTGTGAGGAGTCTAGAGTCCTGATTGGTCCTGTTTTCCACCTAGCTCAGCCGGTTAAGTCCAGAACACCAATCTCATCCTCTGCAATATGAATCATTTATTTCAAACATACGGGGTTTATATACCAATCAAACAGACCACAACGTACCAATAAAATAGAAAACAACATTTGTATAAGATCTAGCCCAAAAATGGCTGTGAATGTGAGAGACTGTAATTGACAGACTGGGCATAACTCAAGAATGGTAAATCGTACAATAATAGTTCATAGGTCAAAATGAAGCTCATAATAACAGGGACATGAATATGTATAGTTTGGTTATTTAATATACTGGCCTATAAATGGATCCCAAAAATTACCGCTCATTGTTATTCTTATCGGGACATAACAATGTAGTGAACAAGAACATCAGTGGGGACAATCAAATGTGTTTAACACAAAATTACAGAACTTTTTAATAAAACCTAACAATCAAATAGTGAATGCTCAATTTGCAAAATGTCCACCCATTGTCTCAAAATGACCCAGACTTCATTGTTCTTGCATTTTCATACAAATGGCATCCTATTCCATTCTATACTGTTCGATTCTCTTGTTTCTCTGCTGCCTGATCTTCTGTTCACGACCGACATGATATACTACTTATGTCAATATAAGTAGCACACACTATCACAGTAGTATACCACTAGGATTCTAATATTAATCACAATTCAACTTGGTTAATAATTCCCAGGATTTTCATATTTCTCATTATAAACAGAAATAATTCATATTTGAAGCCATGATATGAATAGAAACTTTAAAAAAAATTAGAATGTTTCCGTGACCTGATACAAATCTGATTGACATTGGTATACTATAAGATACACACAAAAAAAAACTACATGATGAACTTCATTTTAATAATAATAATAATAACAACAGCGAACTAAGTGGTAATGTAAATTGTTTCCAATACTCATTGACTAAGTAAATTTAGTTAGTTGGTTCACTTTTGTATCTCTCTTATCCACTTACCTACTTACTCCCTCTCTCACTCTCTCTTTCAATACTATGTTCTTTAAATGTATTATTAACAAAGATACATGTATTATTATATACAGTATTAAATAATTCAATCTGTATAATAATGTGGTCGATTGAAAAAAAAATGTTATAATCCATGAAACATTGAGTAGGATATGTTGAATCAGGTCATTGACTAACTGATTACGATTGATAAACAATATAAACTTGTTATGATTTTCCAAGTTGTTTTTGTTTGTTTGTTGTTGTCGTTGTTGTTGATGTTGATGATCCATTTTCATTTTCATCGTAAATCAATCATGTGTAATGTAAAGGATGTGATATATGTTTGTAAGTTTGTAGCGCAATTCCCTTTCCATGTTTAATGTATATATGATATCTAGGATTTTTCTATTTATTTAAAGAGTGTAGCATGTTTACAGTAAGACGATAGTTTTTACACAAGACTTTATTTCATGATTGAACTAAGGTTTTTACATCCAGCAAGTTGTGATGGGCTCCAGTAGGCTGTTGACCGAAAACATATGTTGATATTTTATTGAAATTACGAGTCGACCAAAGTTAGATAAACATTGAAAAGCTAGAAGCTCTAGGCAACCGTTTCTTTCTATTCTAAGACTTCACAGAAGTGCTCATCAACTACTTTGTATTCGAGAATCGAATGCAAGATCTTCGGTCTCGCGCATTAGTAAAGATTATGCTCTCATCAGCAACAATGATACACTAAATGGACGGTAAACTGGTCGAAAATACTCAATATTACACTTTTATTAAACGTTCAAAAAGCATGTTTATCTCCACATACAGTTTAGTGATCGCTTAGTTGCCAAATCATTTTTATTTTTGGGGGGTGTTACTACTCACATATAACATTTCAATATAATTAAGTAATATATAGCTCATAAGTGAATAAATATATCAGACACTTGAAGATAACATTCTAATTTGTATTTGTAAGCCTTGGATAATGAATCAAACATATTTCTCCACAGATTGATTTTGAATGTATACTCTATTATTTACGTTCTCGTGATACGTGGTCAGCTTATTTACTGAGCACGTAAATTAGGCTTTGCCAGTATCAATACGTTCACTAGAGTTTTATCGTGAAGGAACAATTTTAGGTTGATGACTGATGAACATCATCAGAGGGTAATAAAGATCACAATAGCCTAGGTGTATACACTCTCTTTGCCTTCCATTAAACTAAGAGAATAAAATCACTTCATATCTTTCTTTCTACGAACTAATTCTTTCTTCTTGTACTGTATTTTTATATGCAATCTTTCTTTTATATATTACCATCATTGACTTAACCACTCCTATGAATCCGGTGTTCATCTTGCTGTGCTAATGCGGTATGGCAACTTGGACCGATGCATATATGTGCCTGGTCCCATGTTGTAGCTGACTGACTGACTGAATAAAGATTAAATTATAATTTAACGAGTACAACATTGAGGAGCGAATGAGTAATAATTCGTAAAGTGACAAAACATGTGTCTAATTTATGTTCTGAAGATTTCCATATATGTTTCGAAGAATGGAAACGGAGATAAGAATATAACTACAAAAGAAACGTATTTTGAAAGCAATAAGGCTGATATGTGCTTAACCTTATGAAATGTATTTTCATAACTTCAGTTTGCGTATTTACTAAACAGATTAATTACATGTTGGATGCCGGCTCAGCGGTCTAGAGGTTAGGCATTCGCACGCGAGACCGACGTTCTTCAACTCTATTCCTGGGTTTAGAGTCGCTGATGAGCACTGCTGAGCAGTCCTGTACTAGGAGCAAACGGCCATTCAATACTTCCAGGTCCTAATTAGTTATTTAATTAAGGTCACTTCGTGATTAGAACGGCGAGAATTATACAATCCCCATAAATCTGCTTATACATTGATGACAATCCATTATAAGTAAATAGACCAAAGTTGGAGCATGAATCAAATTTATCAACCATATATAAATTCGTTTATAACAAATAATGACTTCCTCATGAGTATTACAGACTGTTATGAAATTTTTGTTTTTATTTGACCTTCCTATATTCAGGGTCATCTGTAGATACCAAGACAATATCTGTAGATTGGTTGTCAATGATTTATATGCTCGCTTATATTCCATTGATATTTCCTTCTAATTGGATACTGAATAGATGGGGCCTGCGTGTAACTCTGCTAGTTGCCTCAGCTTTGAATGCAGTCGGTGGTTGTATTAAATGTATAGCGGGTGCAGTTACGTATGAAACAACATTTGGACAGTCTAATAAATCTATTCCATTCAGTAATAAACTTGGTTTTCCAATACTTATGGCTGGACAAACTATTTGTGGAATAGCTCAATCCGGTATATTGGGTATACCAGCCCACTTAGCAGCAGTTTGGTTTGGAGTGAATGAAGTTTCAACGGCTACTGCACTTGGTGTATTCGGGAATCAAGTAAGTTTGTATTGTCTACACTGTTTTTTTGCCGTTGATTGATATAAGGCTATATAATTAATCAGTCTCGACCGAAATATGTGGATTCTGAACGAATTAACTTAATGTTATCATCTAATTACATGTTTCCAATAGAACTCGGTGTTGACTAACAATAATATCCTAGATTCATATCCTAACCTACTTAGAACTCATCAACAAGATATATCAACATTTCAGTGTTGATGTCCACCCTAAGACAAAACATAGTACCTATTACTTCAAAAGTCGACACCTTATACACTGAACTACCGCTAGCTTGTGCGATGGGTATGCATGAAATGCATATTCTATATCCTACTACTAGTCATAATTTAACATTAACAAATGCATATAGATAAACTATCTTTTTATATAAATCACAGTTACAACAAATTGTCAGTATTTAATATCACTTGATTAGAATGTATTAATTATTAGAAGTTGTTTACTCTTAGGTGGTAGATGTGTATTTTACAGTTAAATGAAATAAGATGATAAGTAATTGATTAAGAATTATTACAATTATTTTTCAATATCACATATTAACATTATATTCAAAGATGGATAGTGGCTGGCGATGGAGTCCAGGACGTGGCCCACTTCGTCCTATTTGGGGCTCGTCAGCTGGATGTACCCGCATCTTAGTGTTTATGTTCACTCTGGAACTAGAACTCAGTATCGTTCACTTCAAACGCCATCGCGTTGTCCACTTATCTACTGAGTCCCGATAGACACTTGCTTGTACAATGGAGTGAAGTTTAAATTCACTCGGCATCATTTGTTTGCTACCATTCATTTTTGCATATAATGCTTGTGAATTAAGGCTATATCGAGGCAATCCACATAGGATGCACATATGCCTGCAAGAGACTAATCAATTGCAGTCCTAAACATCAATGAGAAGATTCAAGTAAACAATACCAAGTGAATTTATATATTGACGTTATTTTTAAGTTTTACATATCTGAAACACTTAGTACATTTTTGGTCCGGACCACTGTAACATACTTTTAAAAATAGAAACCTTAACAAAAATATATTTGATATGTGCCTAGTAGTTGAATCCAGGATTCACCATACATACATTCTATTCGAGACTTTTTGATTTGGTGTACCAGCATTTGAATGTTGATGTATAGACCAATAATTGAGTTCAGTATTTGTTGCCCCTAAACGTCTAACGCGTTATCCAATAATTTTTTAAAAAAACAAGAATTTACAAACCCTTTCTAATATTTTCATACATGTTGATTAGGTTGATAGCTATTTGAAATGACTAGTTGACTGTTGGGTGTCTGATACTAAACGACCTAGGTTCGAATCCTAGTGTGACTATTAATAGTGGAGTGAGGAGTAAATGTAATTAATGAGTCCCAAACAGAATGTAATGTGCATCCTTTACTCAGGACTGATATTTTGTCTTGTTCGGGATTTATCAAATGGATGTTTTTGCATCTCATTGTTCCTCTTTACTATGAAATTGTAAAGCAGTGCTTATTGCTTCAAACTTTAATGCTCTGTCTATAGAACTGCGAAGTCTAGATCTACAGTAGCTTATACATTGAGTGAAAAAATTTGTTCTTTTAAGTTTGTATAAGTTTCTGAACTGCAATTAATCAATCACTTTTATGATAAGTCTTAATCGACCGATTCGTTGCATTCCTCAATTCCTCATCAACAAAATGTTAAAAATCTACAAATTTCGATAAGTTCAGTTGATTAGATCACTTGGCTAAAATTCAACACTGTAATGTAATACACAACCTAGGAGATCAAAGTAGAAGGTTTAGCGTTTACTCTTGATGTGAAGTCATTACATTCATCAAATAGGATGGAGATTGTGGTCATTTTTCAGCTCTAATTTTAAACAAAAGAAATAAATCTTTTCAAATTAATGATGAAATATTTACAACAAGTGATACACTACGCCAATCAAATGATACGTGCATCTGATTGGCTGAGAGAGATGACTTTTATCTCTAAGTAACATGACATGAACAACTGATAGGTTTAGCTTCCTAGGGGATATATATATATATATATATATATATATATATGTTATATATATGTAGCTCATCTGCAGAAAGAGTGTGTATCTGTATCAAATCTTAGAAACTATGTATCACGGCACAAAAGTTTTGAAAAAATCATTTTTCTGTACCTTACTGATTAAAGATCTCTTACAAAAGACTTTTGACAATTGAGATCATGAGTCGATTGAAGTTAGACCCCCATGAAAAACCTGAAAGCACTGGACGGCCGTTTCGTCCTCGGATGGGACTCCTCGATCCACTCCACGATCCCGCCTCACGAAATTCGAACCCAGGACCTATCGGTCTCACGCGCGAGCGCTTAACCTCTAGACTACTGAGCCGGTAGGCATCCAACGGTGTTAATATCTAACTTTAACTAATCCATGAAATTGAGCAACCCGTCCACCATTGTCTTCAGTGAGTTACTGTCTCACAACAGACACGGTTGAAATATGCCGATCACTGCTTCTCACTAGAATTCCAGGAAATACCTCTTGAAGCCAGTCACTAGTGATCATATGTTGATTAGTATCATAAGGGTTTTGTGGACAAAAATAATTTTTTAACCTACTATTGTAAAGTTTCTATTATTTAAAGTACATTTTGTTGGTTGTATATGTGTGTTCGTGTGTGTGTAAATGTGCGTATTCTGATGTTACTTTATTACCAATTTGCCCATTATTATTTTTATAGAATTTAAAACACTATATCTCTATGACATTGAGACCTAAATTTTGATCAGTCTGTCGACATATGTATATCTTGTATAGATTACTTAACCATATCCATATTGTTAAAAGTTTCATATTGTATAGATGGAACATAGTTAACAGTTACATGTAATTAGTCCTAAATTGAAATGAAACACTTGGAATAAACTCCATCATTAACCATAAAAATGTCATCTGTTCTATAAACATTGTTCATTGTTCATTTGACTAATTGTATAGAATTATTCTTTTCATTATTTATTATTGTTCTAGCTTGGTGTTGCATTTGGTTTTCTAGTACCACCGCTTATTTTACCATCGATACCGTATAGTTCAAATGGAACTAATCAAATTGATCCAACAACAGATATGAATGAATTATTCAATAAAATTAAACACTATATGATGATTATGCTGTATTTTAGTGCTGCTTTAAATATTCTTCCATTTATATTTGTATTGTTTGGTAAGTTGTGTATTATATATTCGATGGGTTTTTTGTGGAGATTGTAGTAATTTCAATGGTTAAGATCATGAGTCAGTTGAAGCTAGACCACCATGGAAAACTTGGAAGCACTGGACGGCCGTTTCGTCCTATTGTGAGACTCCTCAGCAGTGCGCATCCACGACCTCGCCCCCTGCGAGATTCGAACCCAGGACCTACTGGTTTCGCGCATATATATTCGTTGCATAATTTTAAAGTTTCTGTTATAAACCATTGACATGATCAAGATCTATTAAAGTACAAATCGTTACCCATCATATTATGTGGTTTGAAATATCTTGTAGGGAAATTTGATCAGTATTTAACAGAATACTGTTTGATGAACAATCTTGGAGTAATCTATGCCTCCGTGATATTTGGACTGACATTACATAATGTTACTGTTAAATGCATTGACATTGAATTATTCCTAAAACGACTGATTTCTTCTAGAATTGTGACTGACATAATACCACCAGTATTGCTTTAGTTATAAGTTGGATATATAGTTTAAGTTTCAAGTTATTCTTGACTGACGACTGATTGACTTAGTTGGCTGTCGATAAAGAGTTATAAAATACTTACTCTCTCTCTCTCTGTCTCTCTCATATCGCTTTGGTTCAACTTGTTTTGAACTGAAAAATGTTTGAATAAGCAATTAATTTTCAGTTTTCAATTTTTTTGGCGGATTTTCATTCTTTGAGTTGGACGGTTTAATAATGGAGCTTCTATTGTTCAAAAAAAAGTGAAACAATCAAAATAGATGTCTAGACAATTACAGGTTAAAGGTCAACACTGACCAATCAAGATGACAGGAGAATTTGTCAACTTATACATGGAGAAATTCTAATACCTCAATTCTACTTGAAATTTATGCTAATGATATTGTTCAAAAGAACATTGAAAGCTTTATGATTAAGTCATTCAGCTAACAGAAAAAAATCTCACCCACAAATCTTTTCTACCGTTTCAGTTTTTTAATAATAATGTAATATGAGTTCAATTTGGAAGCTAGGATGATGTTAATGTTTTATATTGTGAACAATCATAGTTACACATTATTGTTAAACGAACACGTCAGTTTTTTAACTTTTATATAGTTGTATAAGATCATGAACTTGATTTAAAATCTTATTAAAAATCTAGTAGTTGAATTCATGAGTCAGTTGAAGCTAGACACCACCATGACAAACCTAGAAAGTACTGGACGGTCATTTTGTCCTGGTATGAGACTCTTCAGTAGTTCATACCCACGACCCCACCTAGTGAGATTCAAACCCCATACCTATCAGTCTTGCGCGAGAGCACTTTAACTCTAGACTGATAGGTCCGAGGTTTTGATTTGATTTTGATACTCAGAACTATGAAAGGATTCTTTTTTAAGACTTTAAAATCTGGATCATCTAATTGATCTCTATTTTGTTTTCAATATGACATTGATAAGTTAGAAAAAAATGTTTGATTGAGAGGTTTGTTGAAATTAATAACAGTTAAAGTTTAGTTTTTTTTATGGATAGATGGTGATTGAAAAGCTATTGAGTACACTAGAATGCATAGTGAACATTATGTTTCGTCATAGTATGGATCTTTTTATCAGTAGACACTTAAGTGGTCCTTTATTTGACTCCAATTAGATCATTTAATGATTGAGTGACAGATTGTTAGTGAAATATACATCCTAGCTACCCTCGTATAGAATAATCGACTTAAATCACGTCGTTAGCGAATAACGGAATTGAATAAGTTGAATATAAGAATGGAGTTTCAATATGTATATTTCACACAATCGTTGATTCAGAAAAACAAAGTGAAGATAGTGAAGAGAATAGAGGGGAACGAAACGAATCGGAAAAGGTATATTAGCTATCTACATTTGGTAGTGTTACTCAATATTTATATTCAGATAAAAATAAATTACATACACGTGATGAAGAGCATAAGCAATTAACACACGATCATATAAAAACAGTTAGGGTTAAATAATCGAATAAGTGACAGTGTAAAAATGTTGGGGACGTTAGATCCCCAGAGCTCACTTGGGAAAGGACCTGATTTGGTAATTTTATTTAGAAAATTTGAATTTCTTTGTTTTCGCGCTCTTGTCATCTTCATGTATTTCCCAGTGGGAAAATATCTTAAATGCTATTGGTCCATTGCGTCTCTTAGTATGTTATTTGGTAACTTCCCAAGGACGGTTTTGTACTGTATATATACGTCTTGAATTGTGTTTGTTTTTATCGCTCGTTTCTGGCTGTTTGCAGAGATACATCCCCATTCCAAGCTTGAAATTCTCCCTCTAGTTAGAGGGGCTGGAACGCATCAATAGCTAGTTTACTGGTCTTTGGTCACCGAGTCTTGTTCTCGCTCGCAGATCAAGTGAACTCGTGATAGCTTCACACCTATTAAAATATGTGGCTTGTAACGAATGGAAAGATGAGTGGTCTGTCCAGTGGCTAGAATCACCTAAATGGGCTTGATATAGTACGAGCCCTTACAACACTTACTATACAGACAGTCTTTAAACCTAGAGTATTTAGATTTCGCGTCATGTGCTTAAACTGTAGAGTATAATGCTGAAATTTTCAGTACACCATGAAGTCATCTAATCCCATAAGTTTCTGAATAAAATCTAACACAAAAACATACAAATCGTCTAAATTATATGCTACTATCAAATGTTAACTAAAAATACCAATCGATTGGAAACAGTTACTAAGATCGCTTAAGTCTAACTATTATGGTAGTTACCAATCGACATTATATTCATTCTTGATAAAATATCATCACCTCATGTCATATTCATTGATGTTACCATTGGACTTTTTAGGTAGAATATTTTTCACTAAGTAGAAACTATCAATCATTGTTTTCATAGTTTATATCATGAACCGATGTTTAAAGACCTTGAATGACATGGCTAAAGATCGTTTGCAATGGCGCAAGTACATCCACTTTTTGTGTTCTCCCAAATTCTAATCTTCTAAATTCTTCATGTCCCTTTTTTTTCTCTTCCCAAATTTACTTCACTGGATTATACTCGTTGAATAACATCTTCAAACGCTCATCATTCCGATTACTGCTTATACTTTAACTATTTCTACCACGACAATTGTATCTGTGTGCTAATGTGGTATGCCAACTCGAACTGATGTACGTACGTACAAAGTTCTATGTTGTTACTGACTGACTTATATCATGAACTGTTCTTAGTTAGATAACTACTGAAAACTAAATATCCCTGGAAAATTGTTGAAAATATGCATTCATCTTAGAAAAATATGACAATTCATCAATTAAAATTGATAGAAATCAAAATAACATCCTCACCTATTAATCAAGTTTAAACAGTTAATTGGTGATGTCTACATAAAGGTGAATGATATGTAGTTTAATAGAAATAAACGATAGATAATAATGTGATCAGCCAACTTGTTTATGACAAGATGAAAATACACATAAGCTTTGTCGAAACACAAAGACAAAGTCGGCATATTGTAATTTGATCAATAGAATGTAATTATTATTAAATGACTAGACAAACAATAATATTAATCACTACACAATAGTCAATCACACTGTGAAATACTTCAAGTCAGTTGGGTCATGGACACTGTTTGTATATTAACCCAGTATATTTGAACTACATGATTCTTATCACAGAGGCTGAGATTGGTGTTCTGGACTCAACAGGCAAGGTTAGGCAGGAGGAAGGACAAATAAAGTCTCTAGACTGCTCGTACAAGCTTTATACGTCATTAATACGGTTGATAAATCACTGTTCTGTGATTGGCTGTATCATTACACTATATATTGATAGGAACAACAGGGTCACAAGTTATGACAGACACTCCAATAGTGATATCTCTGAGTGTGTAGCGGAATAATTGAGATTTGGGCGTCAAATAGCACAAAACTTAGATCCAGAAGAGAATCCTTCTAAATACTTACAAACACCTAATGAACATATCTTTTATGAGTGACATAATTTAAACATTGGAAACTTATATAATCATACATTTTTATTTAAGTTAATTAATCCATTAAATGATTTAGTTCAATTAAGGAGTTAATTGAATTCTATTGTTTTATAATCGATTCTGATTTCTGGACATGTAGGCAATCTACTTCATGTCATTCACTGAAATATTAATTTGTTATCTTAAAAAACCTATAATGTATTCATATTTCTTAATAAAGAGTTCAAATTACTGAACCCAATTGTTTTCCAATGAATACAATATTTCAATAGTTGAGATAATGAGTTAATTGAAGCTAGACCATCATGGAAAACCTAGAAGCACCGGACGACCGTTTCGTCCTATTATGGGGCTCCTCAGCAGTGCGCATCCATGACCTTGCCTCGCAGGATTCAAACACAGGACATATCAGTTTCATGCGCGAGCGCTTAACCTCTAGACCACTGAGCCGGTCGGCATTCAGCCGTGTTAATGTCTAACTTCAACCAATCCACGAAATTGAGCGGTACATACAATATTAATAATTAAAAATTCAGTAATCTATATTACGTTCTAAAAGATGGTGAATGTGAAATCTTTATTCTTAAACAGTTCTCTCAAGAGAATAAAACAACATTTCTTTGGCATTATATTTGGAATAAACAGCGAGGCTATAATTTCTGAACAAACCAATCAGAGATAAGATAACAGGTCTAAGATTTTGGCGCAAAACTCACTCATCCAATTGGATAGATTGAGTTTTAGCAGTATAGATGATGTCAGTTCGTGATGAAAACTGCAAATCTAATTCTTAACATCAATCATCAACTGTTAATCATTATTGTAATCCCTCACATTGGTTTATAATCGTCAATTGGTCCTAGTTATTAGGTGTACACTCTGAAGGTCACTTTAGAGTCGCTCAAAGGTCGTTCATAAATGATAGTCTCACCGAATAAACTTTGCTTTGTTATAAATTAATTATTAATCGTTTGAATTCAATTTTATCTTTTATTCAATTCTATTAAGGTTTTCGTGCAAAACCTAAAACTGAACCAAGTTTAGCACAATATAAACGTAGTGGTTCATCGGTTATTCATAAATTACATGTAAATGACCAATTATCCATTGATAACAAACCTTCAAATGGAATTCATTCAATAGTCAATAATAATGGTCTACACGAAAAGAAAAACAATATTGATAAAGGTAATATATTGTTGTTGTTATATCCTGATGATGAGAATAATAAATGGTAACTTTTAGGATCCATTTATGAACTAATACTGTACATATATATTTATTGTATAAGTGTTAAGTAAGTAAACTGTCAATATTCATGTCCCTCTTATCATAAGCTTTATTTTGACCTATGAACTATTATTATACGATTTACCATTCTTGAGTTATGCCCAGTGTGTCAATTCCAGTCTCCCGCATTCACAGCCACTTTTGAAATATAATGATTCATATCGCGGAGGCTGAGATTAGTATTCTGGACTCTAACAGACAGGCATAGCTAAACAGGAAGAAGGATCGGTAAGGACTCTAGACTACTAGTACGAGTTGATACGTCATTGGATCGGTCGATAAATCACTGTTCCCGAATAGGCGTTATCATTACGTTATACATTGATAAGGTCAGAAACTCACAAGTTATAACAGTTTTCATGAAATGACTGTAAATCTCTTGTTTTCTTTTTAAATATTTTTCCTAGAATTCTATACAAAATCATTAGACGCTGATCAACAATATCCAGCGCTTAGTCCAAATGAACATTCAATATCATCAACAAAACAGGATACCCTAAATACAAATGATTCAATCATGAATAATTTTATTATCAATATTGATGATAAAAATGATATCAGTAGTATAGATAATTATTCATATCAATCATTACAAAATAATCCTAGAAATGAAACTATTTCAATGGCATTAAAACGTTTGTTTAAAAATACTCCATTCATTTTATTGTTTATTAGTTATGGTAAGTATATTTGAAGTTTATTTTGTTTTTAATATGACCATATTTAGTACATAACATGATTATCGTAAACTTATTCCTTATGTTATGATTCAGTCAAGAGGAGGAGGGGGTACCTGAAAAGGAAATTGGATCAGAGGTGATCTTAGTGACCTGAGAGCGTGACCGCAATGCCCAAGGGTCAACTGCTTGAGATCGGTCACACACGACCTTTTTATGAGTAATTTTTGTGTTAGCTCCATACTTGTTGAGACCTTACCACCGGAGACGGATATCCGTGGGATAAGGCGAGGTGTGCAGTTTTACGGTCGACCTTTTCTAACCCCACCCCTCCTCATGGAAAGGCAGCATCACTTTCATACTGGTTGTCTGAAGGAAACACCTTACTGCTGTCACACCTCTGTACAGTCAGCAGTACGACTTCGCCTTCGGACCTTAGGTTTGTTGCTTTTAGTCTTACCGCTCTTCAACCGACCTGTCTGACATGATAGAACCTTGAGGAACGGTTGTTCCAGCCAGTATAGCTCGGTTGCTTCATCATGATAGGAAAGTCCGACTACCACGTCAAGGTAGCAACAACGGTCGGGTTATGTTATGATTTCTATTTATGGGATGTTTGAAATGGTTTCTCAAATTAAGAATGGTAAACTTTTAAAGGTGTAGATTGAATAAACACTATGGGATGATTCAAATCAACAATACTAAGTGAGAATTTCAACTTCATCCCATTACACAAACAAGTGATTATCAGGATTCAGTAGCTAAGTAGATGACGCAATGGTATTTTAAATCAACTGTACTGGGTTTAAGTCTTAGAATGAACATCAATTCTGAGACGTAGTTACATTCAGCTGACGAGTCCCAAATAGGACGAAGTAGCGTGTGTCCTGGATTCCACTGCTAGCCATCATCTATCTTTGCTTAGAATGCTTGTGAATTAAGGCTATATCGAGGCAATCCACATAGGATGCACATATGTCAATAAGAGACTGATCAATTACAGTCCTAAACATCAATGGGAATATTCAAACCAACAAAACCAATTGAATTTAAGAAAATATTTCTTTTCAATTTTTGATTGAGATCATAAAACGATTGATGTTAGAACACCACCTGGAAGCACTGGACGGCCATTTCGTCCTATTGTGAAACTCCTTAGAAGTGCTCGTCCACGATTCTACTATGGGGATTCGAACCCAGGGCCTTCATTCTCGCGCGCGAACGTTTAATTTACCAGACCACTGAGCCGGCATTCAACGGTGTTAATGTCTTACCTCAACCAATCCACGAAATTGCGCAACCACAATAGAACGAAACGGCCATCAAGGGCTTCTAGACTTTCAATGGTGGTCTAAGATCAATCGTTTTATGATCTCAGTCCAGAATTTAATAATCTCCACAACCCCTATACTGATATTTCCTTTCAATTTGTCCTTCATTTAAAACTCTAAACTAATATAAAAGTCAAACCAGTTGAGAATAAAATTAGTACTAAATATAAATGGTAGTTAGTCAGTTTAATAATGTTTTAAAATTTATACGTGCTATACAAATAATTATCTATTATGAATTCAGTAACTAATTAGATAATATGTTAGATTGAATATCAATTTTGAAAATGGTAGATATATATCTTAGATAGGTACCTCTTGAATAAGAACTAATCCATGTCATGAATGATTTCACTACTAGCCATGTTTTATCTTTTCTATATAAATACATGACTATATAAACAGTTAATTATAAAATTTTATTATTTATTTTAACACATAGATATTGGTACAAGGAGGCACCAAATACGCATGCGCCACACAAATCTCATTTGATTTGTGCGAGGACTATGATACTGCCCGAGTGCCCAAACCGAAGCGGGTGGTTTTCTAAGGGGGCCACACCCGGGGCCATCGACCTTTAGGTCTGATCCACAAGGCAGTGGAGCATCGTAAGGAGATGCAGTCCCATGGTTACCAGTGACCAACGATTAGTTCATACGCCATTTGTTCCTTCAGGATCCTGGTTTGGAATAAGAGTTTTCAAACTCCCCTAGGTGAACCCTCCGTGTCTACCAACCCGATGAAAGAGCCGGACATTCGCATTTCATCATCTGAATTTCGTAAACAACACCCTCGCCACGAGAATGCAATAAGTAGGACTTCCCTTGCAAAGGTTATATACACGTGGCCATTTGAGAGCATTTCGAGAGGGAGAGCGGACTCTCCCCACTCTCGGCCGTACCAGGGCATTTGGGGGCACAGTTAATTTAAAAATGTCGTTATGTAAGAATAAGAATTAAATTAGGTCAGTATTAAGCAACTAAATAAACATGTTTGTTGCTATTAGTAACATATATATAAAATATGCATAATTATGTGTTGTTTTCGTAATTTTAATTGTTCAGGTATACTTACTGGTGTCTACTATGCTGTTGGTACATTATTAAATAGTATTTTACTAGGATATTTCACAGTGAGTCAGTATTTTTTATTCAAATTGGTTTTCCATGGTGGTCTAGGTTCAATTGACTTATGATCTCAACTATTGAAATTACTACAATCTCCATAAAATCCCTTCTGATATTAATCAACATATGCTCACTAGTGACTGGCTTCAAGACGTATATCCTGGAGTTCTAGTGAGAAGCCGTGACCAATGGAGTTCAACCACATCTGTTGTGAAATAGTAACTCACTGAAGACAATGGTGGATGTGTCGCTCAATTTCATGGATTAGTCGAAGTTAGACATAAACACTTTATGGAGGCCTACCGACTCAGTCGTCTAGTGATAGGTCCTACCGATAGGTCCTGGATTCGAATCCTACGAGGCAGGGTCGTGGATTCGCGCTACTGAGGAGTTCATAAGAGGACAAAACGATCGTTCAGTGCTTCAAGGTTTTCCATGGTGGTCTAGCTTCAATTGACTCATGATCTCAACTATTGAAATTACTATAATATTCACAAAACCCCTTCTGATATTATTAAAAATTGATTCACTATTCTTTTTCAAATACATCAGATGTTGGCCAAGAGGTTAAAGGCTTATCATATGAACTAAAGGTCATAGGTTCGATCTGTGATAGAATTGTAAATATGTGTTTATAGGAAGTCTCACATTTGAATGAAACAACTATCCAATTACTTTCTGATTTTTATATGTTATTTAACTAAGATTAGTATGTGATATGAACTGTGTAATATTATACTGTATTAACTTATTCTCTCGTATTATTACAAAATATAAACTATTGTCTAGACCTATTAGTCATGGGGATCGTGAATGCGTACTGCTGAGTAGGAGTCCTATACTAGGATGAAACATCCATCCAGGTTTTCCATTGTGGTGTCTAGCTTCAATTGACTCATGAATTCAATTATTAATCTATTATAATCTCCACAAAACTCCTCTCTGTGAATATTCTCTAAACTTTGAATAGTTTTAATCACATGGTATACAAATGTTTATTATTGTATGTAATAAACATACAGTATATTGTAATGAACAATGATACCATTATTGTACATATAAAAATACCAAATAACCATGTGATCTTTTATGAGTACTGAAATCAATCTAATTAAATGTAAAACTTTCTTGTTTATCTAAATAATTGTCAACTTTTATTTAGAATTAAGATAATCATTTGAATAGATCAATGTTAACATGAAAGCCAGTAATGATGATAGAATGATATGAGATTGAATAATACAAAGTATCAATTATTCAGAATTGTTTAATATATCAACAAGTGTCAACTAATTCGAAGTCTAAATATTTAGTTTCTTATCACCTCAAATTCATCTAATATCCATTTAACATACCTATAATAGTAGGTCACTTAACTAATTTTCACAGATTGAAATCATGAGTCAGTTGAAGCTAGACCACCATTGAAAACCTGGAAGCACTGGACGGCCGTTTCGTCCTAGTATGGGATTCCTCAGCAGTGCGCATTCACGATCCCGTACCACGCGGGGCTCGAACCCAGGACCTACTGGCTTCGCGCGTGAGCGCTTAACTAATTGCCTACTTTGTAACGTAAGATCAATAGACTATTTCCAACAGGTTAATTAGTATAGTTGATATTGAATACTTGGTATGGCCTTTACATGAATGTTAGTAGTTTTTGTACAATCAGTTACAAGAAGGGATTAGTTGAAATAATATTTTATAGGGTAGAAAGGATATGTACTACGGACAAACTGGAATCAGAATTGATGAACGTTGAAAAATGCCTAAGAGACAAATGTTACCCACAAAAATTTATTGACAAATATAAAAAACCTAAAAACAAAAAAACAAACCGGAAATAATTATGGTCAATAAAAAAAAAAATCAATATCTCTAAATCTCAACTTCAAAGGTGATGATGTCGCAAACACAATCATCAGGAGACTGAACATTGTGCTAGCCAGAACTTATTTGGCAGCCAAACTATTAATTCTCTATAAAACAACATGTTCAATAACTTGATCTAAAGTTGATAAGCACGCCTTTCATGTTACCGCCAACTGTATTTATAAATTGACGTGTACCTGCTAAAGCAGCTACATTGGCCAAACAGAAAGGATGGCATATCGTAGATTTTTTTGAGCGTATTGGAAAAAGCCTCAGAGCAAGAGAAAGAAATACTCTAAACAGTGCAGTTACCAAATATCTCCTTGATACAGAACATCATTTTGCAATTTTTTAATGTGATTAGTAAACAGCCAAACTCCAGTCTTCTGAAGCTGTTGCTATAAGGCGTCAAAACATATAACTAAACCTGAGTATTTAGAAAATCTACTCAAATTGCGTAAATATTTCAAGAAAGACTCATCAGGTGAGGTCATTAAAATTAATCATGGGAAATTCAAACATTTATAGTTTTATAGGTAAACTCACCAGTCGATTAAAGCTAAGCCACCATAGAAAACTTAGAAGCACTGGACGGCCGTTTCATCCTATTGTTGGACTCCTCAGCAGTGTGTATCCACGATCCCGTCTGACAAGATTAGAACCCAATTTGTTTGTGAAGTAGAATAAGTTAGGAAAAATTATTAAAACGCTTCTTAGTATTAACAGTATCTAGAATTAAAGAAATGATCGAATATCAATCTCATCATAGTTTAGCTCCCTCTAGTTTTCAAATCTTTCTTGTCAAAACTATCACGAGTATTGTGGAATATTGACATAAAATAAATCCATTGATAATCTCACTTTCTAATATGTCCATCTAATAAAATTGTTCAATTTCATATGTAACTTTTGCTGTAACAGTCCTCATGTATTTTACTCTTCAGAACAGTTAGTGATAACTACGTTTTCCAACTGAACATTTCTTTAGTCAACCGTATCAATCATCAGAGTATTACATATCCTTCAAGATTAAAAAGAAATGCATTTTAACGTGCAAAACTGTTTCAAGTATTTTCAATACTCAAAAAAACAAAACAAATGACATTTGTGATGGTGGAAAAGATTTGTAGCTCAAATAGATGATTTTGTGCTCTGAGCTGTATGGTTTGGTTGCTTTGAAAGGTTGACCACGCAGTTATTTGTGTTTCTTTATGGGTGGTTTTGAGATCTTGATTATTTTCTTCTTTGTTCTCTGTGGCGTTTGCATAATGTCTCGATGGCTGTTGTTAAGATTTCCAAATGTTCTGACGTTAGTGCTTTTGTAGCCTCATCTTTTGATCCTCTATAATGTGTTGGTAATGTGCATCCGTTATCATTAGGTGTAACATTTTTCTTCCACTTTCATCAGCTATTCTCCATCCCAATGAGTAGTTGGTTTGAGTTCTGTATCTTACACTTGTCGGTAGAACATGCTGACGGTGGCACTCGTGGAGAAAATACAATTTTTCTCGTGTGCAAACCTGTCTTTTGGCGAAGCTCTCACATTTTCGAATAACGAGAAGCGTTGAACATTGAACCTAGATGACATTACTCACTAGTCAGTTACTAATTAATTTAAAATATTTGAGTTTTAAGGGAAACTGGTTACAACTTCAATAGCTGAGTAGTGTCGTTTCAGACTATGATACTAGGTAATGTGGGTTTTCATTTACCAAGCTCCATCAGTTGCCTCAAGATTACAGGTACGACCTGGAGACGAGTGTCAACTTGTATCAACTCCACGCTCAGAGTTTCCTGTCAAGTATCAACAACCACATAACCTAGTTAAACGTGAGATGATTTGATCTCATTTGCAGGAAGATATGGACCCATTTTATCAGCTTTGTAGTACCTTTAAGCAAGGCGTTTCTTCAGTGTTGAACTTACTCAAACTCCTCACATGATTCGATCATGCGCCGTTCAATATCGTAGTCGAAAATAATATGCAATCAGTTATTCAGCCGATAATTGTTAGTGAACTCATGATGACAAACATTGTTCCCCATACTTCCAAAGTACACTTCAATATGAAGTGAAATCAATTTGAAAACGATTAAAAACTACGACGTAATAAAGCGTTGTTTCATCTTAGCTCTGATACTCTTTAACAAGAGGATGAAACAGTGATTTCAGACAAGATCACAAACTATGATCAATAAGTCTGTGGAGAAAGTTATTAGTTTTAAACCAATGAACTACAATCCATTTGAAATCTATACGTCCGACTTCAGTTAATCCATTATATATCGACTAATTCTTATCGAATATATGGGCAGTTCTAATGTAATCAGCTACTTAGATCATGGTTATCAATTCAAAAAATTCTGTGAAATGCATCTGAAAACTGTGTATTGTAAAAGACACGCTCATGAAGAAAAGTGATCGGGTATTGTTACTTACTTACGCCTGTTACTCCCAATGCAGCATAGGCCACCGACCAGCATTCTCCAACCCACTCTGTTCTCTGTCCGCCTTTCTAGTTCTATACAATTGTTGTTCATTCTTCTCATGTCTGTCTCCATTTCTCGGCGTAATGTGTTCTTTGGTCTTTCTCTTCTCCTTTGACCCTAAGGATTCCAAGTGAAGGCTTTCCTCACTGTGTGTCCTATTCACTTCCATCGCTTCTTCCTGATTTCTTCCTCCTCTGGGATCTGGTTTGTTCTCCCCCAAATTAGGTTTTTGCAGATAGTGTCTGGTCAACAAATCCAAAATATTTTGGTAGACAACCATTAGCAAACACTTGTATCTTCTGGATGAATGCTTTTGTAGTTCTCGAGGTTTTCGCCCCATACAGTAGAACTGCCTTGACATTTGTATTGAAAATCCTGACCTTGGTGTTGGTTGTCATTTGTTGTGAGTTCCAGATGTCCTTCAGCTTTAGATATATTGCTGTTGCTTTACCGATCCGCTTCTTCACATCTGCGTCAGATCTACCGTGTTCATCAATGATGCCGCCCAAATATGTAAAGCTTTTTACATCCTCCAAAAATTCTCATGGAGCTCCTCTGAGGCTACAACCGGTCCCAAGACTGGATAAAGAAGGAGGAGGTTGGGCATGGAGTCAACCACTCCATCCCATAGATAACTAACTAGCTAAAAATAAACGCTTACCAAATCGGATAATATTAATCGCAACTTATCATAACACTCATTTAAACTATTCAAGATTAACTGGGTTTTTTCTTTTCTATTATATAAAATGTAGATAAAGACTGTTGTCATTGAAATTCACCTTGTATTACATTAATCTTTAATATTTTTGTTTACATTTTATATTATTAATGAAATAAGAATTCTAATCTATCTGGTTGGGCTGGTTTCACAATGATTATTGCCGGTATATTTGGATCAGTAATAACTGGTGTAATTTTAGATAAAACAAAAAAATTTAAGTAAGATAAACAATCATTTATTCTATGTTTATTTTCACTGTTTATTTATCTAACAATATTCTATTCATTTTTAATAGTTATTTAAATCATTTGATTGTTATAATACACTCAGTCAGTCAGCTATAACGTAGAACTAGACACATATATGCATCGGTCCAAAGTGCCATACCGCATTAGCACAGCAAGATGAACACCGGATTCATAGAAGTAGTTAATTCAATGGTAGTGATGTATAAAAGAAAGATTGAATATAAGGATATAGTACAGGAAGAAAGAATTAGTTCGTAGAAAGAAAGATATAAAGCAGTTTTAATCTCTTAGTTTAAGGGAAGACAGAGAGTGTTTACACCTGCGCCATTGTGATCGATTCTGAACCATGTCACGAAAAGTCTTCAACCGTTCGTTCCGATAGTCATATGGACACCAACCAAGTAGTCTGCATCTACCAACAGTTAGTGACTTCAAGCACTGATGCCACGTCTTGGTTTGACCGCCCCTAAATTCCTTCCAACCATCACCAACTCTAGTCAGCATTACACGTCGTGGTAAACACTGTTCAGTCATATGTAACACGCGGCCCAACCATCTCAGTCGATGAAAATTCACAACCTCATCAACTGATTTACCATCATTCTCTAATATCATGCATCTAACTTCAATATTACGTACCCGGTGATCCCAGCAGACGCCAGCAATCTTTCTAAGGCATCTGCGATCAAATACTAGTAACTTATGAGTATCTTCTCATAATGACCACGTTTCGCAGCCGTATAAACTATCTGGTTGTTTAGTGATTGAATATTTCAAATTTTTATTTTTATTCCTTAACTACATCCCATATACTTAGTTCTCTTTTTTTCTTACAATCACTGATTATGTTTTCATTTCGATTCTGTTTACTATTCAGTTTCATAACTATGCCAATTTCGGATTAATAAATATTTATTTTTATCAATAGTTGAGATTATGATTCAGTTGAAGCTAGACCACTATAGAAAACCTGGAAGCACTGGACAGCCAATTTGTCCTATTGCCAGCTCACTGGTCTAGTGGTTAAGCGCTCACGCGCGAGACGGATAGGTCCTGGGTTGAAATCTCACAGGGGGTGGGATCGTGGATGCGCACTATCACAGAGGAGTCCCATAATAAGACGAAACGGCCGTCCAGTGTCTCCAGGTTTTCCATGGTGATCTAGCTTCAATTCAATCATGATCTCAACTATTGAAATTTATTTATCTATTTAACGTATTATTACTGAATTATAACTAACTATCTAACTAACTAACTGAATAACCTTCAACTTCACTGAACTTTCTGCATAGAAACATAAAACAACTAGTTACTTATCGTTGTTAAATCCTATGCAAATCTTATTCATAATCCTGTTAAGTGAAAAGAAAAGAAAGCTATTTGGTGTATTTTACTTAGATCAGCGTTAAACTTGTCTAGATCGAAATAAAAAAAATTGACCTGTGTTTTTTTAAATGTTATGTCAGTTGACAGATCAAAAATAGTTATGATTGAACGTGATTTAAGTAATATAAATGTTATTGAGTTATGTAATATATATACAAAACATCAATGTAGCTTATGATGGAATGTATTAGCTGTTTGAAAATAGTCGATAGAAAAACTTGGAACTGGGTTTCTAGTTGTTTAACACATGTCAAATAGGTGTCACCGTAGTCTTGAGATAACTAACGGGTTTTTGTTGCATCTAAATTGTTTTTTTTTAGTTCGTCTGGTATTCACCGATCTTGTAAAAGTAGTGTACTTGTTATCGAGTCATTTAGACTAGTATTCAGAGTGCAACTTTATCGACAAAATTTAATCAACTCTACATTTTAGACAAACGTAACGTAGATCATTACTCATTGACCAATTGGTGTAAATATTTCAGTGCTACTGGATTTCAGCGGTAGTTTAAACAGCTCATCGATAACATAACAAACTGTGAAGTAAAGTGATTTGATCAATGGCGTTTATTAGAGAAAAGATATTTCATTATCAGGTACAATGTATAATTGGTATTGTTGATTAACTGGATTCATTTTAAAGTATCTCAGATAATCCTAAAGGACTAGTGACGTTTTTAAAAACAAATGAAAATTTCCTTTATTATTAAAGACATCAAAGTATGAATTATAAGTTTTAATGACACAATGCACATAGTTGAAGTAAGATGAAGTTTACTACTTGCCTATGGTAGTGTAATCTATATCTGTATGATCAGACGTACAATCGGTTTCTTGTAATTGATATAAGTTTTCATACATTTATCTGCTTCGATTTGGGCACCCAGGCAGTATCATAGCTCTCACGCATATTGAATGAGATTTGTGTAGCGCATATGTATTTGGTGCCTCCTTGTATCAATATCTATGTGTTAAAATAAATAAATAAACATTTATCTTATGTTCAACATTACAACAACTACGATATTACATATTTCTATAAAATGTAATATTTATAATGCAATTAAATGTCTCTTCATTATTATTAGTATACGATTGTAGAGATTATTAAGTTTTTCACTGAGATCATAAAGCGATTGATGTTAGATCACCATTGAAAAACTGGAAGCACTGGACGGCTGTTTCAGTCTCAGTCAAAAACCTAATGACCTCCACAACCTTATACAGATAATTACTATATGCTCACTAGTGACAAGTTTAACGCTGATCTAAGTAAAATACACTAAATAGCTTTCTTTTCTTTTCACTTAACCAGATTATGAATAAGATTTGCATAAGATTTAACAACGTTAAGTAACTAGTTGTTTTATGTTTCTATGCAGAAAGTTCAGTGAAGTTGAAGGTTATTCAGTTAGTTAGTTAGTTAGTTAGTTATAATTCAGTAATAACACGTTAAATAAATAAATCAATTTCCATAGTTGAGATCATGATTGAATTGAAGCTAAATCACCATGGAAAACCTGGAGACACTGGACGGCCGTTTCGTCTTATTATGGGACTCCTCTGTGGTAGTGCGCATCCACGATCCCACCCCTGTGAGATTTCAACCCAGGACCTATCATTCTCGCGCGCGAGCGCTTAACCACTTGACCAGTGAGCTGGTAATAGGACAAATTGGCCATCCAGTGCTTCCAGGTTTTCCATAGTGGTCTAGCTTCAACTGAATCATAATCTCAACTATTAAAAATTACTATACTATTCACAACCCCCCCCGTCACTGATATCTTGTTATGTTGTTTTCTTTTTATAGATGAAATCATTCTATTTCTTGAAAAAAAAAAGTTTTTTTTGGTTTTTAGTTTTGATTGATTGTAGAAAAACATTTTTGTTTGTTTGTTTAAAGTAAATATGTTCAAGTATATTCTGTATCTAAGGTGTAATCACATTCATTTATGCAATATATTATCAATTAACACTAAGTGAGAGAATTATGAACGATGAGATTAAGTAATGAAAGGTCTTCTTTGAAAGCTAATGGATGTGAAAACATTAACTCATTAACTATATGCAAGAAAAATAATAAAACAACATATATCTTAAATGTCATAATAAGTAATGATATAGATAGAGATAACTGTATGAGATAATATCATGAAAAAGACATAGATAATCTGATATGGGAGAGTTAATCATCAGAGGTAAACTATGATAAGAAAATCAATTAATGACAATCATAAATGATCTAAAAAACAAGTGTACTTTATTCATTATGAAATAGACTAATTTCCTAAAGATTAGAGTATCATATTTATTATATCTTGATGAGAATAATGAATGATAACTGTTGGAGTCTATTTCTGGACTAATACTGTACATATATATTTATTGTATAAGTGTTAAATAACTAAACGGTGCGGGATCGTGGATGCGCACTGCTGAGGAGTCCCATACCAGGACGAAACGGCCGTCCAGTGCTTCCAGGTTTTCAATGGTGGTCTAGCTTCAACTGACTCATGATTTCAAACTGTGAAATTTCTAAAATTCTCCACAAAACCCATTCTGATAAACGGTTAATATTTATGTTCCTCTTATTATGAGCTTTATTTTGACCTATGAACTATATTATTATACGATTTACCATTGTTGAGTTATGCCCAGTCTGTCAATTCCAGTCTCCCACATTCACAGCCACTTTTGAAATATAATGATTCATATCGGGCAGGCTGAGATTAGTATTCTGAACTCAACAGGCAGGCAGAGCTAGGGAGGGAAAAGGATCGATAAAGACTATAAACTGCTCATATGGGTTTTATGTGTCATTAGTTCAGTCGATAATTCACTGTTCCCGAATTGGCGTTATCATTACGTCATATCAGTCAGTAACAGCATAGAACTTCGTACGTACGTACATCAGTTCAAGTTGCCACACCACATTAGCACAGAGATGCAGTTGTCGATTCAAATCCCGTAGTAGTAGAGGTAATAAGAGTATAAGCAGTAATTGGGAAGATTAGGGTTTGGAGATGTTATTTAAAGAGTATAATCCAGTGAAATAAACTTGGAAAGAGGAAAAAAGGGACATGAAGAATTCAGGAGATTAGAATTTGGGAGAACACAGAAATTGGATGCACCTGCGCCATTGCAAACGATTTTCAGCTATGTCATTCAGGGTCTCTAACCATCGGTTGCTATCATCTTGCGGTCCCCAACCAGGTAGTCTACACCTACCAACATGACTCAGTCCACTTGTCAGTGACTTCATGGACTTGTGCCATGTTTTGGTTTGGCCGCCCCTAGCTTTCTTCCAACCTACTCCTATACCACTGAACATAGCACGTCGAGGTAGTCATATATTATTAGGACAGAGGGTCCAAGTTATAACACATATATATAAGTATTTGTACATTTTCATTCGATAATCTAATAGACTTTTTTGATTACTCTTGTGTTCTCACTCAAATAGTCACTACGAAGGACTGTGAGTGGGGAGGGTTAACACATAGCACCCCGTGTATCAGTAACACATTTATGACAATGTCCATCACAACATACTAAGTTGTTATCTATCCAATAATTATTAATAATCATTTTGATAAATTCAAAGAAATTAATTAAATAATTCATCCATGAGAAATCTATCTTACTTCTAAGAGAATTGACAATTAACTACACTTTTGTACTTGCTCAGTTGTTCAATGATTTGATCTTGATGAAAAGAGAGTAATGGTATACACATAATCAGTCATTAATCTAAACGAATTATTGATTTTATATTATTTTGGTTTCATTTAGATTAATCACATGCATTATATATATACTAAGTTTATTGTTTATGGGAATCTTTACTGGAATATTATATTTTCGTTCAATGCCAATAGTCTTTATCATTATGTTCTGTTTAGGGTAAGTTATCATTTCTTATATGTATATGCAGTATGATCTTAACTAATGATACAATGAATGTTTAAATGAATTCAATTATGATTAAATGAAGCTGATACAGTGTAAGAAAGATTTATGACAGTTGACTAAAGAAGAGAATAAGAAGATAGATTAAAATATTATTCAGTTGAATAGTACTTCATTTGTTTTAAGCCTTTAAATGCCCACACATGGCTACATCCATACAACCACTGACAGGGAAGTGCTATTCACTGCCTTCTCTGATCGACGGTGTTTTTTTACAAAATTGAGAGGACGAAAAACGGATATCTGGTGCTTTCATCGGGTTGGTGAACATGTAGAGTCTACCTAGGGGAGTTGGAAAACCCTGATTACAAACCAATGTTGCAGATTGGCTCTAGGATCCTGAAGGAACAAATGGCGTATGAACCTATTATTGGTCACTGGTAACCATGGAACTGCATCACGTGACATTGCTCCACTGCCTTGTGAATTAGACTTTTGGGTCACAGGCTCAGGGTGTGGCCTCATAAGAAAACCACCTGCACGAACGATGATTGTTGCAGAATAATATGAATTCATTTTATTTCGTTAGGTTCTTACCAGCTGACTAAAGATGAATATATATGTATCGTGATGAGATCGTGGCCTTATTAATTGCATAGCGAACACAAACACGAATGGGGTAATCGAAATTACAGAGTATCTCACTGAGATCTAAGAACTGCAGAGTAAATACATAATTTGCAAAATCTCAATCAATTGTCTCAAACTTGACTATTCCTTTACAAATATCAGTCCATCGTCTTAGATTTCATTGTTTCTGCATTATCATATCAATTGCTTTCTGTTCCCATTCTCGCCTCCATGATCTATTGAAATATATTCTGTTCCTGACTATCGTTATATACCACTTATGTGGATATAAGTAGCTTACACCACAACTGCAACAATCTTCGTTCTTTTCTCTTGAATTGATCATAATCAAACTTGTTTAATTAGTTTATTGGTTCGACAATCAAAACGAATTCTACCCTTCAAAATATTTCACTTCTTTTGGGTGTATAAATATCGAATGTTAATATCTTAATCTTTAATTGCTAAGAACTAGTCATTTAGTTAAAGCCAATACATTTTCAGCTACCCCTAAAGTATTAAATTAAAGATATGGAGTGTAAATTAAATTTACTAGAGGGACAAAACTTTACATACCACTCACAGTAGTAGTAACTCTGTGTTCTACTTTAGAACAAACTAGAAAATGAATTATTTGAAACAGTTAATTGTTTTCTCATCCTAACAGATCCATATATGCTACAGATACGATACCTACTCTACTTAAACCTAACTAACTGAGTTCTTATGCGTTATGTAGGATATTTCAATAAATATCTCATATTGAGATGGTGGAGAAGATTTGTAGCTCAGGTGGATGATTTTGGTGGAGTTTTGTTCTCTGAGCTGGATGGTTTGGTCGTGGAGCTTTCATCGTTCTTCTGATGTCGTTCAGAAGAACGATGAAAACCATCCACTAAACTCCAAATATCTCATATTATTTGTAGAAAAAATAAACATGTATAATACATATATTTGCTGATAAAGTTTATATTTGCAGACAGTATTTCACTTCAACTAGATATTTCGAAACTATTTAATTAAATTGTATAAATTCATGAATCAATTAAAGCTAGGTCACCATGGAAAACCTGAAAGCACTGGACGGTTATTTTGTCCTAAAATGGGATTGGTTGAAGTTAGACATTCATACCGTTGAATGCCGACTTAATGGTTTTGAGGTTAAGTGTTTTCACACGAAACCGAAGTTCCTGTATTTGAGTCCCATGTGCGGAATCGTGGACGCGAACGCCAGAGGAATCCCATACTAGGATGAAACGACCGTTCAGTGCTTCAAGGTATTCAATGACGGTCTAACTTAGATCGACTCGTGAATTGAACTTCAAAAATTGGCTTTTTATTATAAACTATCAAGAACCAAATATTGACAAATATTTCAATAGAAGTTCCTCAGTAATTCAATACAATTGTTTCAGTAATAAATATATAAAAAGTAGTTGAATCTACTAACGCCTAGTTAACATTATTCACTGAACACCTAGTACTGTTCACATCTAACATCAAACCTTCAAGAAAATACACTGAAATATAGGCAGCTACACGTTACAGTATGAATACAGTTCGATTATCTAAATCTTTAACTGATGTATTCAATAATTGTTCTCTTTGATTGAAGAAACAAAAGAAAAAAACATCTAAGTGAATTGAAGTAGAACAAACAAGATCAGATCATAAAACAATATGAAAGTTGATCCCATTCTATCGATCAAATTATATAATAATGAGACTGGAGATATCAATTTTATTTCCTACCTTTAATGTAGTGTGTGTGATTGAAGCCCAATTATTAAAAATATCTTTAGACCTAGCTATAATATTAGTTAAGACTTGCCACGCTAACAGTCTTGAACAAACCGTGTTACCCTTTTTGTAATCCTATATCTGACTCCAATTAGATCATATGAATGTTATTGAAGTATACATGTTGCTTATCCTTGTATATAATCATCGATTTAACTCTCGTTAGTGTATAACAGAATTTTGAATATGTATATTTTGTACACTCAATGATCTGAACAGGCAATCAAGAGGACGAAGCAAAGAGAAATGACACGATTTTATGAGCGATTCAAAATATCGTGAAAACAGAGTATTTTATCGTTTATGGTTATGATAGCGGAATAAGTCATGAAGATAAGTTGAGTAGATTATAACAAAAATTGGTCTGTGATGCTGACAGAATATAAAGATCAAGAATAGTGGAATATGAACATGTTTTAATAAGCCGTAGTAGAGTAAATAGTTTCGATTAGCGATGAGTGGATTAGAATTTACACACATGGAGTTTCTGTTCGTAGGATAAGATGTACACACACATACGCTCATATAAAAGCAGTCAAGGTTAATAAGTGAATAGTTAAAAAGGTCAAAACATGACTCAAGAAGAATGCATAAAATGACTTGTTCGGAAGCTAGAATAAGTTATATGGGCTTAACATATTAAATGACACTACAACCTGCATGTTAATGAATAATAATCTTTGCAATCAGACAAAGAGTATTAGTTCTTTCAATACTGCAATTAGACGTTAATTACAACTAGCTCCGACTAGCAAGAAACTTAAGTTTAGGCTTTCTTGCTGATTACTTCAAATCATCACTAATGAGTTTCATCAATTCTTACTAAGAAATATGATATTAATAAATGATAGTAAATATTATAGTATCCTAGAAAACTGTTATTAAAAAAGAAAACATGTACAGAAGGCAGTGTACATGTACAACGCGTTATTTACAATACTGTAATGAATTTTGTTACTTACATCCCATGTTCTCACATTAAATTGTTGACTTTGTAGTTGTTAAATAAATGCCGGCTCAGTGGTCTAGTGGTTAAGCGCCCGCGCGCGAGACTGCTAGTTCTTGGGTTCAAATCTCGCGAGGCGAGATCGTCGATGTGCACTGCTGAGGAGTCCCACAATAGGACAAAGTGGCCGTCCAGTGCTTTTAGGTTTTCCATGGTGTTCTCGCTTCAACTGACTCATGACCATTGAAATTACTATCATATCCACAAAAACCCTGTTTGGTTGATATATAGACCCAGTATGTCTGAAATAAATGATTCGCATAGTGGAAGCTGTATTAGTGTTCTGAACTCAACTAGACGGGCTAGTCGAGCAAAAAACCAATAGGACACTAGACTGCTCATTCCGGTCGAACGTCATTGGTTTAGTACAGTACAAAAGTGAATCATTCGTATTTTTTGATTTGCGAATAAATTACATGACAACTAGCGGCCATAAAGTTACGACATCTTACTTGAACAAAACAATTATTCAGTAGTATATAAATCTTAATCATACCATCTTAATTTTGTCTATTCTATAAAGTTCTTTGTTTATTCATTTATCTGTGATAACTTCACTTTGTTTTTTAATAAATTTCTCTTACTACTTATTTCAGTTTCTTTATGACCGGTTATTTAAGTATTGGTTTTGAATTAGCCGCTGAATTAACTTATCCAGAAAGTGAAGGTTTATCTTCTGGTCTGTTGAATACATCAGCACAGGTAAATGTTATTATATAAATATATTGATATATGAAGAATATAAATATATATAATTCGGTGAATAATGAACGATATGCTGTAAGGTATGCTACTTCTGTCGATATAAGTAGTATATAACATCAGTCAGAAGTGGAATGCTTGGGAGCAAAAGATCGGGAAGATTGAGTCATAGAGAACGGGAACATAAAGACTAATTGTTGTGACAATAATGGAACGATAATGTTTAAGACAATTGATGGAGGATTTGCAAAAGAAGAATTGAACGTATCGTTTTTACATTTTACCATAGAACTTTAGAATTTAGTATTAAAATACAATTGGTTGTCCCTACTTGTGTTCTCCTTCATAACAATAATATAATAGCATATATATATATATATATATATATATGCTAATCCCAGTTGTTACAGTTCATCTCAACGCGACCACAGAAAGAAATCGTCAGTTTATGAAAGTAAGTAAGTGATCTGACATTGATAGGAAAAGAATCAACAATAACAATTGATCATATTTAAGATCAGCAGAATAAATTGTTTAGTTTGTGGAGAAATTTGAATAGTTCACTTCTATCTGAAGTTTTTTTCTGATGATGATGATGTTGTTCTCCAGAAAGACAAAAGTTTCATAATTCAACTATTGAGCTCAGGCCCCCAAATGCCCTGGTATGGCCGAGAGTGGGATGGGCCCTCCCTCCCTCTCGAAATGCTCTCACAAGGCCACTCGTATACAGCCTCTGCCAGGGAAGTCCTACTCACTGCCTTCTTGTGACGGGGGTGTTATTTACGAAAATGAGAGGACGAAAAGCGAATGTCCAGCGCTTTAATCGGATCCCAAACCAATGGTGCATATGGGCTCCAGTATCCTGCGGGAACAAATGGCGTATGAACCAATCGTTGGTCACCGGCTACCATGGTAATGCATCTCCTTACGATGCTCCACTGCCTTGTGGATCAGACCTTTAGGTCAAAGGCTCGGGGTGTGGCCCCCTAAAGAAACCACCTGCTTCGGTCTGGGCACCCGGGCAGTTTCACAGCCCACACACACACAAATATGGTGTAGCGCATATATATTTGGTGCCCTCCTTTACCAATATTTATGTGTTGAAATAAATAATAATAATAATAAATTGAGCTCAGAGGATGAAATTTCAAAAATAAAAAGATCCTCAGTAGTTGTAAATATTCTTACTCATCTCAAATATAATTTAAAAGAAATGAGCTCCCAAGCTCGAGTTATGTCACACAAGATTTACAACTGAAGAATACGTTTATCCGTATACAGAATAAGTCGGTGCGACTGTTAATGACCTCATAGACTGACATTCTGTACAAATCGTCATAAACAATAACTAAATATAGGTCGATTGTTTCATAATCTCCTTAAGTGATAACGATTTCTCTATATACTCGAAAGACTGAATTCTAAGAAAACAATCATTTAAAGATATATTCTCTTGTAACTAAAATCTAGTTATCTCTACAGGTCAATTACATTTCATTATGTGTCATATTTTACCATGATAGTGAAATATATCAATGTATTTTTCAATATTTTTTGACAGTATAAATAGTTGGTAAGTGGTTTGATGCATTAAGTGTTTAACAACTGAATAGCAAATTCGAATACTGTCTACTTCTTTACTTGTATAAAAGATTCTTGTAGCTATCTATGTTGTTCACAATACATACATATGAAATCAAATACATTTTACTTAGTAGAAAATATATAATAAGATTTCGATAAATATCCCATGACTAACAAAATTGCCTGTTATTGTAAATATAGTCTAATTGTATTCCAGAGTTTATTACGTAATCATTCCTATATAAATATTCTGTTTGTGTATTGTTTTCTTTCTCTCATAAACATAACGTCAGATATTTGGCCTTATACTGATTCATGTTGCAACACCATTGAGAACAAATTATGGAGTTTTGCCTGGAAATTTATTCCTTACAGGATTAACACTAATTGGAACAATAATGACAGGTATGTTCGTATAGGCGAATATGTAAAAATGCATTAATATTAGATCAGAACACCTAGGGAACAGTTATTTCATGTGTCGTTTGATTTCGTGAATTACTTGAAGTTAGACATTGACATCATTGGATGCCGGCTTAGTGGTCTACAGGTTAAGAGTTCATGCGCGAGACTGATAGATCTTGCGTCCGAATCTTACGAGGCGGAATCGTGGATGAGTACTGATGAGAAGTCCCACAATAGGACGAAACGGCCGTCTAGTGCTTTCACGTTTTCTATGGTGTTCTAGCTTCAATTGACTCATGATCCCAACTATCGGAGTTATTTCATTGTTAATCAGTTCTGTTAACAAACAAATATCAATTAATCGGTCACAATCAATATAGTAAGTGTGTACATGCAAACATAGACTACGGTTATAACTTAATATTGTTAACACAATACAATGGGATTATCGGAATGAATAATGAAGAGAATTACAATAACAACAAAATCATTAATGGATAATAGTCAGAATGGGAAAATAAATATTATGTAAAATTGTCAAAACTCAACATCTAGATGATGAAGGTTGAACACATTAACGGTGATCAAAGATTTATCACAATTACAGTACTATTCCCAACTAGACAGTCTCTACATTACCAATATGGCCTATACTAATAGTCGGTAACTCCATGGAATGATCATATAATTGGCGGTGTCGGGAATTTGATACCGATACACGTGCTACACCCTAACTCCCCATCTGACTACTTGAGCAAGAAACAATAGTGGACGAGAAAGTATATTGGGCTACCGAATAAAATACACAATGAAATGGACTTGCCCTTTAGGTCGCTTTTGATTGCCATCGATTGAGCATCCTATTTGCCTACTTCTGATAGGCTTACCATAATACCTTTCCCTCCTGAAAAATAAGTCCTGCTTCTTGAATTTAACTGAAGGCATTGAGGGGAACATTGTCTTTTTGATGATCTTCTTAGAGTCTGGCCTTCACTTCTTCTGCGCTAATCGTGTCGCTTTAGACTGACTGAATCAATTAAATGATCTAATGCCCAGTTCGAGCTAAAGGGTCCCTTATCCGAATTTAATCGTCTATCGCGGATGTGGTTCACATGTCGTGTCAGATATAAACCTCGGACATCAATTTTGAACATCAAGTCACCGACTCCTCTTACGATAACACTCGCTACCCCCTCAAGCCCCTATATCAAGTGCCCATCACTTTTTTTCAACCTACTCCTTTCACCAGTCAATAATGCGCTACAAATATAGCGATGCCTAGCGATACGATATACTCATTATGTATTCTGTTTAGTTAGACTGTTGAAATAGAAATAATATGGGATCGTAAATTTGAAACTGAATACAGTAGGGTATTTTGATTAAAAAAAATCTTTAAAATTACATAAGCTGATATTTGTGAAGACCAATTACGAATTTAGAAATGTATACAGCATGTAGGGAGAGAGAGAAAGCAATGATTTACGATCTTCAATTTATATCTAAATTAGGTAGATCAGTAAAACAATTATTACATTTAATTTTTTTCCATCATTATTTGGATGTGATATTTTGTCGTTAATCTAAACACTGTAAGCTAAATGGATGGTCAACAGGAGGACTGTGGACCCTATGATTCATGCTAGTTGACACCTGTCAGCAAAGTATACGCGCGATCCCTAAGGAACCGATATTTCTTATGAGATTCTAGCCTTCGACACCCATTTTCATAGTCCATGATATTATCAATGAACTTTTTAGGCCTCCAATTGCCTCCTGCAGTACTTCAATAAATTTCTATCGATTAATCACCAAATAGTGAAGAATTTCTTGTATGTCTAGCCTTGAATGTTGGTCATTTTTCTTTAGAATTGATCTGGCAATAAGAAGTAACCGATAGTAATAAACCAACGGAATTTTGCTATTAGATCCATTACACAATATATGACATCAACACTCTACATCTGATGAAATAGTTTTGTTATCAATAATTAGTCATTGAGATATTTATTCTAGCTATAACTACATTCAATATAACATGCTCTTGAATGTTTTCTGTGAATGAATCATAATTTCAACCAACTATTGTGTCAAATATTTATTATTATTTGTGATTACTTGATAAATACCATGAATTATCTGGATTTTATTTCGTAGATCGATGTACCCAGTGTATATGTCATGAAAACTGGGTTCGGCGGCTTCTTAGTGTTACACAATCTCAGAATATTCTTAAAACTGACCGATTTAGAATGAGATTTCTCAATTTCTTGACAAAAATTAGTAACGAATTTGGATGAATCTTAGATTAACAATCTGAATACTGTCTGTAATACTGATAAACATGATTCAACGTTCTGTGTAGAATAAACGGATTGTGGTTAGTAGTAAAATGTAGGACATATGTGTTCTCATATTAGAACCGCATCTCCTGAACCCTAGAACTCAACAATTTGGGTATCTAGCTTTAAATATTTCCGGAAATTACTCACTTTTGCTCACTGTTGATTATTTTAAGAGGTTATCTCCAGTGAGAAGCTATGACCATTGATATTTGAAAGTTAGACAAATATCGTTAATGACAATGAATGATGTTTATGTAGCTTCTTAAATTGACTGAGTTTGAAAAGTTAATCAGTTAACTTTCAACTCAGTAATTCTCCTGTCAAATTCTCGCCAATGAAACCTGAGGATTCTGTATTTAATTCCTGACGGGGTTGTAAATGCCTATTTCTTTCGAGTCGCATAGAGCCTCGAAACATCTCTCCAGAGCTTCTTGGCTTCCAGTGGTATTTAAACAATCTCCATTATTAAGAATGAAACAAATATATAATTAAATATATATAATATGTAATTATATATATATATCGTTTAATTAATAATTAATGAATAAACTAATCTTCTTCTCAGTTAGTCAGTCAGTCAGTCACAGCGTAGAACTTCGTACATACGTACATCAGTTCGAGTTGCCACACCACATTAGCACATAGATGCAGTGGTCGATTCAAATCCCGTAGTGCTAGATATAGTAAAATTATAAGCTGTAATCAATATGATAGTTCCATTCCATTACACTAAGCAGTAGACAGTAATTTATTGCACAATTATAGTAATACAGCTATACCAGTATTAGTAATTTCTAGCTATCCCCTCTTTATGTAATTGATAACAGAAATGATAAAGGTTTACGTAACTGAGATTTGTTTCTTTCGTATGATCTCTAATTAACTTTTACATTTATATAACACATTCTTGCATTCTTTTATCACATGCTTATTGATTCTATCTTCTATGACTTTATATTTTACAGTGTTAATTAAAGAGAATCTTTATCGTCAACAAGCACATGAACGTGTAAGTTTTTTGTCTATGGAATTACTTATTATGATCTGTTTATTTTATCAATAATCTTCATGTCTAGTTTAGATAATACTGGTTATTAAAATATACTTGAATTCATCAGTTGATCTAAATTAGACCATCATTAAAAACTTGAGAGTATTGAATGACCATTTCGTCCTAGTATGGTTGGTAGATGTAGACTATCTGGTTGGGGACTGCGAGATGATATCAACAGATGGTTAGAGACCTTGAATGACATGGCTGAAAATCGTTTGCAATGGCGCAAGTGCATCCACTCTTTGTGTTCTCCCGCATTCCAATCTCCTGAATCCTCCTTGTCTCTTTTTTTTTTCTCTTTCCAAATTTATTTCACTGGATTATGCTCGTTGAATAACATCTTCAAACCCTCATCTTTCCAATTACTGCCAATACTCTTATCACCTCTACTACTACTACTACAGGATTTGAATCGACAACTGCATCTCTGTGCTAATGTGGTGTGGCAACTAGAACTGATGTACGTACGTACAAAGTTCTACGTTGTTACTGACTGACTGACCTAGTATGGAACTCTTCAACAGTACGCATCTACAATCCTTGGGTTCAAGTTTCGTGCGCTAAGATCTATCTTAGATTGACTCATGAATTCAACTATCAAAATTATTACAATCTACACAAATCCCCATTCTGGTAATAAAATATGCATCTTACTTAGATTAGTAATCAACAGTTAGATAATAATTTCAATGGTTGAGATCATGAGTCAGTTGAAGTTAGACCACCATGGAAAACCTGGAACCACTGAACGGCCGTTTTGTCCTAATATGGGACTCCTCAGCAGTACTCATTGACGATCCCGCCTCGTGAGATTTTAACTCTGGACCTAACACTCCCGCGCGCGAGTGCTTACCCACTAAACCACTGAGCCAGCATCCAACGGTGTTAATGTCTAACTTCAACTAATCCACGAAATTGAGCGATAATGATAATGATTCAGAAATTTCATTAGAACCCTTGCAACTTGTGTTAGTTGTGGAGTAGACGATATGTTCATTTGTTAACAAGCGGTGTCAATGTACAGCTTAGCAGTCATCTTTGTATTTCTCAGTGGTTATGAAATATGATCGATCAAAGTAAAATATTTATGTAAGCGCCAAGTTCGTGATCATAGATTTTTTCACGATAGTGCTTTGATATGGTGGAACAACCGGGTGAGTATCGTGAAACCATACGAAGTTGGCTAATTAGATAGTGAATGCATATTGACTGCGATGGTTAGGACACGTATAACGTATACCCAATCAAAACCGACTTTGGCGCCTTTTGTTAACTAGTGTAAAAGTAAAATGTAAGAAAATTAGGAGCGGTTAAACCAAGGAGTTGTATCAATACATGAAGTTATTAACTGTTGGTAGATGTAGATTAACTGGTTGGTGTTGGGATGGTAACCATAATCCGTGGTTAGAGTAGTTGCGTGACATGATACAGAGTTAGTCTCGCCGTTACGAATGAATCCGCTCCATACATATCTTTCTCTATAAATTCAGTCCTAGTATTCTGTCAGACATACTATTTCATCATGTATTCTTGAATCATATTCTAAATATTTAATCATTCTCACATTTATTTCTATAAATGCAAACTGTCACAAAAACATTAAGTGAGATAGTTATACAATAAACTTATTGACTGTTTCGTCATAATAGAAGGACTCTTAAACGATAAGCATATTGATGCAGTTCAAACTTCATTTATTGAATGCTAAGTTAGTAGTTTCGAAGGTTAAGTGATGGAAGGAATTCTCCTGGTGAGTACCATCTAAACATTAAAACATTCTTCACAAAACTTCATTTATTCTATGAATATTCCTACTTGGTAAGGTTGACAGATAAATCGCCAAAATGCATATAGAAATCCTTCTGATCGAGTTATATTCATTAGCACTTAAGCTGTAGTTTTAAAAAAAGAAGAGTTACACAAGTTGATGATCAACTGTTTGATAAAAAAAGAAACCCTAATAGTCTAACATGAATTAAATTGTTCAATCGGATACTGGATTGTTTGTTAATGATTACTTCTTTCCTTTCCTAAACACTGGGGGGGAGGGGGAAAGGTATTCATATTACAGAAGGCTAAAATACTTCACATGTAGACAATTTTCAATTACATTAAAGTGTAATATTGATTTTAACACTTTAGAAGAAGGCTGAAACACAAAATGTTCCCGGTAGGTGTGTGCTTTATTTTCTCTTCATCTGAGCTATAATGTTTACATTACGTTTTTGTAAACGCTTTATAGAAATTGTGTGCTCTGTTATCATCTAATTATTTCCCATCTATTAAGTGTATTTATTTATTCATTTATTTTGTGTGTGTATGTGTGTGCATGTATGAAAGTGTTTCTTGTATTCTTCATTTTATACAGAACGAAAATGACATTTTCATAATAAGTTGGATTCATTATTTTCTATTTCAAAGCTTCTTATCGACTCCAAACAGACTAAAATTACAATTATCAGTATGGGGTTGTGGAGATTATTAAGTTTTTTTCTAATTATTGTAATCATGAATCAATTGATGTTAGACCATCATTGAAAATCTGAAAGCACTGGACGATCGTTTTGTCTTATTGGGGAACTTCTCAACAGTGTGTATCCACCATCTCGCTCACGGTGTTTGAACCTAGGGCCTTTGATCTCGAACATCATACAAAACATAGTTAAGTATGATGTCTACGAAGATATTGAAAATTATTGAAGAAGATTAAAGGAAATCAGTATAAGATTGTGGAGAGTGTTGAATTTTACTCAAATCACAAAACGATTAAATTTTGACAACCAATTAAAAATCTGGAAGCATTAAAATGCGGTTTTTTTGTTCTAGTATGGAACTTCACAACAATACTCACCCATGACATTAGAAAAATAATGGGTTACATAGTTGTAATGAAAACTGAGTGATTGCATAATTATTCAAAATAGTTAGAATGATAGTAAAACTATTATGTGAATATCAACTACATAAGAGATAAAGAAAGTTAAATGGTCATGGTCATTATGGTAATGAAAAGCTTATCACAATTACTTTCTATACATATACATCAGGTTGAATGTGTTTGTTAACAATCAGAATTAGCAAACAGAGTAAAACTAATGTTCATTGTCTGTTAATGTATTCCATAAACTATCTATATCCATTATTCATCAGATGGGTCCATCAAATGTATGGCAATTGGAATGATGAAAAATTCACTTACAAAGACAAGTTCTTAAGAATTGATTCAGATCACTTCAGAGAGACCCTTTTCTTTGTCTTTTCAATATACTTAGTACATAAAATATATGTTAATTCATAGATACAACTGTAGGTAACAGCGGACGTGTATTGATCTACAATCGAATGTTATAACGAACATTCGACGTAATATATTGAAAGCAATAGAACCATAGAGCTATGTTTCATCTTATATTTTATATTCAATTCTTCTTATGTATGATGTTTGATTCCATTTTCAATATTTATCTATCCCACCTTCACTAACTAAAATAGGTTCAACTTCTATTTATAGCTAATATGAATACTCCTCCCTGTAGTTTTAGATGGCAAGACTATAATTTGTGGACGGATCAATCAGGTATAAGATAACAGATCTCGAATTTTGGCCCGAAATTCATTCATACATTTGCCTAAATAGAGTTTTGGCATTATAGCAGATGTCAGTTCGTGATGAAAACCCTAAATCTAATTCATAACCCCAAACCATGAATTGTAAATCATAATTCGAATTACTCACATTGGTTTATAACCCTCATTTGGTCCTAGTTATTAGATGGACACTCTCAAGGTTACTTTAGCGTCGGTCAATGTTCGTCCATAACTTATAGTTTACCACTGATAAGTAATCTTGAAATAGACAATAATGAAATCGTTTTATTCTACAAATCTTGCTTCGTTTTTCCCTCAACATCATTCATGACTAAATTGTTCACTTGAGTGTATGATATCTTGAATGATGGTACAGTCTTGTTGGAATATGCATATCTGTTTAGTTTATCTTCTATAATGACCTACACGAAATATAAGCCATGTATTACTTTTCTTGTTTTTTTCTTGTGTTACAATAATATTATTAAAAGAATGGGTTTTGTGGAGAGTTTTAGAAATTTCACAGGTTGAAATCATGAGTCGATTGAAGCTAGACCACCATGGAAAACCTGGAAGCACTGGACGGCCGTTTCGTCCTAGTACGGGACTCCTCCGCAGTTCGCATCCACGATCCCGCACCACGCGGGGTCCGAGCCCAGGACCTACTGGCTTCACGCGCGAGCACTTAACCACTAGACCACTGAGCCGGCATCCAAAGGTGTTACTGTCTAACTTCAACCAATCCACGAAGTTGCGTCACCGTATACCATTGTCTTCAGTGAGTTGTTATCTCACAACAGACCTGGTTGAACTCCACTGGTAACGGCTTCTCACTAGAACTCCAGGAGTTTTTCCTGAAGTCAGTCACTAGTGAGCAGTTGATTATTATCAGAATGAGTTTTGTGGAGAGTTTTAGAAATTTCACAGGTTGGAATATTATTATAACTTATACCCTGTTACCCCTATCAATGTATAAAGTAATGACACCGCCAATTAGAGAACAATGGTTTATCGACCGGACTAATGACGTATAAAACAAGTACGAGCAGTCTGGAGTTTCTATCGGTCCTTACTCTCCCACCCTAGCTCCGCTTGTTAAGTACAGAACATCAACCTCAACCACTGCGATATGAATCATGTATTTGAAACATACTGGGTTTATATACCAACCAGACAGACCACATCATACCATAAAATAGGAAACAACATTTGTACAAGATTTAGCCAAAGCTAACTGTAGTTGACAGATTGGGCATAACTCTAGAGAATGGTAAATCTTATAATAATAATTTATAGATCAAAATGAATCTTATATTAAGAGGAATATGAATAAACGTAGTTTAGTTACTTAACAATGATACAATAAAAATATACGTCTTATATTAGTCAAGAAATAGATCCCAACAGTTACCATCCATTATTCTCGTAGGGATATAACATATATTAATGTTTTAATATGTGAATAAGTCCAATAATAAATATAGAATAGAACTAAAACTGTTTACATAGTTGAATTCATGAGTCGATCTAAGCTGAACCACTTAAGATTTTGGTTTCGAATCACTCGTGAAGGATTATGGATGCACATTGCTGAGGAGTCCCATACTAAGATGAAACAGACATTTAATGCTTCCAAGTTTTCATTGAGAGGATCTAGCTTAGATCGACTCGTAAACTGTGTAAATACTATAATCTCCACAAATCTCTATACTGGTAAAACTGTTAATTTTACTGTAAATAAATGTTGATCTATTTAAGAGGAAACCTTTTTTCTTGATGACTTCATTTTCAATACTAAACACTACAGATTCATATAATCAAATCAGTTGATAAATTCAAAGAGAACTTCATTACTTCTAATTAACTAGAAACATGTTAAATTTACGATGATTAATATCATGTAAACGATTATTTAACATACTTTAGTTAGCGAAATCGAGTTGAATAAATAATTCAAACTGAATTGAAGAATCATAATAACAAGAAAAGTAGAACATTGAATGCATGAATGAACATAGTTATGATCAATATGTATTTAATATCAAATGGGTTTTGTGGATATTATAGTAATTTCAATGGTTAAGATCATGAGTCTGTTGAAGCTAGACCACCATGGAGAACCTGGAAGTAGGTCCTGGGTTCGAATCTCGCAGGAGGCGAAATCGTGGATCCGCACTACTAAGGAGTCCCACAATAGGATGAAAAACGGCCACCCAGTGCTTCCAGGTTTTCCATAGTGGTCTAGCTTCAAATGACTCATGATCTTAACCAATATGTATTTATCTGTTGAGAAGTTGTATTACAGAGTAGGACCTATATCTGTAAGGAAGTGAAATATTTGCATGTAACATTGTCATACATCTGATGAATACTTACTTACTTACGCCTGTTACTGTTGGAATATTCAGAAAATTATCCCAAAAATTATCTTGTTAAGTCTAATGCTATCCTTGGACTTGAAATAGCATCATTTTCTTATTGGTCAATTTTTATTTCACGTGTCGTTTCCCTCCTGGTCAATATTGTACAATGTTATTTTCTGTTTTATGGTACGATGTGGTCTGCTTGATTGGTATATAAACAGAGTATGTTTGAAATATAGTGATTCATATCTCAGAGGCTGAGACTTGCGTTCTGAACTTAACTGACTGGGCTAAACAGGAAGCAGGGCCAATCAGAACTCTAGACTGCCCATACAGTTTTACGTGTCATTGATCCGATCGATAAGTCACTGCTCCATAATCAGCGGTCACACGTTATAACAGTTACCTCCAATGGAGTATAGGCTATCGACCAGCATTCTCATGTCTGTCTCCATTTCTCGGCGTACTGTGTTCTTTGTTCTACCTCTTCTTCTATGGTCTTGAGGATTCTAATCGAAAGCTTGCCTTGTGACGCAGTTAAGTGCTTTCTTCATTTTGCGTCGTAAGGTTGTCATACACCTGATTGACAGAGAATATACAATGAATATCAATGAAGTATCTAAGATAAACAATAGATAATCAACATCAATCTTGATTCACTTTTGAGAAACAATTATTGACAAACGTTTTCAACTTGGTGTAATTTACTTTTCACTGACATGGTGATCATTATTATCAGTCAAATAACTCTTTTAGCTTATTAACCTTATTCATCATAGATTTTTATCATTTATGAACTAATTGTCTTGATATATTTTAATTTGATTACGATCCTAATCACTTATTGACTTAATACACATTCCTCCTAAGCAAAGATGGATAGCGGCTAGCAGTGGATTCTAGGTCGCACGTTTCATCCTATTCGGGGCTCGTCAGCTGGATATACTTGCACCTCAGAGTTGATGTTCACTATGGGACTCAAACCCAGTACCGTTCAGTTCAAATGCCATCACGTTATCCACTTGGCTACTGTGTCATGAGAACCACTTGCTTGTGCAATGGAGGGAAGTTTAAATTCTCTTGGTAATATTTACTTGAATCTTCCAATCGATGATTAGGACTGCAACTGATCAGTCTCTTGAAGCGAAGCATACTAGATTCGAGTCTCAGAGTGACCATCAATTCTGAGATACAGGTACATCCAGATGAAAAGTCTCAAATGGAATGAAATGTGTTTTCTGGATCCCACTGCTAGCCACTATCCATCTCTGCGCACTTTCTAAAATTCTTATAAATCCTAACCATATAGTTACTTATACCTTTTTATGATCTATTCTCATCATTTTAACTTTTTCGCTCTGTTTCGAACAACCATCTGTTTTAACTTTAACTAACTAAAGTATGTTAAACAAATGTTTACAATGATATTATCAATTTTAATCTCAGTCTGTTTCCAGTTATTAAAGAGTTATCAAGTAGAACAAATTCATTTTATTCTTTGAATGTTACTATGTTTACTTGAATAACATTAACTATTTTTATTAACAATTTCAACAGTTGAGATCATGAGTCAATTGAAGCTAGACCACCATTGAAAACCTGGAAGCACTGAACGGCCCTTTTGACTCATGATCTCAACCGTTGAAATTACTACAATCTCCACAAAACCCCTTCTGATACTAATCAACATATGATCACTAGTGAATGGCTTCAAGAGGTATATCCTGGAGTTCTGGTGAGATTTAGTGACCAGTGGAGTTCAACTGGATCAGTTGTTAGATAGTAACTCATTGATGACTATGGTGAATGTGTCGCTCAATTTCATGGATTAGTTGAAGTTAGACATGAACACCGTTGGATACCGGCTCAGTGGTCTAGTTGGTTAAGTGCCTGGCGCGAGACTGATAGGTCCTGGGTTTGAATCTCGTGGGGGCGGGATCGTAGGTGAGCCCTGCTTAGGAGTCCCATACTAAGACGAGACAGCCATCCAGTGCTTCTAGGTTTTCCATAGTGGTCTAGCTTCAATTGACTCATGATTTCAACCAGTGTGATCTTAGTACTGTTTATCAAGTAATTAATAAACAGAATATCAGCAGGCATTTATGTTACTAAAACACTTCAGCTATTCTTCCTCTCAACTTTAATTCATGCAGTCACAGTTGCTTTTGCTTAATGAATGAAATGAATTTTTTGCATATTGAAAAAAAAAATACAAAACTATATTTGTAAAACATTTTATTGATTTTTTCTTAAAGAAAAAAATAATCAATATTTGGAAGATCTAGATCATATCAAGTGTATTGTTGAAGAATTCACTTTCACTTAGATTGTTTTGATTGTTTTACAATTTTTCAAAAGATTTAGATAAAACTAGGCTACAATATTATTTTCTAATGAATCTCTTTAATAGTTTTAATATTATTTCTTTTTATTTTCATAATGATCAGCTGATATCGGAATCATTTGAAACTGAAACAACATGGAACTATTATTATTGTTTTGATCAAAATTTGACACTTACCGTCTATACCCTTTTCTTTGAAAACTTAGAACTTTTAAGTTTAGATGTGTTCAACATGATAGTATATAGTCAGGCTCCAAAATTCTTTGGTACGGCTGAGAGTAAAGAAAGTAAGATCTCTCTCTCTCTCTCTCGAAATGCTCTCACATGGCCACGTGTATACAACCACTATCACAGAAGTCCTACTCATTACCTTCTCTCATCGACGGTGTTGTTAACGAAATTGAGAAGACGAAATGCAAATGTGCGGCTCTTTAACCGGGTTGGTCGACATGGAGAGTTCACCTAGGGGAGTTAGAAAACCTTGATTACATACAAATGCTGCACATGGATTCTGGGATCCTGAAGAACAAATGGTGTATGAAGCAATCGTCGGTCACCGGTTATCATGGGACTGCATCTCCACTACCTTGTAAATCAGAACTTTGAGTCACAGATTCGGAGTGTGGCCCCATAAGGAAACCGCCTGCTTCGGTTTGGGCACCTGGGCAGTATTCTAGACCTCACACAAATCGGATGACTTATGTGGCGCAAATCTATTTGGTGCCACTTTGTACCAATGTTTATATGTTTAAATAAATAAAATATAAATGGTGTTTAGTAACTTACAGTAAAATATTATGAATCTAATAAGAACTTTGAAGATTACATTTTTAAAGTATATCTTTCATGTATTTTAGTCTAATAGATGATTGCTTTCCTGGTACAATATGACCTCTTTATTTTGCTTAGTATTTTTAAGCATAAAAGTTGTATAGTATAGGGAGTTATTGTTATGTTAGATATCTGCTGATGACAACCTCAGCTGCTTTAACGTAGTACATGTGATGTTTAACCACCAAACTATTGTTTTTATTATTACTTATTTAATCACATAAACATTGGCAACGTAAAAAAAAGATTCAGTTCCACGGTAGCCGGTGACCAACGATTGGTTCATACGTCATTTGTTCCTTCAGGATCCTAGAATCCATGTCCACCATTGGTTTTGAATCAGGGTTTTCCAACTACCCTAGGTGAACTCTCCGTGTCCAGCGCCGGACATTCGCATTTCGTCTTCTCAATTTCGTTAACAACACCGTCGATGAGAGAAGGCAGTGAGTATACACGTGGCCATGTGAGAGCATTTTGAGAGAGAGAGATTTGACTTTCTCCGTTCCCAGCCGTACCAGGGCATTTGGGGGCAGTAGTAGTTCTATACCAGGTTGAAGTAACTATCCATCGCTTCTTAGTTTCCAATCATTGTCTAATTAACATCAATCCTCCATATAACTTTCTTCTTAACTATTTCATCTGAAATCAAAATTCATGAAACGAATGAAGTTTGCCTTCAGAAGAACCTTCATTAAGTTGTAAATGGAATTTTGCACTATATATATGTTCGTATATTGTTTAATTTCTTATATCGTTTTCTTGCCTTACTTTCTTTACATCTAGATGAATAGACATTTAACAAAACAAATTAATGAAGATCTAAATGTTCAACATAATGAATTCAATGAAACATGAACAACTTTACTTTCTCATTTTTTTTTAAAAAAATTTTGTTCTTTTAAATATTAGAATGAATAATTTCCCAAGTGCTCAAAATTATGCAATACAATGATCAATATCGATATGTGGTTGTGTGTGTGTGTGTACGTGTGTAATCTCTCTCTCTCTCTCTCTCTCTATATATATATATATATATATATATATATATATATATATATATATATATATATATATGCATATCTATTAGAACAATTCTCTTGATGTATTTCTTTTGTACTCTCTCTCTGTCCCTCTCGTACCATCTCCATCATCACCCCTATCCCCATCATCATCATTATCATCATCATCCCCATCCCCATCAACATGTGAAATAAAATCATGAATACTTGATAAAAAGAAAACAACAAAATCTCAGATATCGACTATCATTTACATTCATTCTTTATTGTCAATTTTTTTTTATGAAGATGTTTTATTTTTAAAAGTGAAATCATTCAGTGATCTTTTGTTTTGTATCTGTGTGTGTGTATGCGTGTGTGTGTGTGTGTGTTTGTTTGTTTGTTTGTTTGTTTATGTGAATATATTCACATCTGTTTTTAAAACAAAAAATTTTTTTCTCTTTTTGATAGTAACACTGATTACGTAATTTTCTACTACTACTACTATTCTTCTTCTTATTATTAACCCGATCTCGTTTTGTTCTATTTTGTGACTGTATTATTATTATTTTTTGTTTCTCATACTGAATTAGATTAGATTTGTCTTTTTGTTTTTCTATTACATAAAATGTATCTAACGAAGAGAAAAAGAAAACAAAAACAAACAAGTAAACAAAAGAAAATGGTAGAGAGAAAAATGACTACCTTCATTGTGGTGTTTTTTTTTTAATTTTCGGTTCACATTTCTAAAATGTTCACTTGTTTATGTTTCACTTTTTTCTTCTTCTTTTTCTTTTTTTTTCTTTTTCACAGTGGCTTATTTTCTCTCACATAGATTGTTGTTCCGTTTTTCTTTTTTTTTTCGCAGTGGTTTATCTTCTCTCACATAGATTGTCATTTCGTTTTCTTTCTGCTTTTTCTCTCTTTTTTTTCTTTTTCACAGTGGCTTATCTTCTCTCACATAGATTGTTCTTCCGTTTTTTTTCTTTGGTATGTTTTACCTTTACACTATAATTGTTATAATCATTATAAATTCTCTTTATAAAATATGGAATTAGATCATGTTGACAAGCAGGTAAGCAAATGTTTGTTTATTTTTTTTAAATACAAATAAATGAGTTTTGTTTGTTGTCTGTTGGTTACTGTTTAAAAGGTGATCTTTTCACTGTGTGTATATCAATACATGATAGTTTATACCTTTTAAACAAACGTAATAATGTTAAGTATGTAATAATGTGTGAATATTACTGATGATATTATGTCTATTCTAACAAGAGATACTAGACTTTAATTCAGGTTAGGATCTGAAAAGTTGGAATAATGAACATTTCCCAAATACAATCCAAATGATCTTGATTGTCTAGTCATAGTATTCTGACATTAGACAATGAGTTTTAAGCGTTCTTTAAACCCTGAGCTGAGCTATTTCATTTACTAACTTACATATGTGTTGTATGCAGTATAAGCTATATTGCTATATAGAGCTGAAGATATTGTGGATGGTTTAGCATTAATTTGGCAAGTTTTGCTGACTGTTCATGTACAAAATTCGTTTGCTGATCAACTGATTTCATTTGTATCGGTGGTTGTTTTTCACTGTTCTCAAGGATCATTGTCATTGGGTGGGACATTGTAAGACATGTCTCCATTTCTAACATTAATGAGTTTGACTGTCGTGTAAGCGGAATAGGTCAACTTTGACCTGTTCGTGCAGTGAATAACTGATTCACGCGATCATTGATCGGAATAACTATACATGTGATGTGAATGTGTAAACGAAGGGTGCGAATAGTCCACCAGGGTGTTTAGTACCTTTGTGGTTGCGCCACAGGTTTGAGCTGTACTATCCAGATTGTAGCGACAAAGGATTATACGGTGTTTGGTTCCTCTGTGAAACAGGATTGAGCTTCTTGAGTTATAAAATTTAAGCCTAGATGGTGTCTGGTTCTCCTGAAAACTGATGTAAAATTACTTATATTATTTAACTATCTAACAAGCTACATTATTAGTTAAAAGTTTTAGTTAATTATAATGGTGGATGGTAGCTTAATTTCGTGGGTTGGTTGAAGTTAAACATTAAAATCATTGAATGCCGGCCGGCTCAGTGGTCCAGAGGTTAAGCGTTCATGCACTAAACCGATAAGTCCTGGGCTCGAATATGGCGGGGCGGGGTCGTGGGTGTGCATTGTTGAGGAGTTCCACAGTAGGACGAAACGGTGGTCCAGTACTTCCATGTTTTACAAGGTGGTCAATTGACCCATGAACTCAACTATTAGATTACTATAATATCCACAAAATCCCTTAGTGATAATTAATTATTCATCCATAAATTACGCTTATTCTCATAACCCTATTCAAGTGTTTAATGAGTTATAGAAGGCATTTACAATCATAAGTTTTTATAAAACATTTCTAATCATTTCACCGTGCGATTTGCTAGTTGGACTCGTAGCAGTGTTTTTATGTGGTTTTTCTACGTTCAGTAGGACGTTGATAAATACTTCAACTGGAACATTGTCCGAGTCAAAACATGTGCTACAGGATGAATGACAATTTTCAGTTGAGCCTCTCCAACGATGGCTGACGGTAATATGGTCTATTTGAATCTATTGATTATTCGATTATGGAGGTTGCCACGTTAGATAGTGTTTCTCCTCATGATTAAAGTTAGTGTTTGCGAGAAATAAATGGTTATCTGAGCATAGTTGTGTTATATTTAGAGCTTATATTCCTGATATACCGCGTATAACTTGAGCACTAGAACGTTAGAACCCTTCCAATCGCAACGAGAAGACAGAAAACTAGTGAAAGGAATGTTATTCGAGAGGGTATCGACGACAACTCTAGTCAAAAATACACTTGCATATATATCTAGATTGTACACACACTTTGATTAATAATTAGGATGAAATCACATATATAGAAAATACTCAGTTATTACGAATCATATGCTGAGCATAGTTCATGTCACCTTAATACAATAATATCGTATGTTGTACAGAATAAAAGGTCACATTGGATAACAAAACAAATACTAAATTGAGTAATTATGATATTGGATTAGAAAACGGAAGTAATGTAGAATAAACTTCATAATTATTCAGTCAATCGGATCTTGACTTTTCTTTCCATCATATCAAGTTGTAACAGACGGTCGCTATTATCTGTTCGCAACACCGTAAGATCCGCCCAAAGTCAATTCGGTTTGGTTTAGTTTACCTACTTAAGCAAAAAATCACCTGCCACTATTACTACATCAGAGAGTTTAACTTTTTGAAGGAGGTTGGGTGGCTCTCTATAAAATCCATCTTTAGCTTAGTCCGAGCTGCAATCAGTGGGTGTGTAGGTCGAAACAACGAGAAGGCAGGGTCGTGTGTCCCTAACTTTTCGAGTTCGTATTGTCCCATTTAGTTGAACAACTTATATGTGAATGTATATAGGCATCCAATCGAAAAAGGATTGTTATATCTTAAAAATTAGTGCTATATCAACAGTAGCGAGGCTGCGTAAATTAGCTGTGGGGGGTCTCCAGGTATATGAAGGGTAAATCTTGGCTGTTATTTATATTGAAAAAATGAGGTCAAACGAATGACTATACTTGAAATCTGTATGCACGTTTCGGACATGCAGTATTCATCAATGGCGTAAGGCTTTAAAGTCCTAATTAAAGAAACCTGTTTTCCTAACCGTCTCGAGGTTCGAACATTAAAAGCTCCAAAATGTAATCAAGAGTCTGGTTTCAGGAGGCTAGGACCTAAAAAGAAAGCTAATTTAGTGGTGGTCTTAGCGACCTAGGAGTATGACTACAAAGCTCAATGGACAACTAATAGAGGCCGGTCACGCACAATCTTTATGGAGAAAGAAATCTGTGGGTAATGTGTGGTCCGACATTTTTACAGTCGACCTTTTCTAATCCCTTCCATCACCATTGCAGATGCTGATTGTCTGATGGATCACTCAACTACTGTCTCACCTCTCAACATCCGGAGGCACGACTTCGCCCTCGGGCCTCAAGTTGCTGCTTTTGATCTCACTGTTCTCCAACCAACCTGCTTGGCATGGTATGATCTAAAGGATAATATGTTTAAGCAAATTTTGCTTGAATGAATGACCGAAACAGGCAAACACGAATACCACTTCTAGGTAGCAGATGCAGTCGCGTTATTTGTTTCTGTTCATGACTAGTAGTGTCGCTGTTTCATCGCAAATCATTCAAAGGATTTACTTTAGTGAATCAGTTTTGTAACAAGTCGTCACTTGACCACACTCCTTAACACCAACTAATTTATCCATATTCGTTCTTTTTTCATTTGGAAAGTCGGAAACTAGTTTATGAAATTATAAAAGACTACTTCTCAGCAAACATATAATTATTACTATTACATACAACTTCCTGATTCAGGTCACTTTGTTTTCAGTGAACATACAGTATAGAATACTAGTTAATTAATACTTAGTTGCATTTGTACCCTGTCAATTTAAATAGAATGAAAACATGAATAACAATGAAAGTTCCTAACATTGATCCATTCATGATATCAATCTAAACTAAACAATCTCCACAACCCTATACTGATAATTATCATGTGGTCACTAATGACTAGATTCAAGCTGGATTTCCTGAAGTTCTAGTGAGAAGCCGTGACCAGTGGAGTCCAACCATGTTTGTTATGAAGCAGTGACTCACTGAAGACAGTGATGGATGGTCGCGCAATATCGTGGATTGGTTGAATTTAAATGTTAACACCGTCGGGTCCCGTCTAAGTTGTCTAGAGGTTAAACGTTCGTGTGCCAGAATGAAGGTGCAGATTTCGAGTCCTACATGCGTGGTCGTGAATGCATACTGCTGGGGAGTCCGATAATGGGACGAAACGGTCGTCTAGTGCCTTCAGTTTTTCCATGGTGGTCTAGCTTAGATCGACTCAACTATTTACATTTCATGTTATTACATTTTGAAATTTACGCTGTTAATGTTACATTAAAAAAAGACTTTGAAAACTGAATAACCATAATAGGCATGCAAATTTCGAACTTTCCACATACAGGAATTTCACGTTTTCTTATCAGTTGCATACAACCCAAGTTCAGAATTATGAATATTTGTATAGAGAGTGCTGGTGGGCGGCTTATGCTCCTCCACGAAGAGTAACAGGCGTAAGTATGATGAATATAAAGTGAATGGAAATAATTTAATAAAAATAATTGACAGACAAAATATATCAATCTTATTCCATTTTACAAGGACATTCAGCGTCAAATGTTTCCGATTTGACCTACATATACAGAAGGAGAATGTGATAAGCCTTTCCCTGCCATAGTGTTCGAAGGTTCATCTAATAACCTTTATTGATCCTAAACTTTTTTTTCCTTAACCCTGTCCCCCAACCTTGTTATTTCCTTATTATTCTTTCATCCTCTGATATTAATCTGTTACATAATCATATGAATGTTCTGAGATTAGATGGTGGTTGGAGGTAGTCAACAGGAAACCCTGGACCCGGGTTTCGTGCTACTTGGCACTCGTCAGCAAGGTGATCGATAGCATTCGATCTGCACTAATAAGGACTAGACAAGCATGACATTGATCACCACCCAGTGATCAATCAATTGTGATCATATGAATGCTCAAATCTTTATTTATTTTATCATGTTGAGTGATTAATTAATCCCTTTTTTTAATTTTATTATCTTTTCATAACCTCTAAATTACTACCTCCTAACAATGTAAATATTCACCGATTCTAACCATGTTTATTCGTACACTTCATATCCCTATTCTTCTTCTTCTGATTATTAGGATTTTGGTTATGTTTGGAACATTTATCTAAATGATTATAACTTGTGACCCTTGTGTCCTATTTAATATATCACACGATACAATCGTCAATTAGAGTCATCGGACCAATGACATATAAACCAGTACGAGTAGCCTAGAATTCTTATTAGTCCTTTGAAATAGTAGTTTCTCTCTTAACTCAGCCAATTCAGTCTAGAACGCCAATAACAGCTTTCACTCCATGAATTCTACATTTCAAACCTATTTGGTGTATATACCAGTCAAACAGGCCACATCACATCACGAAATAGGAAATAACATTTGTACAAGATTAAGCCAAAAAGTGGCTGTGATTGTGAGGAACTGTGACTAATAGATTGAGAATAACTTGAGAATAGTTAATCATATGACAGTAACTGATAAGTCAAATGAAAGCTTATAATAAAAGGAATATAATTATATATAGCTTAGTTTGTTAACATTTATACAACAAGAATATATGTATAATATCAGTCCGTAAATAGTCCTCAGAAGTTACACCAAATATAATGTTCACTAGAATATACCCTGGTCTAACCTCACTATTACTTACCCGGTGATCCCAGCAGACGCCAGCAATATTTCTAAGGCATCTGTGGCTATTAGTATTTGACCACAGATGCCTTAGAAATATTGCTCACATCTGCTGAGATCACCGGGTAAGTAATAGTGAGGTTAGACGGGGTATTAGGGAATGATGGTAAATCAGTTGATGAGGTTCTGAATCTTCATCGACTGAGATGGTTGGGCCACCTGTTACGTATGCCTGAACACCGATTACCACGACGTGCAATGCTATCCGGTATTGGAAATGGTTGGAAGAAAGTTAGGGGCGGCCAAACTAAAACGTGTCATCAGTGCTTGAAGTCACTAACTTCTAGTCTGAGCCATGTTGGTAGATGCAGACTACTTGGTTGGGGTCCGCATGACTATCGTAACCAATGGTTGGAGACTCTGTGTGACATGGCTCAGAATCGATCACAATGGCGTCGGTGTATACACTCCCTGTCTTCCCTTAAACTAAGAGATTAAAATCGCTTCATATCTTTCTTTCTACGAACCAATTCTTTCTTCTTGTACTATATCTCTATATACAATCTTTCTCCTACATATTACTACCTTTGACCTAACCACTGCTATGAATCCGGTGTTCATCTTGTTGTGCTGATGCGGTATGGCAACCTGGACCGATGCACATATGTGCCTGGTCCTACGTTGTAGCTGACTGACTGAGAATATAACAGATTATATGAAGAGTAATTGGGAGTTTTGTCTCAAAGTGTGAACGATAATTCACATTAAATTCACTCTGTATTGTTTACTTGAATCTTCTCATTGATGTTTAGGACTGCCATTGATCAGTCTCTTATTGGCATATGTACACACTATGTGTATTGCCTCGGTATTACATTAATTCACAAGCATTCTAAGCAAAGATAGATGGTGGCTAGCAGTGGAATCCAGAACGCACGCTGCTTTATCCTATTTAGAACTCGTCAGCTGAATGTACCTGCACCGCAGAGTTGATGTCCACTTCGTGACTCCAACCCAGTATCATTCGCTCCAAACACCATTGTGTTATCCACTTAGCTACTGTGTCCTGATAGCCACTTGATTGTGCAATAGAGTGAAGTTTAAATTCACTTTGAATTTTTAATTGTTGAGATCATGAGTCAATTGAAGCTAGACCACCATGGAAAACCTGGAAGCACTTCGTATTGTTCATTTAAATCTTCTCACTATCCATCTTTGCTTAGAATGCTTGTGAATTAAGGCAATATCGAGGCAACACGCACAGTATACACATAAGCATATAAGAGACTAATACAATTGCAATCCTAAACATCAATGGGAAGATTCAAGTAAACAATACCAATTGAATTATCCCACATTTAAAAAAAAACACAAAAACAGTTCAACTATGACATAATCGTTACTTGGATCCATCATAACCTACATTAGTTTCCTTTTTATAAAGATGATTTATACTGTAGAACCAATCATACGGAAGTATATACATATATATGCAATAGGGAGAGAAGGAGAAAGATTGACATTAGTGAAGTATGTACTGTTTAGTTTAGGTAAAAAGTGACCTTGAACTAGTCAAATCCATCTTTCACATAGTGTTCAATAGGTAGAACCAAGTTAAAATGATCCTTATCAAATTTTAATTTGCTACAATTTCTTATTTTATTTTAAAATATAACTTCTGATTATGATATTCATTGGGTTGTAACTAAGTAGTAGAACACTTACTAATTTACACTTATTACTTCTCATGGAGGAGCACAGGTCACTCACCAGCATTCTTTATTAAACTCTGCCCTGGAAAATCCTTTTCAGTTCTTTCCAGTTGCCATTCATTTTATAATGTCTGCTTCTGATTCCTGATATAGTGTGTTCCTTAGTCTACTTCTTTTCTGTTGCTATTCAGGATTCCAAGTTAGTGCTTGCCTTGTGATGTGGTTTGATGATTTCTGTAATGTATGTCCTATCCACCTCCATTGGCTTTCCTAAGTTCTTTTTCAAATCAAAGCTGATTTGTACTCTCCCACAGTATGCTGTTGCTGATGGTAATCGGCCAATAGATTTTGAGTATCTTGTGTAGACAACTATTTATAAATACCTGTACTCCAATGATGATGGTTGCAGTAGTTCTCGAAATTTTAGCTCCGTACAGTAGAACTGTCATGACGTTCGTATTGAAGATTCTGACTTTGATGTTGGTTGACAGTTGTTTTGGGTTCCATATGTTCTTCAACTGTAGTGATGCTATTGCCAATTCTTGTATTTACGTCTGCATCAGATCTTCCTACTTCATCGATAATGTTGCATAGTTACTTGAAAGTTTCCATCGCTTTCAAAGTTTCTTCATCAAGTGTGTTTGGGTTGGTGTTCTGCGTGATGTTTTTGAATATCTTGCGTTTTCCCATATATAAGTTGAGGCATAATGCAGTAGAGCCTGTTGCACCATTCAGTGGTTGTTATCTACGACCAGTAGAACCTGTAGCATCATTGATGAACACGGTGAATCTGATGCAGATGTGAAGGCGCGGATCGGTAAAGCAAGAGCAGCATATTTACAACTGAAGAACATCTGGAACTCAAAACAACTGTCAACCAACACCAAGGTCAGAGTTTCCAATACAAAAGTAAAAACAGTTTTATTGAGTGGGGCGGAAACCTGGTGAACATAAAAAAACCATCATCCAGAAGATACAAGTGGAGAAGATTTGTAGCTCAGGTGGATGATTTGATGGAGTTTGTTCTCTGAGCTGGATGGTTTGGTCGTGGAGCTTTCATCGTTCTTCTGAACGACATCATCAGCACAAACTTCTATCTGAAGTTTGTGCTGATGATGTCGTTCAGAAGAACGATGAAAGCTCCACGACCAAACCATCCAGCTCAGAGAACAAAACTCCATCAAAAAGAAGATACAAGTGTTTATTAACAATTGTCTACGCAGAATACTTCAGATCAGTTGACCAGACACTATCAGCAACAACCTAATGTGAGAGAGAACAAATTGGATTCCAGAGACGAGAGATCAAAAAGAAGCACTGGAAGTGGATATCACACATATTGAGGAAAGCACCCAACTGCGTCACGAGGCAAGCCCTCACATGGAATCGTCGAGGTCAAAGGAAAAGAGGAGGACGAAAGAACACATTACATCGAGAAATGGAGACAGACATGAGGAAAATGAACAAAAATTGGATAGAACTAGAAAGGTAGGCCCAGGTGAGAGTAGGTTGTAGAATGCTGGTCGGTGGCCTATGCTGTATTGAGAGTAACAGGCGTAAGTATGTACGTAAATATGTAAGTATCCACTTGGCTACGGAGTCTAATCATTTCCTGGTTTGTTCAACAAAGATAAATTGTAATTTAACAGTAGCTAAGTGGACCACACATTCACACCTTATGCGAAAGACACTGGGTTCAAATTACAAGAGTAAACATCAATTCAGATTATGTAAACCATTTTGGTGATCTTATTCGAATTTACGGAGGGTTAAATAAGGTGAGTAACATACATAACTATGCAACTAAAGCAAATCGACAAGACAATACTAATTGAATTCACGAGTCAGTTAAAGCTAGACTACTATGGAAAACCTGAAAGCACTGGATAACCTTTTTTTCCTTGTATGGGACTCCTCAGAAGTACACACCCACGACCCCACACGTTGAATTTGAATCCAGTTCATAAAATCAAATGAATAAATTAGTACAATCTTCACAAACTCCTATTCTGACAATAAGTCTTTCTTGTAAAATATGTATCAAAGTTGGAAATTAGGTAATTCAGTGGTTCAAGTAACTCATCATTATCATTTCAGATAGCCTTACTTTATCCATTGATATACATACATATATCTTTGTTATCATGGTACATCAAACTATATCATATATTATCTCATATTACAGTTAAATATAAGTAACATACATATTATATTCGAACAGGTTTATGCCTAATGTTCATGTGTGGCTACTTCTTCTTCTTCTTCTTCCTCCTCCTCTTCTTCTTCTTCCTCCTCCTCCCCCTCCCCCTCTTCTTCTTCTTCCCCTCCTCTTCCTCTTCTTCTTCTTCTTCCTCCTCCTCCTCCTCCTCCTGTTCCTCTTTTTCTGCTTCGTCTTCCTCTTCTTCGTCTTCGTCCTCCTCTTCTTCTTCTTCTTCCTCTTCTTCTTCTTCGAGGATATGCAACTAGAAGAAAATCTTTTAGTTTATTTGTCATAAATCATATACTGGATTATTGTGTATATTAATATTAGTATAGATGAAAGTTACTACTAATAGTAACAAGTAGTGTTAAATAATTTATTGAAAGTTTAATTCATTTAGAAATATACTACTTATAAGTAATTTTCAGAATGAATTAAAAACTGTTAGAGAAACATTAAAAAACCAGAAAACATTTGATAACTGATTTATTACAGTTTTAAATTCATTAAGATTGTATCGATGATATAATTAGGTAGAATTTCGACGGAAACAAAATGATTTGGAATTGTCTATAATGGAAATGTTCACTGTTAATCAATCCAACATACCGAATAAGTCAGTCAGTCAACTATAACTTAGCAACAGGCACATTTTGCATCGATCTAAGTTGCAATATTTCATTACCACAACAAGATAAACACCAAATTCATAGAATTAGTCACTTCAATGATAGTAATGTATAAAGAAAGATTATGTATAAGGATACAGTACAGGGAGAAAGAATTAATTCATAGAAAGAAAGGTATAAAGCAATTTTAATCTCATAGTTTAAAGGAAGACAGAGAGTGTATACACCTACAGCATTGTGATCGATTCTGAACCATGTCACCAAGAGTCTTCAACTATTGGTGACGATAGTCATATGGATACCAACCAAGTAGTCTGTATCTACCAACAAGGTTCAGATTGGAAGTTAGTGACTTCAAGCACTGATGCCATGTCATGGTTTGGTCACCCCTAACATCCAACCATCCCCAACACTAGTCAGCATTGCACGTCCTGGTAATCGGTATCCAGGCATACGTAACAGGTGGCCCAACCATCTCAGTCAATGAAGATTCACAACCTCATCAACTGATTAACCATCATTCCCTAATACCGTGCGTCTAACCTCACTATTACTTGCCCGGTGATCCCAGCAGATGCGAGCAATATTTCTAAGACATATGTGGTCAAATACTATTAGCTTATGACTATCTTCTACTCTTAATAGCCGTAAAGTAGAACAGAACGAACTGCCGCGCAGGTAGGTGATGTAAGTTGGCGAAAGCCAAACGAGTTTTACTAGTCCGTGTTGAGATATTGTCAGACACCAACCCATTAGGTCTGATCAGACTTCCATGGCCAGTCCTGAAGCAACAACTTGCATTTAGAGGGGGGGGAACGCATTCCACACATCCTGGCATTGTTGCCCAATGCTACCAAAAGACTGCATTTTATCAGTGTCTTCACCAAACAGGACTATGTCATACCACATAAAAAGCACAAGCCTAAGAATAATTTGGTAATCCATTACAATCCTCTATTACCTTAAACTTGGAAAATATTTGGAGTGTTTGGTTGTCCAAACATTGTTTTAGGTATTTTTTAAAGAAAAAACAAACCACTGAAAACCAGGAATCATTTTTTAAAATTCTTATCAGAATATGGGTTTTGTGGAGGATGTAGTCATCTAATCTAACTAGTTGAATTTATGAGTCAATTGAAGCTAGATCACCATGGAAAACCTGAAAGCACTGGAAGGTTATTTTGTCCTGGTATGGGATTCCTCAGCAAAGCGCATCCATGATCCTGCCTCGCGCGATTCTAACCCAGGAACTATCAGTCTCGCGCGCGAACGCCTAACCTCTAGACCACTGAGCCGGCAGGTATTAAACGGTGTTAATGTCTAACTCTAACCAATCCACGAAGTTAAGCCACCGCCACCACTGTCTTCAGTGAGTTACTATCTCACATCAGACCCAGTTGAACTCCACTGGTCACTGTTTCTCACCAGAACTCCAAGAATTACCTCTTGAAGCCAGTGACTAGTGAGCCTACGATGATTATTTTCAGAAGGAGTTTTGTGAAGATTTTAGTAATTTTATAGTTAAATTCATGAGTCAATTAAAGCTAGACCACCATGGAACACCTGGAAGCAGTGGACGGTCGTTTTGTCCCAGTATAGGACTCTTCAGAAATGAGCATCCACAATTCGTCACGTAGGACTCAAACCGTGGACTTTCTGTCTCGTGAACGGACGCTTAACCTCTAGACTACTGAGCCGGTTAGCATCCAACGGCGTTAATGTCTAACTTCAATCAATCCAAAATATTGCTCAAACGTTCACTATTGTTTTCACTGAATAACTGCCTCACAACAGACACGGTTAAACTCCATTGTTCGCCAAAGCATTTAAATTCTTGGTTTAAGGAAATTATCCCATAAATAAAGAGAGTTTCAAGAAGAATAAATCCTTTTCAAGTTGTCCATTCATATTGATAGTTTTTGAATAAATACATAAATCAATAGAAAGATAGAACAGATTTCATCATAAGGTGTCATAAGACTTAAACTATCAATAAGGTTTGGTTATTCATCAGAGGTTTAGAGAAAAATAGGTTAAGAATAATTTACGGGTCAGAACTAGAAGAGATAATTGTTCAATTGACAGATATAAAGAAAAATAAAGAACATAAAGGTCATAATAACAGTCGAATAATAATTACAGGGTAATAATAACTGACTATAGTTTAAAATGAGAAAATAATGCGAAGAACAAAACAAGTCTAAAATATTGTGGAGAAGGAGATTGAGCTGAATGAAGGATGAAAGATTAGAAGCGTCGTTTCAACACACTATGTTGAGGCTTGAATTGATGGATCACCAACTCTTTAGTAATGTATAAGTTTTTAATCTAACCTCCCTTTAATCCAATCCATGCCCTGAGTGAATCAAGTGCTTCTATATTGAAATGATGATCGTTTTACATTCCCATTTTAAAACCATATCGGGTAATATTCTGAAACGAAGTTAAAAAGTATTCACTTTATGCGCCCAATGTAACTTCCTCCATAAGAGAAAGTAAATTTATAGATGCACATCAATATAATGTAAAGCGGAAGTACATCCTTAACACATCCGTGAATGGTAGGCCGGTTTGAGAAGGCAATACGAAGTTTAGCTGGATAAAATGTTTTATGCTGAGATTTTGAAATCCGCTTATTCAAGATTTTGGCGGTCGTATCTTCTTTAAATCTTATATTCATGAAAAGTTTTTTTATCTCTTAATACTTCCTTAGGATGTTGTCTTTGTATTAGGATCCTAGCGACAAATCTAATTGGATAACCATGTCCGATCAGTATCTGTCTCAGTTAAAGTAGTTCGTAATCGATTATGTCATGAGAACATATTTGCCTAGTCCTAGAAAATAAAGAGCTAACCATTTAACAGTCATATTCATATCAAGTATAGAGCGTTATATTGTTGTAATGTATCGAATACACGCCGCCTTAAAGTTTCGTGGTTACCTCATTACTTTTCAAGTATTCATTGATTTAAATTTTACGATATTGTGTACCTATCACTTCACTTTATCGTCTAGAATGACGTCGAAATCAATAACACATAACGAGATTAGTATTAAATCGTTCAGGTTTGTATCTAATCTGTTGAGTTGATTAACAAGAACTCCATCAATCTCATTCGTGGATTGAGTAATATCTCTATTCTGATGTCATATAACTTTGTTATCGTTCACATTGTTCCCATCAATTGTGATGTTTTTTTACAAATCATGTGGAATGACATTATCACAAAATTCTGATATGAATAATATGACATAGCACAAGATAGGGGCGGCCTGCTTGAGCATCTGGGCTACCTGTTCCTGCCATCTAGATATTTCAACAAGTTATCTATTGTTGTTTGTTTTAATATATCATTATGTTTATTAATCGCATAGAGTATTCTGCTGCGTTTCTGAAAAGTGTACAACCTTTCGTTGTCAAAGTTACAGAAAACCCAATAAGAGACAATATGGTTGCTGGCAATGTACAACGAAAAGAATGTACATTATTCAGTTGTTCATTCACTGAAGTGCTAACATCTAACTGGCGATTCCTCAATATTTATCGCCAGGACCGACCAAGAAGAAAGAAACGGAAACTTGTTGAAATACTTTGCGCTGAGAATTCTATATTGTACCAAAATTATAATATTGAATAAAGCTAATAATAATAATATTGTAAGAAACTAAGATATCTGATAATTGAAGATGACCACTCAGTATAATGAATCGATTGAAGTTAAGTAATATAAATCATCGGATACCGGTTCATTGGTCACAACGTAACATGAAAGTACAGAACACGGGTGGGGACAACCGACTTGTATTTAGCACAAAATGACAGAGTTACTTGTTAAAATAGAAAAACCATGTAGTAAATCGTTCCTTTGCAAAATATCAATGCATCATATCAACCTGGACTGTTCCTGTTTGCAAACATCAATCCATTGTCTCAAATTTCATTTCCTTACAAATTGCATTGTGTTGTCGCTCTTCCTTTCTTGATCTTCTCCCATCTTCTGCTGCCAGACATTACATTTTAACTCGCGTCATATACTACTCATATCAATATAAGTAGCACACACCATACTACGATCGATCTCGAGTAGGGTCTAGATATGTACTGTGGAGCTGTCGAATTATAGCACTTCTTTTACAATTATGTTTGTTTACGGTTAATTTTGTTAAGCCATTCAACTAACTTATTTAACAGACAATATTATTCGAACAGTAAAAATTTGTTTACTTCTTTGTATTATTATTAATACTAACTTGTCTGTATGACTATATATGCTTGGTCACATGTTACAGCCTACGTACAAATTCCTCACTTTACCTTAAATGTTAGTTGCTCAAATATTGCTCAGTGAACCATTTGCTTTTCTATATATATACCATCGGGATTAATTGAATAACGCTTCAAACGTCATCGCGTTATCCACTTAGTACTGAGTACTGACAGTCACTGGTTTATGCAATGGACTCAGTAGCTAAGTGGATAACGCGATAGCATTTGAAGTGAACAGTACTGGATTCCAGTAGCAGAGTGGACATCAACTCTGAGATGCAGGCACATGCAGCTGACCAGTATCAAATAGAATGAAACGCTCTTCAAACTGGATTCAAATTCTAGCCACCACCACCATCTATCTTGGCTTACAATGTTTGTGACTGAAGGCATTATGGCGATAATCCGTAAAATATGCCCATATTGTAGTGAGAGATTGATCCATTACAGTCCTAAGCATCAATGAGAAGATTGAATCGAACAATACAAAATGAACTATCTCTTTTTTATTCATATTGTTGATAAGACTCAATCATCATTCTGTGTTTTAATACATCCTGTATTAATTAGAGTTGAAGATAAAAGTTTGATAGATGTATATTTGAAAATGTAACACTGATCATTGTAATGAAAAGTAACATTCATTTGTTCATTTGTTAATGTACTGAGATACTACTCTGTAAGTGACAGTCGTTATACAGTGTATGATAAACGATAAACTTTAATATTTAGTCATTTGAATGCTTGATTTCAAGTTGTGAAGATGAATGGATACGACCTATTTTGTTCTTGTTAGGATGAAATCAATAAACATTCTGTGACTAGGAGAGATCGTTGTGAAATAGTTCATTTCAAGCATTACGTAATAATGTGATTGTAATTGGAAAGATGAATGTAATGATATATTATATTGTAAAAGTGTAAATAGATTCTTTAATGTGTAAATATCTTAAATATAAATGGATATTTTGAATTGGGTGGAGTGGGGTTAGGTGGGGTGGTTGACAATGTTTCTCTCATGCTAATTTTCTAGTGAATGAGAACACCAGTTGTGACAATCGAACGTACTTAGATACAAAAATTACAGAATCTCTTAGTAAAATCTGTGAATCATATAGTAAATACTTCATTTGGCGAAATGTCAATCAATCGTCTCAAACTTCATTGTTCTTTCATTTCCACATCAATCACTCTCCATTCTCGTTCTCTTTTCTTTGACTTTGTTAACCTTCTATCGTCAAGTTTCTCACTTTCGATTAATGATACAATACTACTTATATCTGTCAACATCAGTAGTACACACACCACAGTAATATAAATCATATAATGTATATATATATATATATATATATATATATATATATCCTGGTGATCGACTGGATCATGAGGACGTCAACGTGTGAAGGGAAGCACGGGACACAATGGACACCTAAGATGCAGTTGGATGATCTAGACTTCGTAGATGATCTGGCCCTTCTATCCCAAACGCAACAACAAATGCAGGAGAAGACAAACAGTGTGGCAGCAGCCTCAGCAGCAGTAGGTCTCAATATACACAAAGGGAAAAGCAGGATTCTCCGATACAACACAAAATGCACCAATCCAATCACAATTGACGGAGACGAATTGGAAGATGTAAAACCTTTACGTATTTGGTCAGCATCATTGACGAACAGGGTGGATCTGATGCAGATGTGAAGGTGCGGATAGGCAAAGCAAGAGCAGCATATTTACAACTGAGGAACATCTGGAACTCAAAGCAACTGTCAACCAACACCAAGGTCAGGATTTTCAATACAAATGTCAAGACAGTTCTACTATATGGGGCAGAAACCTGGAGAACTACGAAAGCCATCATCCAGAAAATACAGGTGTTTATTAACAGTTGTCTACGCAACATTCTTCAGATCCGTTGGCCGGTCACTATTAACAACAACCTACTGTGGGAGAGAACAAACCAGATCCCAGTGGAGGAAGAAATCAGGAAGAAGCGCTAGAAGTGGATAAGACACACATTGAGGAAAGCACCCAACTGCGTCACAAGACAAGCCCTCACATGGAATCCTCAAGGCCAAAGGAAAAAAGAAAGACCAAAGAACACATTACGCCGAGAAATGAAAATAGACATGAGAAAAATGAACAAGAATTGGATAGAACTAGAAAAGAAGGCCCAGGACATAATGGGTTGTAGAATGCTGGTCGGAGGCCTATGCTCCATTGGGAGTAACAGGCGTCAGTAAGTATATATATATATATATATATATATTTGAATCTGTAAGACAACTGAATATCTTATCTACAATTTAATGTTTACTACCATAATACTAACTGATTTTCATTTTTCTTTTTTTAAATGGAAAAATGGATGGATATTAGAAATTGTTTGTGTTTAATGTATTGGGCGTATCTATGAACACAATATATCTGTATCTGTATGGTAATTTTGTCCTATTTTTTCTTATGATTGTTATTATTAGTTAGCAATTTGATTAATTCTACACGATAACTGATTACTATACACACACACTCTCTTTCTCTCACACACACACACTCACACACACACACACAAATAAACATGCATAACAACAAATACAATAAATGACAATAAATCTTATATTTAAATCATATTTCAGTGAAGAATTCAGTTGTAAACATAGAACATTGTACTCATAGTAATAATAATAATAATAAAATTGAATAAAACTGAAGGTCATTGATTGTTATTACTATTATTAGTGGCAGTATTATTGAACAAAGAAAGAGCTATTGATGAAACTGAAGAGGTAGTTTATATTAAATGACGAAATATAACTGGTTACAGACTATTTGTTATGTAATCTTAGTATAAGATACTTAATAAGAAAGATAGTTAGTTATTTAATGGATGGTGATATTATTCTAGACAGTTTTATAGGGTTTGATTAGTAGTAATGGTGAATGAGATATGAAATTGATTTTTATCTAATTATATGTTATATGAAGGGGTATAGACTACTGACCAGCATTCTCTATTCAACTTTGTCTTGGACAATCCTTTCCAGTTGTATCCAGTTGCAATTCATCTTTTTCATGTCTGCTTCTAATTCTCCACATAGTGTGTTCTTCGGTTTTCCTCTTTTCTGTTTCCATTCAGGATTCTAAGTTAGGGCTTGCTTCGTGATGCAGTTTGGTGATTTCCTCAATGTGTGTATTATTGGCTTCTAACGTATTTTTCTAATTTCATTTTCAGGTGGAATGTTGTTTGTCCTCTCCCACAAAAGCCTGTTGCTGATAGTATCCGGCAAATGGATGTTGAGTATCTTGCCTAGACAACTATTTATAAATACTTGTACCTTCTTGATGATGGTTGTACTAGTTCCCCACGTTTCACCTCTATACAATAGGACTGTCTCGACGTTCGTATCGTAGATTGTGACTCTGATATTAGCTAACAGACAGCTATTTTGAGTTTCATATTTTCTTCAAGTGTAGGAATGTCGCCCTTGCTTTGCCAATCCTCGCTTTTACGTCTGCATCAGATCCTTCTCGTTAACCGATGATTCTTCTCAGATACATGAAATATTCCACCTCCTCCAGAGTTTCTCCATCAAATGTGATTGGTTTGGTGTTCTCTGTGTTGTATCTGAGGATCTTGCTTTTTCCTTTTTGTATGTTGAAGCTTACTGATGCAGAGACTGCTGATATACTAGTTGTCTTCATCTGCATTTGTTCATGTGTATGGGTCGTCTGCGAAGTCCAAATCTTCTAATTGATTCTGAGCTTTCCATTGTATTCCGTGTTTCTACTCAGATATCGAAGTCATTATAATGTAATCGACCACTAGAAGAAAGAGAAAGGTGGAGAGTAAGCAGCCTTGTCTGACTCCAGTCATGCCTAATTGCATAATATTGTAAACATGTATTCACATAACAAATTAATAAATTATTACTGCTGAATACAAATCTGAATATTAATCTAATTGTAAACAGGCTACATAAAGTGTGGATTAATTGAAGTTAGACATTTACACCGTTGAATTCAGTCGTTCGCGCGCGAGATCGATAGATCTTGCGTTTCAATCTCACGAAGCGGGATCCTGGATGCTTACTGCTAAGGAGTTCTACAATAGAACGAAACGACAGTCCAGTGTTTCCACGTTTTCCATAGTGGTCTAACTTCAATTGACGCATAATTTCAACTATTAAAGTTAAATAATTCTCTATCACAATTCTTTAATTTTACTCTTTGGATCTTTACTCTTGTGTTCAGTTTGTTATGTGAATTCAGTCTAAGATTATCAAAAGTGGCTAAGAAATCGATCCAAGCCTTGATTTAGAAATACTTTTCAATTCGAAATAGAAATAATCTTCATCATTATCACGTTAGTTTATTATTTGTTTAATCAAAATGGAGTTAGTTTGATTATACTCAACATTGTTTTCCAGCTTTCTCAAAACATTCTAAGTACTCTAACACTCAATAAATCCAAAACTGAAGTTAAAGAGCATTTGTTTTTCAAGACAAGAGAATTTAAAAAGGGTAGCACAATAAGTAAGCTGTTTTGCTAGACTACTAAATACTTGTAAAATATTAAGTGATCAAAATAATTTGTTATTAAACAGTCAGTTAGTCAATCAGCTACAACGTAAGACCAGGCACATATATGCATCGGTCCAAGTTGCGACGCCTCATTATCACAACAGCAAATTGATAGTAGTTAATTCAATGGTGGTTATATATAAAAGAAAGATTGCATAGAAGAATTAGTTGGTAGAAAGAAAGATATGAAGCAACTTTAATCTCATCGTTTAAAGGAAGACAACGAGTTTATACACCGACGTCATTATGATCGATCGTGAGCCATGTCACCTACAGTCTCTAACTGTTGATTAGGATAGCCACACAGACCGCAACAAAGTAGTGTACATCTACCAACATGTTTCAGACCAGAAATCAGTGACTTCAAGCACTGATACCATATTTTGGTTTGGCCACCCCTAACTTTCTTCCAACCATCCCCAACACTAGTCAACATTGCGCGTCGTAGTAATCTGTGGCATACGTAACACCTGGCCCAACCAAATCAGTAGATTTTTATTAAACAATTTCAGACCAAATTAGAAGGACAGAATTATGATACATATATAATTCATGTTCACGAAGATAGTTAAACTGAACTAACTCACATAATCTATTGTATTCGATAGATCTAGTTCGTCATTAGTATTTTGTATTATTCTTGCTAAGAAATCACAGAGTCAAAATATTCATAGTTGTCAGAGACTGAATTTTCATACTCTAACGCCTTATGACGGTTATCATATGATTATTGCTGAAAAATAGCAATGAACAACCTTAGTTATCAAATGAAAAGCCTTACATCAAATTCTGAACTTTAGTTATTCACTGAGAGCCAAATCTACTATCCCAATGATGGGGATGACAAAATAAAGAAACACGCATCGACTGACTACATTTGAATGTTTAAAACACTTTTTGACTGTTCTATAGAACTGGAGTAAACCATGTGATTCAGTTAACATTTATTAAATGTTTAATTAACGCCGAAACAAGGCAGTAAATTATCTTAATGTCACAAAATTTTGGAAGCATTTTGACTGTAAAATTCTGGCATAGAAATACATTCAATATCCGTAATACAGTTACTAAGAATGCACTTAAATATTCTGCCAAGTTACCAAAGATTAACGAATACAAAATCAAAAAATACTTGCGATCAAATAATGATAAATTTTATTTTATACTTGGGGTCCGACTAAAGTTCAAAGATCGATCGTAAGCAGGATAGTGAACATGCACTCCGAAAAATTCCCACACTGCGACAAAACAACTATACAGTGCTTCAAGATTTTAAATGTTTATCTAACTAAAACCTATATGTTGAGTATGAATGAAAATCAAAAACAATCAGAAATAATTCCCGTAATCCGGAAAATAGCATCTCATCATTTTTAACAAATATATATTACCTACTTGCGAGTAGTATCAAATTAAATACAAAATATTTATCATAAAACAATTACAATTCATCACAAGAAGAAAAAAAAATAGCAAGCATCAAAAAACAATTTATTTGATAATATTAAAAACAAATAACACACTCACCGATATAGACAAACAAAAGTTTGCGCCTGCATATACGATTGGAGTGAGTGACAATGCAAGCGGTATTGTTGATGTGAGTGAGTGAGTGTTGGTGTTGTGTGTGTGTGTGTGTGTAAGTGAGCATAGACAGTTGTCAAAATCCTGCCCCAGGTGAGACTCGAACTCACGACCTTCAGATTATGAGACTGACGCGCTAACCTACTGCGCTACTAGGGCGTAGCTGGCCGCCACGGCCCCAGCCTCACCATATCCATCCACACACACCCAAACATCACTAACACAACACAACCAACATTTACACAACTAACTTACACTCAACTAATATGCTCACCTCCACAACAACAAACAAACACAACTACGACCACTACTAACTACACCATCACTACAAATACTAACAGCAATACCACTGCTTCATAATCATACTACTCACTCACTATACAACCTCCATATCTACCACTAACACTAAACCACAACCAACACGACTTCGACTACTCCACCAACACCATGTGATTTCACGTCCACACACAACCGACTCATCAACCTACCTCTCTTATTCACTAACATAGTTCATAATCAGTTGAGTTGATCCACATCGTTGCACACCCAATGACGCGTCGACTGCAAGTCATGTGGTAGTGTGTTGTAATGAGTGTGTCGGATTTCGTGTAACCAGCATGAAATTCATCTTCATCCACTTTCATCATTAATATCCACAGGCGGTCTTGCCTCGTTTTGTCCATCTACACGCCTTCCATCACACACGGATACACATGCTTCAAACATTCATGCAGACTGGAGGCAGAACATCAAACCAGTCGAGAGACGCCAGCCACTTCATATTTGTCATCCACCGAACAACCTCCACACAATGCTGTTCCGTCGCAGCTTGTCAGCCAACATCATCACCATCATCATCATCATCATCATCATCATCATCATCAACTTCTTCCGTCAACTTCATGTCAACTCGAGGAACACATCATCTCACACACAGACATGAACACGAACACACGCACGCACGCGACCATACATACAGGTAGCGTCACACAACGAAACACTGACATATGGAAGCTGTGAACAGAACATGTCAGCTGGTCGCAGCTCGAATGGAACATCGAGTGATCAGTCATTATCGATGTGCTTAATCGGCATCTGATCACTGACCAGGTGTCTGGTGTTTGCCAGTTTCAATGACGGAATAACTGTATCGGATACAGTGTGGTGCGCACTCGTCAGTCGAATGAGAGCAGTCGACGTCGACTATGGACTGTGTGGAGAAGATGAGAACTGGACGACTAAACCAAATCTACACTCTCTCACATCGCATCCAACCACCAATCTCACACCTATTGCCATCACAATAAACACCACAAACACTACCGACATGAACTCCAGAAACTAAGCCAGCATCAACGACAACATCGACATCAGGATAATTGGATACACTCAATCAGAGTATATGTAACAGCCGACTATCCACCTGGATCTCGCTGCTCCATATCAGCACAGACATTCTCTGCTACAGCCGTCACGGGGATGATATTCGTGGTGTCTCTTCTCTCGTCCCCATCCACTGATGTCGAACTTGATCGAATGGCAAGACAGCAGGTCATGCCAATGACGTTGACTTCTGGCATCTCTCAGCACGCTTCATATGGCATGCATGCCTCAAAGCTCCACCGATCAGATGATTGACTGGTTGATTGTCACACAGATGACTAACGGGTCGAACAATTTGAGAGATGGAATGCAGGCTTCCAGTGAGTGAGTGAGTGTGTGTGTGTGTGTGTGAGTGAGTGAGTGAGTGTGATTGAGGCGGTCAATTGCACACACGACAGTTTGTGCGTGCATATACGATTGGAGTGAGTGACAATGCAAGCGGTATTGTTGATGTGAGTGAGTGAGTGTTGGTGTTGTGTGTGTGTGTGTGTGTGTGTGTGTGTGTGTGTAAGTGAGCATAGACAGTTGTCAAAAGCCTGCCCCAGGTGAGACTCGAACTCACGACCTTCAGATTATGAGACTGACGCGCTAACCTACTGCGCTACTAGGGCGTAGCTGGCCGCCACGGCCCCAGCCTCACCATATCCATCCACACACACCCAAACATCACTAACACAACACAACCAACATTTACACAACTAACTTACACTCAACTAATATGCTCACCTCCACAACAACAAACAAACACAACTACGACCACTACTAACTACACCATCACTACAAATACTAACAGCAATACCACTGCTTCATAATCATACTACTCACTCACTATACAACCTCCATATCTACCACTAACACTAAACCACAACCAACACGACTTCGACTACTCCACCAACACCATGTGATTTCACGTCCACACACACAACCGACTCATCAACCTACCTCTCTTATTCACTAACATAGTTCATAATCAGTTGAGTTGATCCACATCGTTGCACACCCAATGACGCGTCGACTGCAAGTCATGTGGTAGTGTGTTGTAATGAGTGTGTCGGATTTCGTGTAACCAGCATGAAATTCATCTTCATCCACTTTCATCATTAATATCCACAGGCGGTCTTGCCTCGTTTTGTCCATCTACACGCCTTCCATCACACACGGATACACATGCTTCAAACATTCATGCAGACTGGAGGCAGAACATCAAACCAGTCGAGAGACGCCAGCCACTTCATATTTGTCATCCACCGAACAACCTCCACACAATGCTGTTCCGTCGCAGCTTGTCAGCCAACATCATCACCATCATCATCATCATCATCATCATCATCATCATCAACTTCTTCCGTCAACTTCATGTCAACTCGAGGAACACATCATCTCACACACAGACATGAACACGAACACACGCACGCACGCGACCATACATACAGGTAGCGTCACACAACGAAACACTGACATATGGAAGCTGTGAACAGAACATGTCAGCTGGTCGCAGCTCGAATGGAACATCGAGTGATCAGTCATTATCGATGTGCTTAATCGGCATCTGATCACTGACCAGGTGTCTGGTGTTTGCCAGTTTCAATGACGGAATAACTGTATCGGATACAGTGTGGTGCGCACTCGTCAGTCGAATGAGAGCAGTCGACGTCGACTATGGACTGTGTGGAGAAGATGAGAACTGGACGACTAAACCAAATCTACACTCTCTCACATCGCATCCAACCACCAATCTCACACCTATTGCCATCACAATAAACACCACAAACACTACCGACATGAACTCCAGAAACTAAGCCAGCATCAACGACAACATCGACATCAGGATAATTGGATACACTCAATCAGAGTATATGTAACAGCCGACTATCCACCTGGATCTCGCTGCTCCATATCAGCACAGACATTCTCTGCTACAGCCGTCACGGGGATGATATTCGTGGTGTCTCTTCTCTCGTCCCCATCCACTGATGTCGAACTTGATCGAATGGCAAGACAGCAGGTCATGCCAATGACGTTGACTTCTGGCATCTCTCAGCACGCTTCATATGGCATGCATGCCTCAAAGCTCCACCGATCAGATGATTGACTGGTTGATTGTCACACAGATGACTAACGGGTCGAACAATTTGAGAGATGGAATGCAGGCTTCCAGTGAGTGAGTGAGTGTGTGTGTGTGTGTGTGTGAGTGAGTGAGTGAGTGAGTGATTGAGGCGGTCAATTGCACACACGACAGTTTGTGCGTGCATATACGATTGGAGTGAGTGACAATGCAAGCGGTATTGTTGATGTGAGTGAGTGAGTGTTGTGTGTGTGTGTGTGTGTGTGTGTGTGTGTAAGTGAGCATAGACAGTTGTCAAAAGCCTGCCCCAGGTGAGACTCGAACTCACGACCTTCAGATTATGAGACTGACGCGCTAACCTACTGCGCTACTAGGGCGTAGCTGGCCGCCACGGCCCCAGCCTCACCATATCCATCCACACACACCCAAACATCACTAACACAACACAACCAACATTTACACAACTAACTTACACTCAACTAATATGCTCACCTCCACAACAACAAACAAACACAACTACGACCACTACTAACTACACCATCACTACAAATACTAACAGCAATACCACTGCTTCATAATCATACTACTCACTCACTATACAACCTCCATATCTACCACTAACACTAAACCACAACCAACACGACTTCGACTACTCCACCAACACCATGTGATTTCACGTCCACACACAACCGACTCATCAACCTACCTCTCTTATTCACTAACATAGTTCATAATCAGTTGAGTTGATCCACATCGTTGCACACCCAATGACGCGTCGACTGCAAGTCATGTGGTAGTGTGTTGTAATGAGTGTGTCGGATTTCGTGTAACCAGCATGAAATTCATCTTCATCCACTTTCATCATTAATATCCACAGGCGGTCTTGCCTCGTTTTGTCCATCTACACGCCTTCCATCACACACGGATACACATGCTTCAAACATTCATGCAGACTGGAGGCAGAACATCAAACCAGTCGAGAGACGCCAGCCACTTCATATTTGTCATCCACCGAACAACCTCCACACAATGCTGTTCCGTCGCAGCTTGTCAGCCAACATCATCACCATCATCATCATCATCATCATCATCATCATCATCAACTTCTTCCGTCAACTTCATGTCAACTCGAGGAACACATCATCTCACACACAGACATGAACACGAACACACGCACGCACGCGACCATACATACAGGTAGCGTCACACAACGAAACACTGACATATGGAAGCTGTGAACAGAACATGTCAGCTGGTCGCAGCTCGAATGGAACATCGAGTGATCAGTCATTATCGATGTGCTTAATCGGCATCTGATCACTGACCAGGTGTCCGGTGTATGCCAGTTTCAATGACAGAATAACTGTATCGGATACAGTGTGGTGCGCACTCGTCAGTCGAATGAGAGCAGTCGACGTCGACTATGGACTGTGTGGAGAAGATGAGAACTGGACGACTAAACCAAATCTACACTCTCTCACATCGCATCCAACCACCAATCTCACACCTATTGCCATCACAATAAACACCACAAACACTACCGACATGAACTCCAGAAACTAAGCCAGCATCAACGACAACATCGACATCAGGATAATTGGATACACTCAATCAGAGTATATGTAACAGCCGACTATCCACCTGGATCTCGCTGCTCCATATCAGCACAGACATTCTCTGCTACAGCCGTCACGGGGATGATATTCGTGGTGTCTCTTCTCTCGTTCCCCATCCACTGATGTCGAACTTGATCGAATGGCAAGACAGCAGGTCATGCCAATGACGTTGACTTCTGGCATCTCTCAGCACGCTTCATATGGCATGCATGCCTCAAAGCTCCACCGATCAGATGATTGACTGGTTGATTGTCACACAGATGACTAACGGGTCGAACAATTTGAGAGATGGAATGCAGGCTTCCAGTGAGTGAGTGAGTGTGTGTGTGTGTGTGTGAGTGAGTGAGTGAGTGAGTGTGATTGAGGTCGGTCATTGCACACACGACAGTTTGTGCGTGCATATACGATTGGAGTGAGTGACAATGCAAGCGGTATTGTTGATGTGAGTGAGTGTTGTTGTGTGTGTGTGTGTGTGTGTGTGTGTGTGTGTAAGTGAGCATAGACAGTTGTCAAAAGCCTGCCCCAGGTGAGACTCGAACTCACGACCTTCAGATTATGAGACTGACGCGCTAACCTACTGCGCTACTAGGGCGTAGCTGGCCGCCACGGCCCCAGCCTCACCATATCCATCCACACACACCCAAACATCACTAACACAACACAACCAACATTTACACAACTAACTTACACTCAACTAATATGCTCACCTCCACAACAACAAACAAACACAACTACGACCACTACTAACTACACCATCACTACAAATACTAACAGCAATACCACTGCTTCATAATCATACTACTCACTCACTATACAACCTCCATATCTACCACTAACACTAAACCACAACCAACACGACTTCGACTACTCCACCAACACCATGTGATTTCACGTCCACACACAACCGACTCATCAACCTACTCTCTTATTCACTAACATAGTTCATAATCAGTTGAGTTGATCCACATCGTTGCACACCCAATGACGCGTCGACTGCAAGTCATGTGGTAGTGTGTTTTAATTAGTGTGTTGGATTTCGTGTAACCAGCATGAAATTCATCTTCGTCCACTTTCATCAATAATATCCACAGGCGGTCTTGCCTCGTTTTGTCCATCTACACGCCTTCCATCACACACGGATACACATGCTTCAAACATTCATGCAGACTGGAGGCAGAACATCAAACCAGTCGAGAGACGCCAGCCACTTCATATTTGTCATCCACCGAACAACCTCCACACAATGCTGTTCCGTCGCAGCTTGTCAGCCAACATCCACCATCATCATCATCATCATCATCATCATCAACTTCTTCCGTCAACTTCATGTCAACTCGAGGAACACATCATCTCACACACAGACATGAACACGACACACACGCACGCACGCGACCATACATACAGGTAGCGTCACACAACGAAACACTGACATATGGAAGCTGTGAACAGAACATGTCAGCTGGTCGCAGCTCGAATGGAACATCGAGTGATCAGTCATTATCGATGTGCTTAATCGGCATCTGATCACTGACCAGGTGTCTGGTGTTTGCCAGTTTCAATGACGGAATAACTGTATCGGATACAGTGTGGTGCGCACTCGTCAGTCGAATGAGAGCAGTCGACGTCGACTATGGACTGTGTGGAGAAGATGAGAACTGGACGACTAAACCAAATCTACACTCTCTCACATCGCATCCAACCACCAATCTCACACCTATTGCCATCACAATAAACACCACAAACACTACCGACATGAACTCCAGAAACTAAGCCAGCATCAACGACAACATCGACATCAGGATAATTGGATACACTCAATCAGAGTATATGTAACAGCCGACTATCCACCTGGATCTCGCTGCTCCATATCAGCACAGACATTCTCTGCTACAGCCGTCACGGGGATGATATTCGTGGTGTCTCTTCTCTCGTCCCCATCCACTGATGTCGAACTTGATCGAATGGCAAGACAGCAGGTCATGCCAATGACGTTGACTTCTGGCATCTCTCAGCACGCTTCATATGGCATGCATGCCTCAAAGCTCCACCGATCAGATGATTGACTGGTTGATTGTCACACAGATGACTAACGGGTCGAACAATTTGAGAGATGGAATGCAGGCTTCCAGTGAGTGAGTGAGTGTGTGTGTGTGTGTGAGTGAGTGAGTGAGTGAGTGTGTGATTGAGTCGGTCAGTTGCACACACGACAGTTTGTGCGTGCATATACGATTGGAGTGAGTGACAATGCAAGCGGTATTGTTGATGTGAGTGAGTGTTGTGTTGTGTGTGTGTGTGTGTGTGTGTGTGTGTGTAAGTGAGCATAGACAGTTGTCAAAAGCCTGCCCCAGGTGAGACTCGAACTCACGACCTTCAGATTATGAGACTGACGCGCTAACCTACTGCGCTACTAGGGCGTAGCTGGCCGCCACGGCCCCAGCCTCACCATATCCATCCACACACACCCAAACATCACTAACACAACACAACCAACATTTACACAACTAACTTACACTCAACTAATATGCTCACCTCCACAACAACAAACAAACACAACTACGACCACTACTAACTACACCATCACTACAAATACTAACAGCAATACCACTGCTTCATAATCATACTACTCACTCACTATACAACCTCCATATCTACCACTAACACTAAACCACAACCAACACGACTTCGACTACTCCACCAACACCATGTGATTTCACGTCCACACACAACCGACTCATCAACCTACTCTCTTATTCACTAACATAGTTCATAATCAGTTGAGTTGATCCACATCGTTGCACACCCAATGACGCGTCGACTGCAAGTCATGTGGTAGTGTGTTGTAATGAGTGTGTCGGATTTCGTGTAACCAGCATGAAATTCATCTTCATCCACTTTCATCATTAATATCCACAGGCGGTCTTGCCTCGTTTTGTCCATCTACACGCCTTCCATCACACACGGATACACATGCTTCAAACATTCATGCAGACTGGAGGCAGAACATCAAACCAGTCGAGAGACGCCAGCCACTTCATATTTGTCATCCACCGAACAACCTCCACACAATGCTGTTCCGTCGCAGCTTGTCAACATCACCATCATCATCATCATCATCATCATCATCTTCCGTCAAATTCATGTCAACTCGAGGAACACATCATCTCACACACATGAACATGAACACACACACACGCACGCACGAACGACCATACATACAGGTAGCGTCACACAACGAAACACTGACATATGGAAGCTGTGAACAGAACATGTCAGCTGGTCGCAGCTCGAATGGAACATCGAGTGATCAGTCATTATCGATGTGCTTAATCGGCATCTGATCACTGACCAGGTGTCTGGTGTTGCCAGTTTCAATGACGGAATAACTGTATCGGATACAGTGTGGTGCGCACTCGTCAGTCGGATGAGAGCAGTCGACGTCGACTATGGACTGTGTGGAGAAGATGAGAACTCGACGACTAAACCAAATCTACACTCTCTCACATCGCATCCAACCACCAATCTCACATCTATTGCCATCACAATAAACACCACAAACACTACCGACATGAACTCCAGAAACTAAGCCAGCATCAACGACAACATCGACATCAGGATAATTGGATACACTCAATCAGAGTATATGTAACAGCCGACTATCCACCTGGATCTCGCTGCTCCATATCAGCACAGACATTCTCTGCTACAGCCGTCACGGGGATGATATTCGTGGTGTCTCTTCTCTCGTCCCCATCCACTGATGTCGAACTTGATCGAATGGCAAGACAGCAGGTCATGCCAATGACGTTGACTTCTGGCATCTCTCAGCACGCTTCATATGGCATGCATGCCTCAAAGCTCCACCGATCAGATGATTGACTGGTTGATTGTCACACAGATGACTAACGGGTCGAACAATTTGAGAGATGGAATGCAGGCTTCCAGTGAGTGAGTGAGTGTGTGTGTGTGTGTGAGTGAGTGAGTGAGTGAGTGATTGAGGCGGTCAGTTGCACACACGACAGTTTGTGCGTGCATATACGACCGGAATAAGTGACAATGCAAGCGGTATTGTTGATGTGAGTGAGTGTTGTGTTGTGTGTGTGTGTGTGTGTGTGTGTGTGTGTAAGTGAGTCATAGACAGTTGTCAAAAGCCTGCCCCAGGTGAGACTCGAACTCACGACCTTCAGATTATGAGACTGACGCGCTAACCTACTGCGCTACTAGGGCGTAGCTGGCCGCCACGACCCCAGACTCACCATATGCACACACACACCACAAACATCACTAACACAACACAACCAACATTTACACAACTAACTTACACTCAAATAATATGCTCCACAACAACAACATACAAAACAACTACGACCACTACTAACTACACCATCACTACAAATACTAACAGCAATACTGCTTCATAATCCTACTTCCACCATTACTACTACTCACCACTCACTACAAATCACTATCACACTCAACTACCACTGCTTCATAATCATACTCACTCACTCACTATACAACCTCCATATCTACCACTAACACTAAACCACAACCAGCACGACTTCGACTACTCCACCAACACCATGTGATTTCACGTCCACACACAACCGACTCATCAACCTAACTCTCTTATTCACCAACATAGTTCATAATCAGTTGACTTGATTCACATCGTTGCACACCCAATGACGCGTCGACTGCAAGTCATGTGGTAGTGTGTTGTAATTAGTGTGTTGGATTTCGTGTAACCAGCATGAAATTCATCTTCATCCACTTTCATCAATAATATCCACACGTGGCCTTGCCTCGTTTTGTCCATCTAAACGCCTTCCATCACACACGGATACACATGCTTCAAACATTCATGCAGACTGGCAGCAGAACATCAAACCAGTCGAGAGACGCCAGACACTTCATATTTGTCATCCATCGAACAACCTCCACACAATACTGTTCCGTCGCAGCTTGTCAACCACCATCATCATCATCATCATCATCATTCCGTCAAATTCATGTCAATGTCAACTCGAGGAACACATCATCTCACACACTGACATGAACACGACACACGCACGCACGCACGAACGCCACCATACATACAGGTAGCGTCACACAACAAAACACTGACATATTAAAGCTGTGAACAGAACATGTCAGCTGGTCGCAGCTCGAATGGAACATCGAGTGATCAGTCATTATCGATGTGCTTAATCGGCATCTGATCACTGACCAGGTGTCTGGTGTTGCCAGTTTCAATGACGGAATAACTGTATCGGATACAGTGTGGTGCGCACTCGTCAGTCGAATGAGAGCAGTCGACGTCGACTATGGACTGTGTGGAGAAGATGAGAACTCGACGATAAACTAAATCTACACTCTCTCACATCGCATCCAACCACCAATCTCACATCTATTGCCATCACAATAAACACCACAAACACTACCGACATGAACTCCAGAAACTAAGCCAGCATCAACGACAACATCGACATCAGGATAATTGGATACACTCAATCAGAGTATATGTAACAGCCGACTATCCACCTGGATCTCGCTGCTCCATATCAGCACAGACATTCTCTGCTACAGCCGTCACGGGGATGATATTCGTGGTGTCTCTTCTCTCGTCCCCATCCACTGATGTCGAACTTGATCGAATGGCAAGACAGCAGGTCATGCCAATGACGTTGACTTCTGGCATCTCTCAGCACGCTTCATATGGCATGCATGCCTCAAAGCTCCACCGATCAGATGATTGACTGGTTGATTGTCACACAGATGACTAACGGTCGAACAATTTGAGAGATGGAATGCAGGCTTTCAGTGGGTGAGTGAGTGAGTGAGTGTGTGTGTGTGTGTGGTGAGTGAGTGAGTGAGTGTGTGATTGAGTCGGTCAGTTGCACACACGACAGTTTGTGCGTGCATATACGATTGGAGTGAGTGACAATGCAAGCGGTATTGTTGATGTGAGTGAGTGAGTGTTGTGTGTGTGTGTGTGTGTGTGTGTGTAAGTGAGCATAGACAGTTGTCAAAAGCCTGCCCCAGGTGAGACTCGAACTCACGACCTTCAGATTATGAGACTGACGCGCTAACCTACTGCGCTACTAGGGCGTAGCTGGCCGCCACGGCCCCAGCCTCACCATATCCATCCACACACACCCAAACATCACTAACACAACACAACCAACATTTACACAACTAACTTACACTCAACTAATATGCTCACCTCCACAACAACAAACAAACACAACTACGACCACTACTAACTACACCATCACTACAAATACTAACAGCAATACCACTGCTTCATAATCCTACTTCCACCATTACTACTCACCACTCACTCACTCACCTAATCACTCATTCACTCACTCACTTCACTCAATCACTCATCACTCACTTCATAATCATACTACTCACTCACTATACAACCTCCATATCTACCACTAACACTAAACCACAACCAACACGACTTCGACTACTCCACCAACACCATGTGATTTCACGTCCACACACAACCGACTCATCAACCTACTCTCTTATTCACTAACATAGTTCATAATCAGTTGAGTTGATCCACATCGTTGCACACCCAATGACGCGTCGACTGCAAGTCATGTGGTAGTGTGTTGTAATGAGTGTGTCGGATTTCGTGTAACCAGCATGAAATTCATCTTCATCCACTTTCATCATTAATATCCACAGGCGGTCTTGCCTCGTTTTGTCCATCTACACGCCTTCCATCACACACGGATACACATGCTTCAAACATTCATGCAGACTGGAGCAGAACATCAAACCAGTCGAGAGACGCCAGCCACTTCATATTTGTCATCCACCGAACAACCTCCACACAATGCTGTTCCGTCGCAGCTTGTCACACCATCACATCATCATCATCACATCATCTCAACTTCTTCCGTCAAATTCATGTCAACTCGAGGAACACATCATCTCACACACAGACATGAACACGACACACACGCACGCACGCGACCATACATACAGGTAGCGTCACACAACGAAACACTGACATATGGAAGCTGTGAACAGAACATGTCAGCTGGTCGCAGCTCGAATGGAACATCGAGTGATCAGTCATTATCGATGTGCTTAATCGGCATCTGATCACTGACCAGGTGTCTGGTGTTTGCCAGTTTCAATGACAGAATAACTGTATCGGATATAGTGTGGTGCGCACTCGTCAGTCGGATGAGAGCAGTCGACGTCGACTATGGACTGTGTGGAGAAGATGAGAACTCGACGACTAAACCAAATCTACACTCTCTCACATCGCATCCAACCACCAATCTCACACCTATTGCCATCACAATAAACACCACAAACACTACCGACATGAACTCCAGAAACTAAGCCAGCATCAACGACAACATCGACATCAGGATAATTGGATACACTCCATCAGAGTATATGTAACAGCCGACTATCCACCTGGATCTCGCTGCTCCATATCAGCACAGACATTCTCTGCTACAGCCGTCACGGGGATGATATTCGTGGTGTCTCTTCTCTCGTCCCCCATCCACTGATGTCGAACTTGATCGAATGGCAAGACAGCAGGTCATGCCAATGACGTTGACTTCTGGCATCTCTCAGCACGCTTCATATGGCATGCATGCCTCAAAGCTCCACCGATCAGATGATTGACTGGTTGATTGTCACACAGATGACTAACGGGTCGAACAATTTGAGAGATGGAATGCAGGCTTCCAGTGAGTGAGTGAGTGAGTGAGTGAGTGAGCGAGTGAGTGAATGTGTGATTCAGTCGGTCAATTGCACACGCGACAATTTGTGCGTGCATATACGATTGGAGTGAGTGACAATGCAAGCGGTATTGTTGATGTGAGTGAGTGTTGGTGTTGTGTGTGTGTGTGTGTGTGTGTGTAAGTGGTGATAGACAGTTGTCAAAAGCCTGCCCGAGGTGAGACTCGAACTCACGACCTTCAGATTATGAGACTGACGCGCTAACCTACTGCGCTACTAGGGCGTAGCTGGCCGCCACGGCCCCAGCCTCACCATATCCATCCACACACACCCAAACATCACTAACACAACACAACCAACATTTACACAACTAACTTACACTCAACTAATATGCTCACCTCCACAACAACAAACAAACACAACTACGACCACTACTAACTACACCATCACTACAAATACTAACAGCAATACCACTGCTTCATAATCATACTACTCACTCACTATACAACCTCCATATCTACCACTAACACTAAACCACAACCAACACGACTTCGACTACTCCACCAACACCATGTGATTTCACGTCCACACACAACCGACTCATCAACCTACCTCTCTTATTCACTAACATAGTTCATAATCAGTTGAGTTGATCCACATCGTTGCACACCCAATGACGCGTCGACTGCAAGTCATGTGGTAGTGTGTTGTAATGAGTGTGTCGGATTTCGTGTAACCAGCATGAAATTCATCTTCATCCACTTTCATCATTAATATCCACAGGCGGTCTTGCCTCGTTTTGTCCATCTACACGCCTTCCATCACACACGGATACACATGCTTCAAACATTCATGCAGACTGGAGGCAGAACATCAAACCAGTCGAGAGACGCCAGCCACTTCATATTTGTCATCCACCGAACAACCTCCACACAATGCTGTTCCGTCGCAGCTTGTCAGCCAACATCATCATCATCATCATCATCATCATCATCATCATCATCATCATCATCATCATCACTTCTTCCGTCAACTTCTTCCGTCAAATTCATGTCAACTCGAGGAACACATCATCTCACACACAGACATGAACACGAACACACACACACGCACGCACGCGACCATACATACAGGTAGCGTCACACAACGAAACACTGACATATGGAAGCTGTGAACAGAACATGTCAGCTGGTCGCAGCTCGAATGGAACATCGAGTGATCAGTCATTATCGATGTGCTTAATCGGCATCTGATCACTGACCAGGTGTCTGGTGTTTGCCAGTTTCAATGACGGAATAACTGTATCGGATACAGTGTGGTGCGCACTCGTCAGTCGGATGAGAACAGTCGACGTCGACTATGGACTGTGTGGAGAAGATGAGAACTGGACGACTAAACCAAATCTACACTCTCTCATATCGCATCCAACCACCAATCTCACACCTATTGCCATCACAATAAACACCACAAACACTACCGACATGAACTCCAGAAACTAAGCCAGCATCAACGACAACATCGACATCAGGATAATTGGATACACTCCATCAGAGTATATGTAACAGCCGACTATCCACCTGGATCTCGCTGCTCCATATCAGCACAGACATTCTCTGCTACAGCCGTCACGGGGATGATATTCGTGGTGTCTCTTCTCTCGTCCCCCATCCACTGATGTCGAACTTGATCGAATGGCAAGACAGCAGGTCATGCCAATGACGTTGACTTCTGGCATCTCTCTGCACGCTTCATGTGGCATGCATGCCTCAAAGCTTCACCGATCAGATGATTGACTGGTTGGTTGTCACACAGATGACTAACGGGTCGAACAATTTGAGAGATGGAATGCAGGCTTCCAGTGAGTGAGTGAGTGATTGAGGCGGTCAATTGCACACACGACAGTTTGTGCGTGCATATACGATTGGAGTGAGTGACAATGCAAGCGGTATTGTTGATGTGAGTGAGTGAGTGTTGGTGTGTGTGTGTGTGTGTGTGTGTGTAAGTGGTGATAGACAGTTGTCAAAAGCCTGCCCCAGGTGAGACTCGAACTCACGACCTTCAGATTATGAGACTGACGCGCTAACCTACTGCGCTACTAGGGCGTAGCTGGCCGCCACGGCCCCAGCCTCACCATATCCATCCACACACACCCAAACATCACTAACACAACACAACCAACATTTACACAACTAACTTACACTCAACTAATATGCTCACCTCCACAACAACAAACAAACACAACTACGACCACTACTAACTACACCATCACTACAAATACTAACAGCAATACCACTGCTTCATAATCATACTACTCACTCACTATACAACCTCCATATCTACCACTAACACTAAACCACAACCAACACGACTTCGACTACTCCACCAACACCATGTGATTTCACGTCCACACACAACCGACTCATCAACCTACCTCTCTTATTCACTAACATAGTTCATAATCAGTTGAGTTGATCCACATCGTTGCACACCCAATGACGCGTCGACTGCAAGTCATGTGGTAGTGTGTTGTAATAGTGTGTCGGATTTCGTGTAACCAGCATGAAATTCATCTTCATCCACTTTCATCATTAATATCCACAGGCGGTCTTGCCTCGTTTTGTCCATCTACACGCCTTCCATCACACACGGATACACATGCTTCAAACATTCATGCAGACTGGAGGCAGAACATCAAACCAGTCGAGAGACGCCAGCCACTTCATATTTGTCATCCACCGAACAACCTCCACACAATGCTGTTCCGTCGCAGCTTGTCAACATCATCATCATCATCATCATCATCATCATCATCATCATCAACTTCTTCCGTCAACTTCATGTCAACTCGAGGAACACATCATCTCACACACAGACATGAACACACACACACGCACGCACGCGACCATACATACAGGTAGCGTCACACAACGAAACACTGACATATGGAAGCTGTGAACAGAACATGTCAGCTGGTCGCAGCTCGAATGGAACATCGAGTGATCAGTCATTATCGATGTGCTTAATCGGCATCTGATCACTGACCAGGTGTCTGGTGTTTGCCAGTTTCAATGACGGAATAACTGTATCGGATACAGTGTGGTGCGCACTCGTCAGTCGAATGAGAGCAGTCGACGTCGACTATGGACTGTGTGGAGAAGATGAGAACTGGACGACTAAACCAAATCTACACTCTCTCATATCGCATCCAACCACCAATCTCACACCTATTGCCATCACAATAAACACCACAAACACTACCGACATGAACTCCAGAAACTAAGCCAGCATCAACGACAACATCGACATCAGGATAATTGGATACACTCAATCAGAGTATATGTAACAGCCGACTATCCACCTGGATCTCGCTGCTCCATATCAGCACAGACATTCTCTGCTACAGCCGTCACGGGGATGATATTCGTGGTGTCTCTTCTCTCGTCCCCATCCACTGATGTCGAACTTGATCGAATGGCAAGACAGCAGGTCATGCCAATGACGTTGACTTCTGGCATCTCTCAGCACGCTTCATATGGCATGCATGCCTCAAAGCTCCACCGATCAGATGATTGACTGGTTGATTGTCACACAGATGACTAACGGGTCGAACAATTTGAGAGATGGAATGCAGGCTTCCAGTGAGTGAGTGAGTGTGTGTGTGAGTGAGTGAGTGAGTGAGTGAGTGAGTGATTGAGGCGGTCAATTGCACACACGACAGTTTGTGCGTGCATATACGATTGGAGTGAGTGACAATGCAAGCGGTATTGTTGATGTGAGTGAGTGTTGTGTGTGTGTGTGTGTGTGTGTGTGTGTAAGTGAGCATAGACAGTTGTCAAAAGCCTGCCCCAGGTGAGACTCGAACTCACGACCTTCAGATTATGAGACTGACGCGCTAACCTACTGCGCTACTAGGGCGTAGCTGGCCGCCACGGCCCCAGCCTCACCATATCCATCCACACACACCCAAACATCACTAACACAACACAACCAACATTTACACAACTAACTTACACTCAACTAATATGCTCACCTCCACAACAACAAACAAACACAACTACGACCACTACTAACTACACCATCACTACAAATACTAACAGCAATACCACTGCTTCATAATCATACTACTCACTCACTATACAACCTCCATATCTACCACTAACACTAAACCACAACCAACACGACTTCGACTACTCCACCAACACCATGTGATTTCACGTCCACACACAACCGACTCATCAACCTACCTCTCTTATTCACTAACATAGTTCATAATCAGTTGACTTGATTCACATCGTTGCACACCCAATGACGCGTCGACTGCAAGTCATGTGGTAGTGTGTTGTAATGAGTGTGTCGGATTTCGTGTAACCAGCATGAAATTCATCTTCATCCACTTTCATCATTAATATCCACAGGCGGTCTTGCCTCGTTTTGTCCATCTACACGCCTTCCATCACACACGGATACACATGCTTCAAACATTCATGCAGACTGGAGGCAGAACATCAAACCAGTCGAGAGACGCCAGCCACTTCATATTTGTCATCCACCGAACAACCTCCACACAATGCTGTTCCGTCGCAGCTTGTCAGCCAACATCATCACACATCATCATCATCATCATCATCATCATCATCATCATATCATCATCATCACACACACACACACACACACACATCATCATCATCATCATCATCATCATCATCATCATCATCATCATCATCATCATCATCATCATCATCATCATCATCAATCATCATCATCATCATTCACATCATCACACACATCATCACACCACACATCATCACATCATCATCATCATCATCATCATCATCATTCATCATCATCATCATCATCATCACATCATCATCATCACACACACATCATACACATCATCACACATCATCATCACATCACATCACACCCACACACACACATCACATCATCATCATCATCATCATCACAACTTCTTCCGTCAACTTCATGTCAACTCGAGGAACACATCATCTCACACACAGACATGAACACGAACACACGCACGCACGCGACCATACATACAGGTAGCGTCACACAACGAAACACTGACATATGGAAGCTGTGAACAGAACATGTCAGCTGGTCGCAGCTCGAATGGAACATCGAGTGATCAGTCATTATCGATGTGCTTAATCGGCATCTGATCACTGACCAGGTGTCTGGTGTTTGCCAGTTTCAATGACGGAATAACTGTATCGGATACAGTGTGGTGCGCACTCGTCAGTCGAATGAGAGCAGTCGACGTCGACTATGGACTGTGTGGAGAAGATGAGAACTGGACGACTAAACCAAATCTACACTCTCTCACATCGCATCCAACCACCAATCTCACACCTATTGCCATCACAATAAACACCACAAACACTACCGACATGAACTCCAGAAACTAAGCCAGCATCAACAACAACATCGACATCAGGATAATTGGATACACTCAATCAGAGTATATGTAACAGCCGACTATCCACCTGGATCTCGCTGCTCCATATCAGCACAGACATTCTCTGCTACAGCCGTCACGGGGATGATATTCGTGGTGTCTCTTCTCTCGTCCCCATCCACTGATGTCGAACTTGATCGAATGGCAAGACAGCAGGTCATGCCAATGACGTTGACTTCTGGCATCTCTCAGCACGCTTCATATGGCATGCATGCCTCAAAGCTCCACCGACCAGATGATTGACTGGTTGATTGTCACACAGATGACTAACGGGTCGAACAATTTGAGAGATGGAATGCAGGCTTCCAGTGAGTGAGTGAGTGTGTGTGTGTGTGTGAGTGAGTGAGTGAGTGAGTGAGTGATTGAGGCGGTCAATTGCACACACGACAGTTTGTGCGTGCATATACGATTGGAGTGAGTGACAATGCAAGCGGTATTGTTGATGTGAGTGAGTGAGTGTTGGTGTTGTGTGTGTGTGTGTGTGTGTAAGTGAGCATAGACAGTTGTCAAAATCCTGCCCCAGGTGAGACTCGAACTTATTTCATTCCGAACATCAGTATTTTTCTCTGTTCTTCTTTCTTTCTCTCTTTTAGTTGAATACTTTCACCAGGTCGATTGGTTTTTTCTGAGTTGATCCTCATATCCGTTTTTTAGATTTCAGATTTACGATATTTTTAGGAGATTGAGCTACAGATCTCATTGAAATATCTCTTCGTAAAAGTTATGTGAATGATGAATAAGCCCAACGTTCTTCAAAACTACATTATTCTTTTAAGTGAAAAGAAAAATGCAACAAGCATTTTTTCTCAGATCTACTGTAGGTAGAAAAGTACATGGTTCAATCAAACGATCTATTTTTAGGAAGCCAACTTGGACAGACCAATGCCATAAATATCATAGTTGTTTCTCAGTTCAATGCAAATGGTATTTGGTAAAAGGTTTATTCAATACGATTAATCGTATTTGCACAAACAACGCTATTGAGGACGAAGAAATTGTGTTTAGCGAAACATTCATGGAGAATGATTATCCTCTAAAATTCATAAATCAATGGAAAGAGAGACCTACTATAAATTTCGGCACAATAAACCACTGTCTACATCACCATTCCATACAGCTTACTGGTGAGCCTTCACCTATTAGTGTTAATGTCAAAATTCAATCAACATTCTTCTATTGCCTGCGATAAATGACTGTCTTACATATGACATGGTTATAGACAATATCAGACGAGAGAACTAATAATTCAATTATATATCAGATCAGATTATCAGTCGGAGATTATATGTGTGTAAAATATTCTGAACTGAGTAGTACAGTTAGTACTAATCAAATTTATCATGCGCTTCCAAGATTAACAATGAGATCAAGTATGTTTATAATAATAATAATAATAATAATAATAATAATAATAATAATAATAATAATCTTGTTTCTTATGTTACCTGTAATTTGTTAGTAGTATGAATATTATGCCCTAATTTGAATGTTGCTCCATAATATCACAATTCCGCTTGTTTGTTAGTGATTTATAGCAGATTTATAGACATGTAAAAGAGCACTGTTTAGAGCTAAGAAGGAAGGAGAAATGGAAGATGTCATTCAAAGATTTTTGCTAACTGACCGCGATGTTTGGAAAGAAAATTAAAATACCAATGGAACAAATGAAATTCAGACACAAAACCAGCTTCTGCAAAAACAGATTAATAGAATAACAATCCAATAAGCGATATGATGCATTATTCAGAGAGTTCAGTGTGGAGTGAACGATAATAGCGATATATCTCCATTATGTAAAGCCAACCTGGAAGATTGGAACTATAATCCACATGAAAAGAAAAGTCATTTATGAAGTAAAAGTCGGATTAAAGATATCGATGCGATATGCAAATCAACTACGACCAGCCAGAAAAGAGTAGGAGAGTGGAATTGATTTAAATTCAGATAAACCATTAAACATACCAACTAAATTGATTAATGGAACTAAAAAGGACTCAAGTAATAAGAGAAAGTGTACAATACCTTCAAGGCGGTTGCAGAGTATCAGACGAAAACCTAGTCGAATAAGAATAAATCTTTATAATCTTTATTATCCCTAATGCTTCAAAAAAGAGGAACTGTTTTATTCGAAGAAGATTAAATTATGGATAACTTCGGGGAACTATTTATAGACTGTTAATATATATGTAGAGAGAGACAGTTTGTTCACATTTAATTTGGTTATGCCCTTTTGTTAACTTATTCAACGGATGGAGTTGTTCGTTCAGTAACAACTTATCTATATCATTGTATCTTTATTATTGTTGTGAATGTATGAACATGTGTGCTTGAGCATTGCTTTACTGCCTACGCATTTATTCACTCTGCTAGCCTTACTCTTATTCGCTTAATTGATTCGATGATTCATTCATTTCACTGTGTATATACATGTACATTTTAATCTTGTTCATTGTCTCGCACACTCACTCGCTTTCCCGCTTGCTTTTCGGCATTACTCTTTCATGCTTGATTAGCGTACCTGTAATTTCGGTTGTATGTGCGTAATGCAATAATTAACGTAATCAACACTAAGTGTTCGCCTTCTGATTAATACACCGCTTGAGTGACAGTTGTCAGGACGAACTATATACGAAGTTTAAGGATTATATTGAATACCGACCACCACAATATATATGACTGTTAAGTGACTAGATTATACATATCTATATTCCTTTAATCATAAGCTTTCGTTTGATGTATTGGCTATTATTATAATATTTAATACTCTTAAGTTATTCCCCATCGAGTAGTTACAGTCTCTCATACTCACGGCCACTTTTGGCTTGATCTTGTATAATTGTTTTTGTATTTTATGGTGTGATGTGGTCTGGTTTGCTTGTATATAAACTATATATGTCTGAAATATACTATTCATACAGTGAAGGCAGAGATTGCTTTCTGAACTCAACGGGCAGGGCTAGCCAAGAATAACCAATAAAGATCCAGAGTTGACACAAGGCTGCTAGTACCATGTTTGACACGTCATTGGTTCAGAACAACAACAAGGTCATATAAATCAGTATCGTGGTTGGCGATTTTGCCGCGTGATAATTACCAGGGCAAAATTCATAACAGGTAGAAGTAAACCAAATATATTTTATTGATAGGTTCTTCTGAAACAAAGACAAAATTTCAATGCAAATTATTTAAATGTGCTAAAATAAAAAATCGATGTTGATCTGCGTATTGTAACAGCTGGTTACACTTGTGGTAGTATCTGTGAATGAGAAAGCAGTTAGACCTATTTTGCCATCGAGCTCCTTTTGAATCTGTCTACGTTATATATAAGTCTGAAGCATATAACCTCAAAACTCGCTTTCAAAACGTAGAAAATGATTTGGGATAAAGCATAAGAAATCAATTAATACAATCTATCTTGATCTAAACACACCATATAAGATTTAGTCTTGAGAATATCCCAATTCCTTATGAGTTAATCAATTTTGCTATTGTCAAAGGATCTAAGGTGTTGATGTTATCGTTTTTGTTTGATTGTATTATGGTTCCTATTCTTCAACTTCAACATTCCCATCCTGATGATTATGATAAATGTTGGTATCGTACCTGGTTCCTTTAAAATTAGTAGTTGGAGCTATTATAACTTGTGGACTGTGTGCTCTGTTAATGTATAACGTGATGATATCGCCAATTAAAGAACAGTGATTCATCGATCGGACAAATGACGCATAAAAACCGTGCGAGCAGTCTACAGTACTTATCGGTCCAGCCTAACCTCACCTGTTACAGTCCACAACACCAATATCAACCTCCACGATATCAATCATGTATTTCAAATATACTGGGTTTATATACAAACCAAACAGACTATATTGCACCACAAAATAGAAAATAACATTTGTACAAGATCTAGTCAGACGTGGCTTTGAATGTAGGAGACTGTAATTAATAGATTGGGCATAACTCAAGAATGGTGAATGGAATCATAATAGTTTATGGGTCAAAATAAGGCATATAATAAGAGGAACATGAATATGAATAGTGTAGCTACTTAACAATTATACAATAAGAATATATGTATGGTATTGTTCTATAAATAGTTCTCAAAAGTTACCATTCCTAATTCTCGTCGGCATATAACACTCTTCATTCGCATCAAATGCTTTTACATAAATGAAAGAATGTGAGTGAAATGTGACTAATTTTATAGTTTCATGCTGAATAAACACATAATAATTGGATGAGCACTGTTGAGGAGTCCCATAATAGAACGAAACGGCCGTCCAGTGCTTCCATATTTTCCATTAGGTCTAGCTTGAATTGAATCATAATCTCAACTAATAAAATCATAAATAATTTAGTTAAGATGTAATTCATGTGTAAATTTCTTAAATCAACTGAAAATAATGTGTTTGATACGGAAATTCAACAATGTTCCATGATCTTCTTCTGATATCCATTCTTCCTTCCTTCCCATGAGCCGAATCAGTGAACTACTTGAGTAAACAGAAAGCTTTCATTGACTAACTTAATAGAAAATACATGCGCTACTTATTCATTAATATCTATCTATCTGTCTTGGAAAATTATACTACATTTCCAACTAGTTTCAACTGTTCACTAACCCAGTAGAGTTTTTCTTCCACTCCTGTCTATTCTCACAAGTAGATAGTTTTAAAGTATTAGTGCCCCCAAATGCCATGGTACGGCCGAGAGTGAGGAGAGTCCGCTCTCCCTCTCGAAACGCTCTCACACGGCCACACGTATATAGCCTCTAGCTGGGAAGTCCTACTCACTGTCTTCTCGTGGCACCGGTGTTATTTACGAAAATGAGAGGGCGAAAAGCGAATGTCCGGCGCTTTAACCGGATCCCAAACCAATGGTGCACATGGGTTCCAGTATCCTGAGGGAACAAATGGCGTATGAACCAATTTTCGGTCACCGGCTACCATGAAACTGCATCTCCTCACGATGCTCCACTGCCTTTTGGGTTAGACCTTTAGGTCAAGGGCTCGGGATGTGGTCCCTTAAGAAAACCACCTGCTTCGGTTTGTGCACCGGGGCAGTATCACAGCCCACACACAAATATAATGAAAGTGATGTATAATAGTATCAGATCTAGAACATTGTCCATCATAACAATACAAAGTAGTTATTGTCTATACATCAACGAAAGACCGAATTTTATGTGTGTGAAATGAAAAAGTAGTGGTAATCAGTAACTTAATTTAACTGTTATAACGCTTGGATTTATTTGTCTAAACGAATGGGACACCGATTTGCCTTAGACGAATGTCTACACTAGATACACTTTCAATGTCTATTATGCAGGACGCCAATACAACTCAAATCAACAACACGTGATTAGCCTGACTAGAATGTAAGTATATTCCCATATTCAAAACCGACAACGATCATAGTAATAATAAGGGTAAGAGAATATATAACTCATTTAGTACCTATCAGACTATCATCTACTAGTCTGACTAAACAAACAACCAATCATTATCATCTTTGCCCACATATCACTATCATTATTTGAATCCCTCAACAAATGGGAATTTATCTTTATCAGATGAAAGAATTAGTATCTCAGTAACCTTATTTCCCAGTCAACTAAACTGATGTTGAAAATATAATAAAATAACTGAATAGTGATGATCTGAATAGTTTCCGAGTTGTTTACTACTGTCATAGTCTAAATTCAATACCTGGAAACATTCGTGTTGGTTTCTTTTACAGTGTTTTATCACTAAAATGACATATCTAGTTAAATGCCATTACCGATTTAAATTGTTTCATATGAACGTCTCAAATATTCTACCTTTTTATAATATCACTTAATTTGATGCTGCTTATCATATTATGAATATTTTTCCAATTCATTAATCGATTGTAATATAGGTCCTGGGTTCGAATCTCGCGAGGCGGGATCGTGGATACACACTGCTGAGGAGTTCTATGCTAGGACGAAACGGCCGTTCATTATTCCAGGTTTTCAATAGTGGTCTAAATTCAATTGACTCATAAATTCGATTGGAGGTGGATATGGCATATATCGAAGAAATCATTAAACTGCATCACGAGGCAAGCCCTAACTCAGAACCGTGAAGGGAAACAGAAGAGAAGAAGGTTAAAGAACACATTACGTCGGGAAATAGAAGCAGATACGAAAAGAATGAACAACAACTGAAAAGAGCTGGGAAGGATTGACCAGGGTAGGGTTGGATGGAGAATGCTGGTGAGCGGTCTATGCTCCTCCATGAGGAGTAACAGGCGTAAGTAAGTGTGGCTCTTGGGTCAACGAAGTACTCATTGAGAAGTGCTCAGTGAAAGATTAAAGGCTATTATAACTAGTGAAACTAGTGTAACGAAGTGTAAGGTATATAAATTATGCTGTCAATAAAAATAAGTACTTATTTTTTATAGATGAAATCATAAGCGAGTCTTAATTAGACTGCAGCGATTTGGATGACTCTCCCGGTCTCCCACATAGTACGAGCATTCCATGTAGCTAAATTAATGGTTGCTCTGATTACCAGATGGGGCGTCAGCCTCGTGACTTCCGAAGGAACTCGGCTTTCACTATGAGGCGTCATAACTCTTCTAAATGAAGACCTCCTAATTCCCAGGGCAGAGTTTAAATTATTTTTCCTGCTTAGCTTTTTATAGCGAGTTAGTTTTCTGCGGGTGCGGTCGCTAACCCCATGCCCAACCCTGTTCCTTTATCTTGGCTTTGGACCGACAGCAACCCCAGAGGGGCTCCAGGAGGAGTTCTTAATTACACTACTGTGAAAAAATCTAATTGAATTACACACTCAAGCATTGCCTATATTAAATGAAATATCTATAGTCTGCCATATTAAATTCGCCAACTTTTGCAGTAATGTCATTTTGAAAACAAAGGAAAGGATCAGTGAAAAGCTCGAAAAATCTTGTATTATTACTAATCAAGTTAATTTATTCCCAGTAAATCCTGAAAAGTATGTCACTAATTTATCCTCCATTGTATTATCTGCTAATGAAAAGGAAGCACTTTCTCTTGGTTTTAATTTCTCGGTCCCGATAACGCAAATGTCTGAATTGGAAATAAATGCCCAATTTGAAAATCTATATGATCAACTGAGTACTCTAACCCCTACGTCGTTAAATAATCAAAGCTGGTGTAAAGCTAAACTAATGGATATAGCACACCACTTTCATAATGTTGGACCAAAACAGAGAAGCATATTAACTTCTCACCATTTTAAATCATTAAAAGAACTACGAACAAACTCTGATATTGTCTTGTTAAAACCTGATAAAGGATCAGGCTTAGTTATCATGAATAAATGTGAATATAAAAGTAAGATGTTATCCATCCTTAGTGATGAAAGTAAACTTATGCCTGATGTTGAATTTGGAGGTATTAGCAAACTAGAAGTAAGAGTAAATTCAAACCTAGAAAAATTGCTTCTCATGAATATTATTAATAAAGAGGAATTTAACTTTCTAAAACCTATGGGTTCCAAGTACCCTCATTTATATGGACTATCTAAAATTCACAAACCTAATGTTCCTTTACGTTCAATTCTATCAATGTGCAGATCACCTACACATAATCTGGCTAAATGGTTAACAAAGTTGTTGGACCCTATTCGAAGACATCTATGTAAGTATTCTCTAAAGGATTCTTTTGAACTGGTTGATCATTTAGATGATATTAATATCAAGGAAAAGACAATGTGTTCATTTGATGTAAATTCCTTGTTTACAAATGTACCTTTAAAAAAAACCATTGATATATTATGTGATTACATATCTGAAAACAATTTTCAGTCACGTGTACCTGTAAAACTTCTTAAAGATTTACTATTACTATGTACTGACAAAGTTCAGTTCACTTTTGAAGGTGAATACTTTCGTCAGATTGATGGAGTTGCTATGGGTAGTCCGCTAGGACCATTATTAGCAGATGTGTTCATGGCACATGTTGAAAATCAGACTGATGACCTAATCGGAAACATGTCACTTTATAAGAGATATGTGGACGATATCTTAGTTGTTTGTGAGAGAAAAGAGGATATGTACCGTTTATTAAATAAACTTAACACTCTCCAAAACCATATTAGTCTCTCATTTGAAGAGGAGAAAAACGATCAGCTTCCTTTCCTAGATATGCTTCTGAGTAGACGAGAAGATGGCTCAGTCAAGCGATCTGTTTTTAGAAAACCAACGTGGACAGGTCAATATCTTAGTTATTATAGTTATTGCCGTGTGCAATACAAACGTGGTTTGATAAGATGTCTTTTCAACAGACTCGACCGTATTTGTATCAATGACGCCATTGATGATGTTAAGTTGTTAAATAAAACGTTAATAGAAAATGGCTATCCTCTGAAATTCATAAATAGATGGAAAGTCCATGGTTCAGCGAGACCTACTGTAGCCTCGGTAGAGAAAAAGCCTGTCTACATCACCTTACCATTCAGAGGTGATTCAAATAGCCTTTTACTGAAACAACGACTTAAATCAGTCATCAATAAAACGTATTGCGCAGCAAAGGTCATCATCAAAGAAAGAACAAGGTGTATGTGTGACCAGATTGTTCGAAATGTATTGCTCTAATATATCACATAGTTCTGATAAACTACGTCTTCTCATTGCATTATCGAAGTTTCGATAAGTCATAACAAAGGAAAAATATTAAAGTACACAAAAACAAATGTGATTACCACTCTGGACAGTAAATCAGTACTACCAGGGTAGGTTAAGTGTAAGTACAAATTGTTTTTGAACACATAAAGGGGGTTTCAATTTTCGTATAGCCAAGGCTTCAATTAACCTTAGTATACGTCCTTGACGGCTTTGGTACAACACAACAAATGCTGATTTGATATCAACCTTATGACCCGTCTCAATCAAATGTTTCGCAATGGATGATGATGTTTGTCTATCCTGTGATCTTATTTCACCATTGGAATTCATCTGATTTTGCAACCATTTTGGTATATGTTCACCCACCCTTAATTGCAAATCACGATTGCTCCTCCCTACGTACGTGTTTCAAAGGGACTAATTGTTTTAAAAAATTTATAAGTATTGAACAACTATATTGTCCTATTATGTAACTTGTTCGTGAAGTAAGTTGACATTTAAATAAGGTTCTTTGTATTCGGACAACGGAATAATCATATTTCTAAATGTCAATAGTTACGAGATCAAAGATCTGTTCATTGTCAGTTACTTTTTCCGTTTAAGCGTCAAACGGTTAATAATCACTTTTAAAACAGCGATATATAAACAAAATCGTCATATTCATCATGTTGAACTGGAAAGTTGTGCAATAACGTAAATAAACTAAAGTTAGAAACTTGGGTCTTTTTATGCTGGCTATGTAGTTCAAGGTTGACCCATTTATCGTGAAATATTTACTTTCTGAGTTCACCCCCTTAGATGATCACTAGTGAGCTCTCCTAAGTAGCCCCCAATCTCGAACGTAATAAATTTTCAGTATATTATGGTTTCCTGTCATTGTAAGGCTAAAATCTTCCAATGAAGTAAACCATCTTTCACGCTGAATAATCTTCATAAACTTCTCTATATTATTAGCAGACTACAAGAATTTCTCGGAAAATTTGAGGCTGAGCATACCTCCTGAAATCAATACTTAGTAGGAAGTTCCCAGGAAGTTTCCGAAAAACGATATACTTCAGTTCTTAGCCTGATTAGATAGTTAATATTTTTTTTTAATTAAATTTGACATATCTTTAAAAGTTTGCAGAATATCAGGGTTATTCGGACACATATATACCTAAACTAGCCTTGGAAGTATAGTTTCTCCACCCTTTCGTCTTCCATTCAAAGTTAAAGTTCAGAAGATTTTTAAGGACTACTAGGAAGTAGTTAAATAGTTAGTTTCAAAAGTTCAACTTGTAGACTTATCACAATTTGCAAAGATGAATAGTGTCTAGCAGTGGAATCCAGGACGCGCGTTTCTTCCTATTTACGACTCGCCAGCTGGACGTATCTGCATCTCAGAGTCGATGTTTGCTCCGGGGCTCGAAGACCAGGAGCATAAGATTCAAACGCCATCACGTTATCCACTTAGCTAGTGCGTCCTGATAACCACTTGCTTGTGTAGTGGGGTGAATTTTATATTCACTTTATATCGCTTGCTTACATCTTTCTATTGTTGTTTAGGACTACAACTGATCCGTCTCTTTAAACAAACGGCACTGGATTCTAGTCCTGGAGTAAAAATTAACTCTAGGATACAGGTGCGTGTAGCTAACGAATCCCAAATAGGACGAAACACGCATCCTGAATTTCAACTTCTAGTCTTTATCTATCTTTGTTTAGAATGTATGTGAATTAAGGTAATATCAAGACAGTCCGCACAGTATGCACATATACTAATAAGAGACTGATCAATTACAGTCCTAAAACATCAATGAGAAATCATTAAATAACAATAATAATAAGCTTTATTGTTAATACAAATTAATGCTTATTCTCTATAGAACAAAAGAAAGACGTTCCAATTATTATCATTATATGAATAGATTATTATCTTTAAATCATTAACGTTTCTATATGAGTAAGTATACACGTAGTTAATAACAGTAGATGAACTCTTGACATAGAAAGAAAGAAATTAAGAAAGAATAAAAACAAAACAAGATATCAATGATTCAGATTGACTCTTCATTATCTAAATGTTTTATTGAGAATTCTATTGTAAGATTCCGTTATGAGATAGTAACTGAATGATGACAATGGTTGATGCGTCACTTAATTTCATGGATTAGTTGAAGCTAAACATTAACATTGTTGAATACCGGTTAGCTCAATGGTCTAAAGGTTAAGCGCTCGCGCATGAGACTGATAGGCGGGATCATGGATGCGTACTGTTGAGGAGCCCCATACTAGAATGAAACGGTCGTCCATATTTTTCCAGGTTTTCTATAGTAATCTAGCTTCAAATGACTCAGGATATCAACTATTAAAATTCTATATTGTATTAAACATATAATATTGAATGAAACTATCATATGCCGACGAGAATTAGGAATGGTAACTTTTGAGAACTATCTATAGAACAATACCATACATATATTCCTATTGTATAGTTGATAAATAGTTACACTGTTCATATTAGTGTTCCTCTTATTATAAGCTTTATTTTGACCCATAAACTATTAGGATACCATTCACCATTCTTGAGTTATGCCCAATCTATTAATTACTATCTCCTACATTCACAGCCACGTCTGACTAAATCTTGTACAAATGTTGTTTTCTGTTTTGTGGTGCGATATAGTCTGTTTGATTTGTATATAAACCCAGTATGTTTGAAATATGTGATTGATATTGTGGAGGCTGATATTGGTGTTCTGGACTGTAACAGGTGAGGTTAGGCTGGAAGAAGGATCGATAAGGATTCGAGACTACTCGTACGCATTCATGCGTCATTGTTCTGATCGATGAATCACTGTTCTTTAATTGGTGGTACCTTTAAATTTGTATATTAATAGGGCACACAGGCCACAAGTTATAACAAAAACCATTAATATTATTTATAATAATCAAATATCTGATGATCGGATTTTAATTGATTGATTGATTGATTTATTGATTGACTGACTATTATTCTTATCACTACTATCACACATTTCACTCGTTCTATTCAATTATCAATTATCAATCATATGATCGATAGAAAAGTCTACCTGTATTTTTTTGTGTGTAACAAAATGACTTACCTGTCATTTAGTATCTGGTCAATGTATTAATGAATAATAATGTAGTTGTCAACGTGTAAATGATATTTATCTAAATGAAGTGTAGTGTAACAAGTATTGATCCGTAATAACAGTAATAATGATGAAACGTAGATTAAAATGAAAACAACCATACTGATAACTTGTGTTATGTTTCTTTATATGCAATATATTTGGTTATATATTTTTTTCGTTAGAAAGATCATCATCGATTGAGGAAAACACTCAACTGCTTCACAAGACAAACCCTCACATGGAATCCTCAAGGCCAAAGGAAAAGAGGAAGACGAAAGAACACAGTACGCTGAGTAATGGAGACAGATATGAGAAGGATGAACAAGAATTGAACAGAACTAGAAAAGAAGGCCCAGGACAAAGTGGGTTGGAGAATGCTAGTTGGAGGTATATGCTTCTCCATTAGGAGTAACAGGCGTAAGTAAGTAAGTAAGGCTCATCTATTGTATTTTAATGATTATATATGATAAGTCATTTGAATCATGTCCCACTTCCTATTTGTAAATTCTATAATGTATTGGTGTTAGTTAACTATATATGTCATAAGAATGATCTAAACGGTTGTTAGATTTAATCATGATATAGTTGAACTTCAATGGCTATGACTTCTTATTAAAACTTTAGGAATATTATGAAATGAATTGCTAGTCAGCTGATGTTCATATATCATGGCATAGAATCGATCAAAACGGTTTAGGTTTATACATTCTATATCTTGCCTTAAACTGTGAAATCAAAATTCCTTCTCTTTCTATCATATCCCTTATTATGTGATCTATCTTTTATATATATATTACTACCATTGTAGTAACTACTTCTATGAATTTGATGTTCATCTTGCTGTGTTAATAAGATGTGGCAATTTGGACCGATGTATATATGTACCTGATCCTACATTAAAGCTGACTGACTGATGTTCATATAAACTTAGTCTTCGATTTGAGTAAATCTTGATGTATTCCATTTATTTAACTAAGAACTATTATAGATAAAAGTATTAGATAACGAATTGGTTGATCATATGGAATTTCAGTAAGTACATAACAGTTGATAAATAATATAACAATCTAGTTATATTCTAATGATCATTTCAATTCGTTTCAAAGCGAGCTGTATTTCACCTCGGTAAGACTGTAATCTATGGATGAACCAGTCAGAAGCGCTTGCAGAATCTCTAGGTCACAGTGCCAATTCCAGAACTTAATGATCACGTACGATCGGTACACAGCGAATTTTAGAGAAAACTTGATAATTGAGCGACTAAAATAAATGGAACTATTAAAAAGTTCTTTTATTTGTGATTGTGTTAATCAAATAACTTGTAGACCTTGTGCAGACTACCGTGATGTTGTTGTCTTTCGATGTAATATATGTTAGAGGAAGAAGTCTACTAGAATAGGAACTTCTTTCGCTCGATCCAGATTGAGACTAAGGCAACTTATGACAATCGTTGCGAACTGGATAATAAAAGCACCATTAACACTGGTTGCAGCCGAGTACTATCATATATACGGATGATTGGAGAGCGTACAGATGCCCACATAGACTTGGTTATATGCATCGTGTCGTTGTCTAAAAGCGGCATTTTTGGATCCAACAACCAGAGTGCACACAGACAATATTCAAGCTATGTATTCCAGGCTGAAAGACTTTTTGCAACCTTATCATGGCTCCAGAGGTCGACTATTATGTAACCGTACGGATGATTTCTTCTTTCATATGCATTACGATTTTAGAAACTGTGAACTTCTTTCTAACCTTGACAAACTTTTGAACCATGTAAAAGAAGTGTATCCAGTCAACCACCAGAAGAAAGAGGAAGGGAGAGAGTCGAAAGCCTTGTCTGACTCCGATAGAGTAAAACTATTTCAGAGCCTTAATAATGGACAAACAAATCTCTTCAAGGTTATGGATCATTTATTAAAATAGGATTAGGAATTAGGGTTATGAGTTAAAATTAGTGGGGTTTTTTTATCATAAACTGATATCAGTTGTAATACATGACACTTAAACTCCATATCCTAGGTCCTAACTTATCAGTTTATTTATCAGGAGTTTTTGTGAATATTATAGTTGAGATCATGGAAAACCTGGAAACACTAGACGTTTGTTCCGTCCTATTGTGGGACTCCTCCGTAGCAGTGCGCATCTACGATCTCGCCTCATGAGTAGCGTGCATGGGCGCTTAACCACTAGTTCACTGAGCCGGCATCCAATGGTGTTAATGTATAGCTTCAACCAATCCACAAAATTGAGCGACATATCCACCATTATCATCAGTGAGTTACCATCTCACAACAGACATGGTTTATTTATCTTTGCTGTCATTTGACTGGCTAAAACAGTTTATCATCTCTAAGTCTTTTGCTGATTTAATTCAAAATTATCAGACAATTCAACCGTAATGATAATTTAACTGTCCAATAAGTAAATCGCTCTCACAAGCGAGACTGATAGGTATTGAGTTCGAATCTTGAGAGGTGAGATTGTGGATGCGCACTATTGGGGAGTCCTATACTAGGATGAAACGGATAGTCAGTGCTTCCAGGTTTTCCATGATGATCTAGCTTCAATTGATTCATGAATTCAATTATTAAATGACTATAATATCCACAATACTTCTCTCCGCATATACAATTATTGCTTACTATATTTACATGTATGTATGTATGTGAAAGCTTTACTGTGTTGAAACTGTTATACAAAACAATAAGACTAGACAAATAACATAAGGGTAGACGTTCAAGGTCATGAATATGTATAGACAAAACTTAATATTTTCCAGTAAACATGAAATATACAGTTTGATCTTGATAAGGTTTTGAAATGATCATTTTATATGATATTAATTTTACTCTTTATGTAGAATATATATTGAATAAAACTGTTGACTTTGTTATCTTTTTCTCAAATAACAAATAATGTTCTCAGAAAGGGAGGTTTTTTGTGAATAGTGTAGTCATTTATTAATTGAATTCATGTATCAATTGAAGCTAGACCATCATGGAAAAGCTGGAAGCGCTAGACGGCCGTTTAATCCTAGTATGGGACTCCTTAGTAGTGAGCATCTACGATCCCGCCTTGCGAGATTCGAACTCAGTGCCGATCAGACTCATGCGTGAATGTTTAATCTCTAAGTCATTGAGCCGGCATCCAACTGTGCTAGTGTCTAACTTCAACCAATCCACAAAATTTTCCCACCGTCCACCATTATCTTCAGTGAGTCACTGCTACATAACAAACATGGTTGAACTCCACTGATCACGGCTTCTCACTAGAACTCAAGGAATTACATCTAAAACCAATCACTAGTGATCGTATGAAGATTACTATGAGAAAAGGGTTTTCGTGGAGATTGTAGTTATTTAATAATTGAATTCTTGAGTTAATTGAAGCTAGACCATTACTATAGAAAACCTGGAAATACTGGAGTGCCGTTTCGTTCTCGTATAGGACTTCTCATCAGTTCGCATCCACGACCCCTCCCCGCAGGACTCAAATGTTCTAGATATTACGATTAATTAGGACGTAAAAACAATTTACACTAGTTGACCGATATTTAGACTTGAAAAATTTTTCCATCACAAATGAAATCATCAATCCTTTCATCATTGTATGTGAATATGGTTCGTTTGAAAATTTGTTATGTAATGGAGATATGTAACTCAGTTGAATAAGTTTAGGTAAGTTTCATTTGTTGTACTGGAATCCAAGACACGCGCTTCATCCTGGTTGAGACTCGTCAGCCAGATGTATTAACACCTCAGAGTTGACATTCACTGTGGGAATACCGAGGCAATATGCGCAGTATGTATATATCTCATTAAGACTCTGATCAACTGCATTCCTAAACATCAGTGAGAAGATTCAAACAACCAGTACAAGATGAACAATCTGAATCATTTGTTTACACGTAGCCTATTGATATTATTTAGGTGTTCAAAATGTAGTTGGTTGAGATGGGTTTGAATTCATAATCTAATGATTGAAATCTAAAAGCTTTAACTACTACTCAGCATACACTATTTGTAATGCTTCATGTTTTCCCGAAAAAAAACACTCTTGTCTTTAAAATTCCAAGAATTTCGCATCCATACTTTTTAGATAATTATCTTATAATTATATTTTTATGAACTATTCAACCAACTTACTTATGTATGTCTGTTACTCCTCGTGGAGGAATGTAGGCCGCCCACCAGCATTTGCCATCCAAACCTGTCCCAAGCAATCCTTTCCAGCTCTTTCCAGTTGTTGTTCATCCTTATCATATCTGATTCCATTTCCCGATGTAATGTGTTCTGTGACCTTCCTCTTTTCTACTTCCCTTCAAGATTCCATATTAGTGTTTGTCTCGTGATACAGGTTGGTGATTTCCATAATGTATGTCCTGTACATTTCCATCGAATTTTCCTAATTTCCTCTTCAGCTGGAAGCTAGTTTGTTCTCTCCCACAGAAAGCTGTTGCTGATTGTATCCGGCTAATGGGTGTTGAGTATCTTGTGTAGACAATTATTTATAAATACTTGTACCTTCTTGATGATGGTTGTAGTAGTTCTCGAAGTTTCATCTCCGTACAGTAGAACTACCTTGACGTTGGTATTGAAGATTGTGACTTTGATATTGATTGAAAGTTGTTTTGAGTTCCATATATTCTTCAATTGTAGGAATACATCGCTTGATTTGCCAATCAAATTCATAAATAGAAGTAATCCAAGTTTATAGAAACCAGTTAAAAGATGTCAATGACAAACATTCTAACTTAAGATTAAAAAGGAAACAATCATGGACTATGAAAACATATTTAAGCTGATTAAAAAGATAGAAACTCTGTACATGTTACTTTTAACTCCATTCAAGTTTTATCATATCTATTATATAATCATAGTTAAACTAATTCTTATCAGAAATTATTTCTAATATTGATCAACTATTGTTGTCCATTAACAGTAATGAATAGGTTGGATTAGTTGAAGTTAGACATTAAAACCGGTAGATGACGGCCAGTTTAATGGTGTAGTGATTAAGCACTTACGTGCGAGATTTATAGATTGTCGGTTCAAATCTTGTGAAGCGGGATTGTGAATACGTACTGCTACGAAGGACTTCCACAATAGGACAAAACAGTCATCCAGTGTTTTCAGGTTTTCCATAATGATGGTCTACCTTCAATTGATTCATGATCTCAACTATTAAAATTATTATCATATCCACAAATATCCCCTGCTGATCGTAATGGATAACTTTTTAAAAAAAAATAAAACTAATCAATAATGTACTTTTATTTACTATCTATTGATTTATCGATTATTTTTTTGACATAGTTACTAAAAGATAAACAAGTTTTGGCAAGACCAAATTGTGTTGTGTTTTTTTCTCTCTCAACATAATGATTTCGTGTTAGTAACTAATATTTCAAGAATGAATATGGATGTTCTATATGACGGTTTATTATTATTATTATGATTATCGATCAGCTGATATTGATTACTTCCATTAATTATGTATGATTTAAGGTTAATAGTGTTATATATAAGTTTGTCTAATATAGATATAGAATTAAAGATTTAATTCTTCTCTCATTTAAAGATGATATGATTACTATTACCATCTTTAATTAATGCGGATGTATGTTGTCATGGATTTGTGCCCACTATTAATAATATAACGTAATGATACTGTCAATTAGAGAATAGTGATTTATCAAACGGAACAATGATGCATAAAATCACGTACGAGTCCTGATCGGTCCTGCTCCCTGCTTAACCCTGAATGTTACAGTCCAGAATACCAACCTCAACCTCTAAGATATGAATCACTTCAAATATACTGGGTTTATATACAGACCACATCATACCATAAAATAGAAAATATACATTTGTACAAGATCTAGCCAAAAGTGGCTGTGGATGTGAGACACTGTAATTAATCGACTGAACATAACTCAAGAACGGTAAATCGTATAATAATAGTCTATGGGTTAAAATAAAGCTTATAATAAGAGGAATATGAATATCCATACTTAACACTTATACAATAAATATATATGTACAGTATCAGTCCAGACATAGACTCCAACAGTTACCATTCATTATTCTCATTGAAATATAACGTATGTGACAATATGGAGTTATTTCTGTAGGGATGTATTATATTCATTATGAAGAACTTGGATAATCTGATATAATATTGTTTCTTCTACTTAATTAGATAGTTAGATAAATTGACGATCAGAGTTAGTTAGTTAGTTGTTACGCCTTAATTTTTAATCTACACTTAATGTGGCATGCATGCATCAAAGCTCCACCGATCAGATGATTGACTGGTTGATTGTCACACAGATGACTAACGGGTCGAACAATTTGAGAGATGGAATGCAGGCTTCCAGTGAGTGAGTGAGTGTGTGTGTGTGAGTGAGTGAGTGAGTGATTGAGGCGGTCAGTTGCACACGCGACAGTTTGTGCGTGCATATACGATTGGAGTGAGTGACAATGCAAGCGGTATTGTTGATGTGAGTGAGTGAGTGTTGGTGTTGTGTGTGTGTGTGTGTGTGTGTGTGTAAGTGAGCATAGACAGTTGTCAAAAGCCTGCCCCAGGTGAGACTCGAACTCACGACCTTCAGATTATGAGACTGACGCGCTAACCTACTGCGCTACTAGGGCGTAGCTGGCCGCCACGGCCCCAGCCTCACCATATCCATCCACACACACCCAAACATCATTAACACAACACAACACAACCAACATTTACACAACTAACTTACACTCAACTAATATGCTCACCTCCACAACAACAAACAAACACAACTACGACCACTACTAACTACACCATCACTACAAATACTAACAGGAATACCACTGCTTCATAATCATACTACTCACTCACTATACAACCTCCATATCTACCACTAACACTAAACCACAACCAGCACGACTTCGACTACTCCACCAACACCATGTGATTTCACGTCCACGCACAAACATTTACAATTGATCTGTCTTTATACTTCCACCCAACATTCAATGCTCATTTTCAGTGTTATGGAAAATTTCAATGTGATTAAGTCAATAGGAAAAGTTGTTTCTCATGTTCATTCATGTTTTTAATGTGAATAAATAATGTTGGTAATATAACATAGTATGTATACTTTGTTCCATAATAATTTAGATGGATAATTGGGTTAAGGAACGTGATAATGAACGTGGATATATGAGAATGATTGATCTGAGATCATATTTAGGATTTTATAAATTGCTTAGACAGTTGACCTTTTTATAAAAAAAAAATCTATATTATCAACGATTCAACACTCTAAAGTTCATTTACATTCCTTTGAACTGAAATCAGTTAATTGATCCATTCTATACTGATCTTGATTTTGCAAATTCTTGAGTTATATATTTCACCTAGATCTGTTTAAAAATAAATATGAATGAAATGGAAAGTACGGCATAATAACTTGATTTGTCAATCAACTAGTGATCAGTAAGCTGTGAGCAGTGGAGTTCAACTGTATCTGTTGTAAAGCATTTACTCAATGAAGACAATGATGAACGATTGTGAATTAATTAAAGTTAAACATTAACACTATTGAATCCAGGTTCATTGATCTAGAGATTAACCATTCAAGCACGAAACTAATGGTCATAGGTTCGAGTCCTGATGTGTAAAATCATGGATGCCCATTTCTAAGAAGTTCTATTCTACGACAATAATGGTCTAACTTAAATCAACTCATGAATTCAACTTTGAAAATCGAAATAAAATAACATATATAGTCTAAATGAACAATTAAGATCAGAAGGGATTCTGTGGATATAATAGTAATTTTAATAGTTGAGATCATGAGTCATTTGAAGCTAGACCACCACTATGGAAAATCTGAAAACACTAGATGACTGTTTCGTCCTATTGTGGGACTCCTTCATGGCAGTGTGCATCCACGATCCCGCCTCGCGAGACCTATCGTACATGTTTAGAAATGGGGAAATGTGATAAGTTAATAAAAAAACAACGGGAAAATAAGGCAAATAAAACTTTATATGTACAGATAATGAATTAAGTTAATTAATTCAAGAACATTGTTAGTTGCTAAGCATTTGACAGTAGATATAGTAAAACCATGTTCTATATATATAATCAAAGATCATGTGAATGTTGTAATAAAGAAATAAAAAAAAACTAGGATAATGTATAATCAATATCCATAACAGTAATATCCTTGTAAGGCAATATGTAGGAGAAAGAGAGGGGGAGAGAGGGAGAAAGAGAGGGGGGGAGAGGGCGAGAGAGAGAGAGAGGAATTGAAATATCACAAGATAATCAACATTACAATTTTGACCTTGATATTTTCTAATAAAAGCTTTATTGTTAATGATTAGTTAGATCAAATGGGTAATAATCTTTGCCATTACAATTATCTTCTTTTATTTATCTACCTCTTTCTTCTTGTAAACGTTCTCGCGAGGGGGGATTATGGATGCGCACTACTGAGGAGTCTCACAGTAGGATGAAGCGGCTGTTCAGTGCTTCCAGGTTTTCCATGATGGTCTAGCTTCAATTGACTCGTGAATTCAATTAATAAATTACCAGAATATCTACAAAACCCTTCATTAATTATTAAGTTGTTAATTTCTTGGGGGTATTTTTTGTACTATATATCTAAGATGAATTATGATTTAGGATTGTAAATCCAAGAATTCTGGTTTGAATTATTTTTCCTGATTGACGTTTTGTTAGCGAGTTAGTTTTCTACAGGATGCGGTCGCTAACCCCATGCCCAACTCTCTTCCTTTACCCGGGCTTGGGGCCAGAAGTAACTCTAAAAAAGATACAGATGGAAATCTTCAAACTGCACCACGAGACAAGCCCTAACTTGGATTCCTGAAAGGAAACGGAAAATAGGAAGGCCAAAGAACACATTACGTCTGGAAATAGAAGCAAATAGGAAAAGGATGAATAGCAACTGGAAAGACTTCGAAAGGATTTCCCAGAACAGGGTTCGATGGCGAGTGAGTAAGTAAGGAATTTTAGTATGAAAATCTTGACCACTGGAATTTAAACGATACAGGGCTAGTGGTAGCTGCCTACCAATTACATTACATAGAGGTTGTTAAATATTATTATTCGACTGAAACTAGAAGTGTATACAATTGAATTCCATTTCATTGGTTTCAAGCTTAAATAGTTATTGAAAGATTTAAAAGCCTAAGTTCGACCCCTGGTAGGATTTTAAATACGTAGTGCTCAAAACTCTGCCTCCAATGATAATCTGACTAAGATTGTTTCGTAGTGTAAACTATGAAATAATTATAATACTTTTATGCATCAAAAGTAGGGATTTTATATAGTTATAGTTATTTTTTATAGTCTAGCTCAGAATAGTACATTTTGATTCTTTGAAAATGAATGATAATCAAAGATGAATAATGGTTAGTAATGGAACCCAGGATGTGCGCCACTTAGAGTTATTTGGGACTTGTCAGTTGGATGTATTTAAATCTCAGAGTTGATGTTCACTCTGAGACTCGAACTCAGTACCATTTGAAGTAGTTTCTAAACGTTTTATTCTGTTAGTTATAAAATATGATTTTATGCAAATTCATTTTACATACTAATGATTATCCGAAGAGATTTTGTGGAGATTTTAATAATTTCAATAGTTGAAATCATGAGTCAATTGAAACTAAAACACTATGAAAAACCTAGAAGTACTGGATGATTGATAGATCTTTGATTCGAACCTCTCGAGGCAGAATCATAGATGCGCACTGCTGAGGTGTTCTATACTAGAATGAAACAGCCATCCAATACTTCCAGGTTTTCCATGATTCTCTACCTTTATTTGACTCATGAATTCATCTACTCCTGAAGTTCTAATGAGAATTCGTTACCAGTTGAGTTCAACCAGATCTGTTGTGAGATAGGAACTCACTGAAGACAATGGTATACGGTGACGCAACTTCGTGAATTGGTTGAAGTTATACCGGCTCAGTGGTCTAGTTGGTTAAGCGCCTGACGCGAGACTGATAGGTCCTGGGTTCGAATCTCACGAGGGGCGGGATCGTGGATGCGCACTGCTATGGGTGAGTCCCATACTAGGACGAAACGTCCGTCCAGTGCTTCCAGGTTCTCCATGGTGGTCTAGCTTCAATTGACTCATGATTTCAACCAGTGAAATAACAATAATGATAGAAACATATATACACATAGACACATAAGTTTTATCCATTCATATGAACTATTACAGATTATACAAACAAGAATTTAATCAATATACAATGGAGAAGTATGTATATACCATACTACCTATTACATAATCACACATAGTACAGAATAAACAAACAAAAAAAACTGCATAAATCTGTATATATATGTGTATTTGTTTCTTTAAAATCATACTTATATACAGTGAAATATGGACAATAGATCAGAATATAACTAGAATTATTATATTATTTACACTCATGGATTAGAGCTAATAGTCATTTATAAAATAACTAAGTATCATCATATACAACATTGGTGTGTGCTTGTTTGTTTGTTTGCATACAATAATTACTCATAATTATTGTTTAATACTTCATATTGTCCAATACTACTAACAAATAGTATTTAAGTAGTAATTGAATAAGTAGACTATAATTAAAGAATGAAATTGAATTAAATTAATCTTTTAATGTTGACATCGTTTGTTGTATATTATTATTCAACCATTGAATAACACGATTATGTGATGTATGCCAAAAATCAGTCAATTCTAAATTGAACATTTCATCTAAATAATCAATCGTTTTGATAAAATCATTATCATTATCTTTATCCTTGATAACATCATTCAGATTTTTATCCAGTGTATAATTTCGTTTGAATTCAAATGATTGACATTTATTACATTCTTCAATAGAATTAGTCATTTCATTCAGAGATGATTGTTGATCTTCATGAATATGGTGATGATGATGATGGTGGTGGTGATGATGATGCTGATGATGGTGATAATGAATATGATGATAATGATGAGAAGGATATTTATCCCGGAAATGAGGAGGATTATCAATATCGCTTTCAATGGGTTCGATTTTCTCTGTCACTTCAGTGTTTAATGAATCCCTACGTGGTTGTTGTTGTTGCTGTTGTCCAATATCATCAATATTATTGTCAGTGTCATTTGTTTTCTTCAAAGATTCTTCATTTGTTAAGTTAATTTCCTTATCTGTACTATGATTTTGACATTGATCATACTGTTGACAATGATGATGATGATGATGATGGTGGTGATGATGATGATGTTGATAATGATGCCTATGATGTGCATAATCTGGTTCTTGATGATGAATAGAAAAATCTTCATCTGATAATTTAATAGTAAATTTATTTGCTTTCCTATCAGTAGCTGGTGATTGAGATGAACATGTTTTTAACCACATACTCCAATTAGAATCATCATTTTCTGAATTATCATTTGATATTATAGGAATACTATATGATGATAATTCACTTAATCCAGATAATGGTAGAATATCTGTATCTAATGAATCATCAAGCCACATTAATGATGATTGATTTAATATTGTTGACTCTTTTCGACTATTATCATTATTATTATTATTATTATTACCATTATTATTACTAGTTGAATAGTCGGGATTCATTTCATCTTGTAAATTATCAATCATAGTATCATACATATTTGATTGATTATTGATTTTTTCTTCATGGGAATAAATGTTAGAGAAATGACTTTTCAAATCATCAACATCATCATTATCATCTCCATAATCCATAAATGAATGTTGTGTAATATGATATTCCATTATTTTCAATGATTTAGTTGCATATTATAATGTTCAATTCATTTATTGTTCTGTAACATTCCTATATGGATCTTTATTTCGTATATACATAGATATAATGAAATATATATGTGTATGTTTGCTTTATAATGCATCAGATGAAGTTTCTCACATCACCAATATCATCGCTGCCAACATCATCATCATCATCATCATCATCATCATCATGATCATCCACTCGTATGGATTTTTGCATTCCAATCATGATCAAATGAAATATTTCAAGTTCAAATAGATTTCATTTTAACCAATCAGAAATTGAATTATAATTCAACCAATCAAAAACGAGATAATTCAATCATTTGATTAATTTATTAACCAATAGAAATTTAGACAAATCAATTATTATATTCTACGCATAAATCTATTATTTAAATATTCAGATTATAAATATAGGTGGTTAGAAATGGATAGAAACAGGATTGTAGGTTTCGTTCGATTTGAAAAGTAAACAATATCAAGTGAATTTACACTTCAATTCATTGCACAAACAAGTGATTATTAGGACATAGTAGTTAAGTGATTAATACGATGGCATTTGAATGGAATGATAATGGGTTCGAGTCCCATCCTAGTGAACATCAACTCTGAGATGTATGTACATCCAGTTGAAGAGTCACAAAATGGGGTGAAATGCGAATTCTAGATTCCACTGCTAGTTACTATCCATCTTTGCATATAATGCTTGTGAATGAAGGCAATGCGCACAGTATCTATGTCATAGTATGGGACTCCTCAGTAGTGCACATCCACGATCCCTCACATAGAGTTCGAACTCAGGCCTTTCCGTCTCTCGCGCGACGGTCTATAGTAGTGGTAGTGATAGTTGTGGATTCTATGCTTACTCAAGGTCACTGCACACTTGTCTTTGGTAGGGTTAGTCTGTGTACCTATAAATATACATGAACTGTGAAATGAATTCATTCGCAACACAACAATATAGCCTAATACGCAATTATGAGAAGTTTACAATGTCTAATTAGATTGATTGTTTGATGAACATCGAGACAAATAATAACTGAAAATTTATGTTGTTTAGATACTACTGAGATAACAAACACCTGTAGACATTTATTTTTGTGTTGATTGTTTGAATTTTCCCATTATTATTTAGGACTGCAATTGATCAGTCTCTTATTGACATATGTGTATTTTGTGCCGATTGCCTCGATATTGCCTTAACTCATATGTATCCTAAGTAAAGATGAATAGTGACTAGCAGTGGAATCCAGGACGCGCATTTCGTCCCATTTGGGACTCGTCAACTCGACGTACTTGTATCCTAAAGTTAATGCTCCCTCTGGGACTCGATCCCTGAGATTTAAGTACATCCAGATGACGAGTTTTAAACAGGATGAAACACACGTCCTGAGTTCTACTGCTAGCCACCATCTATCTCTGCCTATAGTGCTTGTAGATATTTCTGAAAGAAATAATAATTCAACAAAACAATGAGAAACATTTCATGTATATGTTTTCGCAGAATAGGAAAGTGAATTATAAAAGATCAATCCAGATTACATACGTTACTGTTTGTAAGAATTTGAATTATTAAATTAGTGGTATTTAGAATTCAATTTTTTTAACAATCTTCATCGGCCTATATTCATCCGGTAATGATTAACTTGATAGAGTTCTTTTTTGTTACAAATTTCATTGAATAGATAGATAGATTATAGCTAATACGATAAGGTATTATGTTCAGCTTCGAATGAAAATATCATTACTATAATGATGGTATATTTAACTGATAAGTCATGAATAAGACGAAATTTACATTCATGATTCCACTACTAACTACAATTTATTTATGGAAATGAATAGTTAATTACTGTTGTAGTGAAGGAGAACACAGATGAGGACAACCGAATTGTATTTAGCACAAAATTACAGAGTTACTTGCCAAAATAGAAAAACCATACTATAATACTTAACTTGCAAAATGTTCAATAATTATCTCGAACTTCGTTGTTCTTGCATTTCCATACTAATTGCTTTCTATTCCCGCTCTTCCTTTATTGATCTTCCCCAACTTCCGCTGCCAGACATTACATTCCTGACTCGCGTCACATACTACTTATATCAATAAAAGGAGTACGCACCACGCTGTTAGTTGTTATAAAATGTCATCACAGTTCTAAGTAGCTGTATATTGTGAAGTACTTATTCCTATTAGTTGTTAATCAAATGAAATAGTAAAGGTTGTTCATTTGAACAATCTGACAATATAACATCTGTTATACTTGTATGAATAACATCAACTACAGTGATAAATAATACTTTAAAATCAATAAACTTTAATTCCATTGATACTTACCACATTTGTCACATCAAATGAACTGACCACATTGAATAAATAAATAAATCAAGGTAAACTGATTGTACTTATAATCAATTGAGAATAATAATTCCGACTATTCATATCGTGTTCTTTCGCTTTAGATGACAATCACCATGACTTACTTACGCCTGTGAATCCTCGTAGAGGAGCATAGACCGACCACCAGCACTCTCCATCCAACCCTGTCCTAAGCAATCCTTTCCAGCTCTTTACAGTTGCTTCTATTTCCCGACGTATTGTGTTCTTTGGCTTTCCACTTTTCCGCTTCCCTTCAACATTCCAAGTTAGGGATTGCCTCGTGATTCAGTTTGATGATTTCCGTAATGTATGTCCCACCCATTTCCATCGAATTTTCCTAATTTCCACTTCAGCTGGAAGCTAGTTTGTTCTCTCCTATAGAACACTGTTGTTGATGGTATCCGGTTAATCAATGTTGAGTATCTTGTGTAGATAATTATTTATAAATACTTGTACCTTCTTGATGATGGTTGTAGTAGTTCTCGAAGTTTCATCTGCGTACAGTAGGACTGCCTTGACATTGGTATTGAAGATTGTGATTTTGATATTGGTTGACTCCGCCTGCAGCTCTTCTAGGATTGATACCATCCAATATAATAAATAGAAAGGTTACTGTTAAGTTATTTAACTTCTGAACAATCTCTAATAAAAGTGAGATAATTAAAATAATTGGTTACTAGGCTTAACGACCATACTGAAACTTGATCTAAAGTTTTTGCTTGCAACTCAAGATTAGAAGAGAATAATATTGGTATCGGAATGGGTTTTGTGGAGAATGTAGTATTTTCAATAGTTGAGATCATAAATAAATTAAAGCTAGACCAATATGGAAAACCTGGAATCACTGGACAGTCGTTTATTTTTATTGTGGGACTCTTCCGTAGCAGTGAGCATCCACGATCCCGCCTCGCGGGATTCGAACCCAGGACCTATCAGTCTTACGCGTGAGCGCCTAACCACTATTAACTACTATTCATTGGTTAGTGAGCATGGAGATTGTTTTTTTGTTCTGCTGGCCGATTGTTAAGTATAAACCCTTCGTCCACCGGAAATCTCAATTTAGAAACTCAACCCTTTTATTAGGAGTACAAATTAATCTATTTGGTTTTAAGGACTTGTGATACTACAAGAATTACCTAAATCAAAGTAGACTGAAAGACATACCCTTGAATTAAGTAGCAGTGCATAAATACCTACTCTGAATTACACACTTATTAGTGATGAGAATTGAACTTAATACACTATTATGATTTGACTGATAACAACTAGATTGTAAACTGTCAAAACTTTACGCACACTTTCTAAATACAAATGTTCTATTTTGATGAAGTTTTGTTCTCTGGGCTGGATGGTTTGGTCGTGGAACTTTCATCTTTCCTCTGAACAACATCATCAACACAAACTTTAGGTGAAGTGTTCGAATTTCTCCACACGTGGTTCACAGCTTGTACTGTACAGCTCGATGTTCGAATCCTTTACGTGTACCTGAACTTTGTGCTGATGATATCATTGAGAAGAACGATGAAAGCTCCACGACCAAACCATCCAGCTCAGAGAACAAAAATCCATCAAAATCATCCATCTGAGGTACAAATCTTCTCCATCATCACAAATATTCTATTTTTATGTAGGCAGTATACAATAAATGGAAACACATACTCATACTCATACTCATAGTTTATAAGTATCAACACCGAGGTTGGAATTGATCGTTTTAAAGAAATTGAGCATTGGTTGAAGAGTTAATAATAAGTATTCCTTTGTAATATTCCAATGAGTAGAAAAATCGTACTTCTGATATGACAAGTAATCTCATTAACGAGGCAACTTTGTATAGAAGATACATGGATGGTAGCCTAGTTATATTTAGTAATGATTTTGAGGTTTCTCAGTTATTAGATAAACTCAATGGGGTTCAAAATGATATCTTAATGACCTATAAAGCAGAAAATAATGGCCAATTGCTCTTTTTAGACATACTTTAGAGTCAAAGGGGGAATGATACTATGAGATGGTCAGTTTATAAGAAACCAACTTGGACAGGGCAATATTTAAACTTTCATAGTTTCTGTCCATCACAATACAAGTGAAGCTTGATTAACTGTCTCTTTAATAGGATTCAAAGAATTTGCACTACTGATGCGGTTGAAGAAGATGAAAATTCGCTGACTCACACATTAGTCTTAAATGGTTATTCAATAAAGTTTATAAATAGGTGCAAAAGTCAGTCAACACCAAGATCTCTCGCTTATTCAGTTCCAAAGAATAAAGTTTATATCTATCTATTATATAGAGATGAATCCAATAGAATAGTTTTAAGACACAGATTGAAAGCAGCCATCGAGTAAACCTATTATGCTGCTCAATTGGTTGTGATCGAAAAGTTTACGTCCATGATTCCAAATAAATTTAGACAATGCAAAAATGATTACGTCACATCACATTGTATTTACCAATTTACATGTTTGTGTGGACACACACTTATAGGGAAGAGTAATCGAACAATTCAATCAAGGGCCATAGAACATGTGCCTAGATGGCTTTAAAATCAGTGTATGCCAAATGATCCGATCAACGTGGGGGGTAGAAAATCATGTTTATCAATAGTGAAGCACATAATTGAAACGGGGCACAAAATTGGCATCAATACAGTTTTTAAAACATTGTATGGAAACTGTCAAGGGCGAATTCTTAGGTTAACTGAAGCCTTGGCTATTCGTAAATTCAACCTCGCCCCCTACGTATCCAAAAACAATTTATTTTAACCTTGAATTTACCATGGTAATCCTTAAGTCATTTTATGGCCTAGAATGATGCAACGATTTATTTCTATATGATATAAAAAATAGGTTTCTCTCCCCTTTATTCTTAATACTTGAACCTTCATATAAACTATTCTAACAAGTATATATGTGACCAAATTATTCGAAATGTATGGCGCAAATACATCATAGTTTTCAGATCAACTCCATCTTCACACTCATATGCGATAAATGTATGCATGTAAGCACGTATGTAATATAGATAGATAGATAGATAGATAGATAGATAGATAGATAGATAGATAGATAGATAGATAGATAGATAGATAGATAGATAGATAGATAGATAGATAGATAGATAGATAGATAGATAGATAGATAGATAGATAGATAGATAGATAGATAGATAGATAGATAGATAGATAGATAGATAGATAGATAGATAGATAGATAGATAGATAGATAGATAGATAGATAGATAGATAGATAGATAGATAGATAGATAGATAGATAGATAGATAGATAGATAGATAGATAGATAGATAGATAGATAGATAGATAGATAGATAGATAGATAGATAGATAGATAGATAGATAGATAGATAGATAGATAGATAGATAGATAGATAGATAGATAGATAGATAGATAGATAGATAGATAGATAGATAGATAGATAGATAGATAGATAGATAGATAGATAGATAGATAGATAGATAGATAGATAGATAGATAGATAGATAGATAGATAGATAGATAGATAGATAGATAGATAGATAGATAGATAGATAGATAGATAGATAGATAGATAGATAGATAGATAGATAGATAGATAGATAGATAGATAGATAGATAGATAGATAGATAGATAGATAGATAGATAGATAGATAGATAGATAGATAGATAGATAGATAGATAGATAGATAGATAGATAGATAGATAGATAGATAGATAGATAGATAGATAGATAGATAGATAGATAGATAGATAGATAGATAGATAGATAGATAGATAGATAGATAGATAGATAGATAGATAGATAGATAGATAGATAGATAGATAGATAGATAGATAGATAGATAGATAGATAGATAGATAGATAGATAGATAGATAGATAGATAGATAGATAGATAGATAGATAGATAGATAGATAGATAGATAGATAGATAGATAAAAGTGAGTGAGTGAGTGAGTGAGTGAAAGAGAATAATCTTTGATCTTTTCTTTCCACATTGATGATTTTATGAATTGGATCATGGATATGATCTTTTATTTTCTTTCATCAGTCACTGTGAATTGTAACACCTTAGTTATACAACAATAATGATTCTATATCATACAATCGTTGATTGATTTGTTCATAGTGAATCACCCTCTGACTGTTGTTATTATTATTTATGTATTAAGATATTGTATCAATGTAGTTTTAATGTGAACTAGTTGGCTATCTGTTATAACTCAAAAGGTTCCATCATATGATTGATGACATTGTTGTCTAATTGTTCAATCATTAATCATATATCAATCACACAAATTGAGTTGAATTCGTGTCGGGTGGAGATAATGGATGAAGGGTTGCACAAGATCATGGATCGATTGAAGTTAGGCATTAACACCGTTGAATGCTGGTTTATTGATTTAGAGCCTCAGTATTCATGTGTGAAGCTGAAGGTCCTTCGTTCGAGCCTCTTGTGGGGGATCGTGGATGCGCACTGCTGAGGAGTCCCATTCTAGGATAAAATGGCCATCCAGTACTCTCAGGATTTTAATGGTGATCTAACTTAGATCAATCCATGAATTTAACTATGAAATTTGATTAACACTGCTTCGATGTTGGGTGGGTTCAGTGGAGCTGGTCGATTCAACAGTTCTTTGAAGTGTTCTACCCACCTGTTTTGTTGCTCTTCAATGTTGGTGATTACCTTGCCTTCCTTGCTTTTCACTGGTCGTTCTGGTTTGTGGCGATTTCCAGAGAGTTTCTTTGTCGTGTCATATAATTGTCTCATGTTTCCTTCTCTTGCAGCCTTTTCCGCCGTCGTTGCTAAATCTTCCACATATTTACGTTTGTCGGTTCTGATGCACCTCTTCACTTGTTTGTTTATTTCCGTGTATTCAGCTTGTGCCTTGGCTTTTTCTGCTCTTGTTCGGCTGGTATTGATCGCTGCCTTCTTGTTCCTCCTTTCTAGAATCTTATCCAGTGTACCAACAGTGATCCATTCCTTGTGGTGGTGCTTCTTGTGACCCAGGACCTCATGACATGTTGAAGTGATTGCCTCTTTGATCCCCTTCCAGTTGCTCTCCACAGTAGTTCCTTCTCCATTGAGTAGATCATGAAAGGCCTGGAACTTGTTGCTGAGGACTATCTTGAATTTGTTGAGTTTGTTAGTATCCTGGAGAAAGGCCGTATTGAACTTTTGTGATACTGTCTGCCCCGTTGTCCAGTGCTTCTTGAGTTTCAATTTCATCTTGGCGACCAGTAAGTGATGATCTGATGCTATATCAGCTCCTCTCTTGGTTCTCACGTCCTCTATAGTCCTCCTGAACGTTTTGTTGATGCAAATATGGTCGATTTGGTTTTGTGTAGAGTGATCCGGTGAAGTCCATGTGGTTTTGTGTATGCGTTTATGTGGGAATATGGTGCCACCTATGACCAGTTTATTGAAGGCACATAGGTTTGCAAATCTCTCACCATTTTCGTTTCTTTCTCCCAGTCCGTGTCGTCCCATGATGTCTTCATATCCAGTGTTGTCCGTTCCAACCTTGGCGTTGAAATCTCCCATCAGAATGGTCAGGTCCTTTGTTGGGCACTTCTCGACTATTGACTGCAGCCTATTGTAGAATTGATCTTTAGCGTCTTCATTGTAGTCGTTGGTAGGCGCATAGCATTGGATGATGTTCATTGAAATATCCTCTTTCTTTGTTTTAAACGAGGCTTTGATGATCCTTGGTCCATGAGATTCCCATCCTATAAGTGCATTTTGCGCTTGTTTGGACAGCATCAATGCAACTCCTTGTGTATGTGGTGCATTTTCTTCTTCATGGCCGGAGTATAACAGGAGCTCTCCTGTAGTTAGTCGTTGTTGTCCAACTTGTGTCCAATGTGTTTCACTGATCCCAAGTACCTCTAGGTTGTATCTTCTCATTTCTGCAGCAATCTGGAAGGCTCTTCCGGTGTCCCACATTGTACGAACATTCCATGTACCTAAATAAATGGTCGCTCAGGTTGTCAGAAGGGGCATCGGCCTCGTAACTTCCGAAGGGATTCGGCTTTCATCATGAGGCGTCATAATTCTTCTAAATGAAGATCTTCTGACTCCCAGGGCAGAGTTTAAAAGGTTTGAATAGTTTTTTCTGGTTAGCGTTTTTTTAGCGAGTTAGTTTTCTACGGGATGGGGACGCTAACCCCATGCCCAACCCTCCTCCTTTATCCGGGCTTGGGACCGGCAGTAGCCCCCGGAGGGACTCCAGGCGGAGTTATACCTGGAAGTACTTGACCGCTATTTCGTCCTATTATAGGACTCTTCAGCAGTGTACTGCCACGGTCTCAACTCGCAAGGTTCGATTCCAGGACCTATCAGTCTCACACACGAATGCTTAACTTCTAGACCACTAAGCCGGCATTCAGTGGTGAAAATATTAATATCATTCGATAGAATAACAAATTAAGGTGGGTTAAGCTCAAAGGGACTCAAGAAAATGAAAGAAAGGAGAGATTTCTTCTATCAAAAATATGAAATGAGATATTATGTGATTAAATGATGAGATTTATAACTGTTTTAAATAGTTAACATTGATATCAACATTGTGTTCACTATGAAACAGATGACAAGGAATGGGTGTGTTGGAAACAAGTTGATCATTTCAATCTTAATCTTTTGTAGAATGTACTCCAAGATGTGTACATGAACATTCCTTCTTGTTCTTTTAATTTGAATGCTTTTATGAAAACACACTTATACACTTATGCCTGTTACTCCTTATGAAGGAGCATAAGCTAACGACCAGCATTCCCCAGAAAACTCTTTCCTGAACAATCAAATTCATGTTCCTGTTATCATAAGCTTTATTTCGACCTATTATGATACCATTTACCATTCTTGAGCTATACCTATTCTATTAATTACAGTCTGTCACATTGACAGCCACTTTTGGCTACTATCTTGTACAAATGTATATTTTCTATTTTATGATACGACGTGGTCTGTTTGATTTGTATATAAACCCGATATGTTTGAACTACATGATTCACATCATGGAAGCTGACACTGGTGTTCTGGACTTTAACAGACAGGGTCAGGCAGGAATCAGGGCCAGTAAGGACTCTAGACTACCCGTATAGGTTCACGCGTCATTGTTACGTTTGATAAATCACTGTTCTCTAATTGGCGATATCATTACGTTATATGTTCATAGGGCACAAAGGCCACATGATATAACAACAAAAGAAACAATTTATTGTTTATCATTAAACAACTTGATCACATCTAATCAATAATAGTAACTTGTGTTATCAAGATAAATCACAAGTTTCTTTATTCTGAACATTGTTAATTAACAGAAAGATACTTTACGTTTCTTGTTTAATTAGATTAGTTATGTAATATGACAATGATCATTTGAGAAGAGCATATACATAGAAGAAATGGTAATGTAGTGAATCGGTAGACAGGTGAGGCCAACCTATTACATTTAGGATGAAATTACATAGTTAAATTCACTTGATGTTGATTTACTTACATCTTCCTATTGTTATTTAAGACTACAAATGATCAGTCTTTTGTTGGAAAATGTGTATCCTGTGCGTATTGCCTCGATATAGCGTTAAGTCATAAGCTTTTTAAGCGAAGATGGATAGTGGATAGCAGTGGAATCCAGGACGGGCATTTCGTCCTATTTATACTGGGTTCGAGTCCCAGAATGAATATCAACTATGGGATGCAGTTACCTTCAGCTGACAAATCTCAACTATGGACGAAACACGCGTCCTGGATTCCATTGCTACCAACTATCCATCTTTGCTTACAAAGTTAGTTGATAAAATAGAAAAAAAAACCATACTCTAATACTTCATTTGTAAAATGTTCACTAATTGTCTCAAACTTTATTGTTCCTGCATTTCCATGCCAATTGCTTCTTGTTCCTGTTCTTTCTTCCTCGATCTTCTCAATCTTCTACTATCAGACATTCTATTCCTGACTAGCGTTTTATACTACTTATGTTGATATAAGTAGCACCCCATCACAGTACGATAATATTAAGAGCACATTTCATCTACCATCTTATGTTTAGAAATATTTTATATTCAATAAGCAAACAATTACCAATGTTAAGCTTAGATTGTAAGATGATACGATGTGCGTTTTTTTCTTCTTTTTCTTCTTCAAATTTTCCATTTATCTAACAGAAATATAAATAAAACTATGGAATGTATTTACTGTAATTTATACTGTATGTAGTTTATATGGCCTTCAAATATCAACAAAGACTTAGATACGGTTGGAGGTAATGTGGATTCGCTTTACCCATCGAAATATTCACATACGACCTTGAGCTGATAGTCTCCGATGAAGAATTCTTACTCAATATTCTCGCTGGATGTTGTTTTTAGTTACCAAAAGAAGGGAATGAAAGTTAAACATTTTGTACATAAACTGGATTAGTGAATATGAAGGATTCAACTCAAGAGAATTGAAACACCCCAATTTCAAACCAATAGTGTATATAGGCTCGGTACATATATGTATGATCTTATCAGTAATTAAGCCTCTAACCCCAACTATCAACTATAGATCATAATCCTTATTCTTCAAATTGTTTTATAACCCTCATTTAGCCTTAGTAAGTAGGTAGACACTCTCAAAGTCAATTTAGCGTCGCTCAAAGGTTATCCATAAATTATAGTCTCACTGATTTGTCGACGGTTCATTTGTATTGACTCAAATTGGAATGTTAAAATGATCTAGAATTGTCCATGTAATCACATGAATAACTCATATAGTAACATTAAAGCCGGTTCAGTGATCTAGAGGTTAAGCGTCCGCTCGTGAGACTGAAGGTCCTGAATTCAAATCCTGAGAGCGGGATCGTGGATAGAAGAGTAAATATCACTCTAACTGTTAGGATGGATTCCGAGAATTACGATGGAGCATCCAGTCACCCTGAAAATATTCGAAGAGTTTTCATCTAATCACAACGTGATTGAGCTTTCTAGAATATCAACGTGGTATGCTATGATTGGACAGTAGCATAACTCGACCCCCTTCTGGATTGATTGGCTCAATTATAATGATGTTACAACAAACGCTAATATTTATATGTATCCATGATTTTCAGTACATTTGATTTTTATCCAACAAACACTTCTCCAACTATCTTTTGTCTTGTGATTTTGCAACTGTGTGGTTTCTATACACTCGAGTACAGTAGTCCTATACCGTATTGCGCATTAATCAAGTAACGAACATAACACTAATCTAGATTCCAAGTGATATTTACTCTTATTGATATTTCTAAATTAAGTAGGATATATCAGAATGGTTTTTTGTGTGGATATTTTAGTAATTTCAATGAGCCAATTGAAACTAGACCATCATAGAAAGTCTAGAAGCATTGAACGGACGTTTTGTCATGGATGCACACTATTCAGGAGTCTCACAATTGAACGAAATGACCATCCAGTACTTCCAGATTTTTAATGGTTATCTAACATCAAATCGGTCCATGATCTCAATCAATTTCATGAATTTTGACCTAATTCATTCATAAGTTCATTAAACATACTACTAATCTTCCAAAAAAGAAAACAAAAAAAACAATTGAATTATCAGAATGGGTTTTGTGGAGATTTTAGAAATTTCACTAGTTGAAATCATGAGTCAATTGAAGTTACACAACCATGGAAAAACTGGAAGCACTGGACGGACGTTTCGTCTTAGTATGGGACTCACTCAAAGCAGTGCATACCCACTATCCCGCCCTCCGCGAGATTCGAACCCATGGCCTGTCAGTCTCGCGTCAGGCGCTTAATCAATGTTGTGGATGCGCAGGAATAGACCAATAATTATCATGTTAAGTCCAATGGTGTCCTTGGACTTTAAATGGAATTTCCTATTGGTCGATATCTGTTCACTTGTACAAAATGTTGTTTCTATTTTTATGGTACGCTGTGGTATGCTTGACTGGTATATAAACAAAGTATGTTTGAAATATAGTGATTCATATCTCAGAGGTTGTGACTTGTCTTCTGGACTCAACTGGCTGGGCTGGACAGGGAAGCAGGACCAATCGGGACTCTAGGCCGTCCGTACGTGTTTGCGTGTCATTGTAATCGATCGATAACACAGGCTACATCAATTTTTCAGTCATAACAATCAACTAGACCACTGAGCCGGCATCCAACGGTTTTAATGTCTAACTTCAACCAATTCACGAAGTTTCACCACCATACACCATTGTCTTCAGTGAGTTCCTATCTCACAACAGATCTGGTTGAACTCCACTGGTAACGACTTCTCTCTAGAACTCCAGGAATGATTAAGCGTCTGGCGCGAGACTGATAGGTCCTGGGTTCGAATATCGCGGGCGTGTGATCGTGGATGCGCACTGCTGAGGAATCCCATACTCGGACGAAACGGCTGTCCAGTGCTTCCAGGTTTTCCATGGTTGTGTAGCTTCAATTGACTCATGATTTCAACCAGTGAAACAACTGAATTGTTCATTTTTTTGAATATTTTTTTCCACTCGAATGATTATATAATCGATTAATCATCTATTGTTACATAATCAATACAATCAGGGCCATAATACATCATAAATATTGATCAGATAAATGAAATATATAAAATAGTGATCATTTAAAACAAGAAAATTTTTTTTTGGTAAAACATACAAAAAATTATTGATTTCTATATACATGTTTGATTTAATAATGAAAATCGATCAATAATCTGATTCCTATAATCAATAATGATCACATTTCACCTTGACCCATTTTAATCAATAGGAAGTTGAATTGATTTAGTTTATGCATAAAAGATTTAAATGATGTATGTTGAGTATTTTTATTTATTTGATTACATAATTATTGGTACAAGGAGGCATCCAATATATATGTGCATCACACAATAATCAAGAAATCAGTAGTAGTTATCATTGATGTGTATGAAGGTTGTGATACTGCTCAGGTGCCCAAACCGAAGCAGGTGATTTTCGTAGGGGACTACTATTCAAACCTTTGACTTAAAAATCTGATTCATAACGTAGTGGAGCAACGTCAGGAGATGCAGTCTTATGGTAGCTGGTGACTAACGACTGATTCATACATGTTTCGTTCCTTCAGGATCCTGGAGCTCATGTGCACTGTGGTGGCCAGTATTCCAGATAACCCTTAAACTTCGTATACAGTTCGTCTTGATAACCATCACTAGATAACGCCCCAACGGTATATTAATCAGAAGGCGAACACAAAGTGTTGATTATGTTTATTATGGGACCACACACATATATATCCAAAATTACAGGTGCGTTGAACAAGCATGAAAGAGTTGTGCCGAAAGGCAAGCAGGCAAGCGAGTGAGTGAGTGAGTGAGTGAGTGAGCGAGTGAGTGAGTGAGTGAGTGAGTGAGTGAGGGAATATGAGTACGAGTAAGCGAGTACAATTAAGCGAGAGAGAGCAATGAATATGAATAACATGGACATATATATACATAGTGAAATGAAAGAATCACCGAATCAATTAAGCAGTTAGTAGTAAGGCTAGTAACGTGAATAAATGCGTAGGCAGTAAGCAATGTTCAAGCATACATGTTCATACATTCGCAACAATAATAAAGATACAATGATATAGATAAGTTGTTGTTGTTTTTGTACGGATGACTCAGTTCGTTAATAAGTTTACCAAAATGACTTAACCGAATTAAGTGTGAACCAACTCAATCGCGCGTGAGTTGCTATAGCATCATTTGTTTGAAATCAAAGTTTTCCAACTCCCCTAGATGAATCCTCCGTGTCTATCAACCTGATAAAAGCGCTGAACATTCGGTTTTCGTCCTCTCAATTTCGTAAACAACACCCTCGCCATAACAACGTAGTGAGCAGAACTTCCATGTTTGCATACATGTAGCCATGTAAGAGTATTTCTAGAGGGATAGCGGACTCTCTCCACCCTCGGTCGTACCAGGGCATTTGGGGCTTGTTCAGTAAATAATATTGGCAACGATAAAAACAGTGAAAGTTTCATTGAAAAAATATAGTGTGCGAAAGTTTTTTAAAAATATTTACTCCTTGTAGTTATGAATACGTACCTTAATGTTTACATGTGTATTTATGAACACTTTAGTGGGGCCCTTTATTTTGTCGTCATTTAGATCGGACGATGTTTATCGACAGGCTCTTGACTTTAATGGCCCGGGACCTGAATCCAAATAGATCGTATGGATGATTACTGTCGAAATATATATGTCGCATATCCTCGTATCTAATCATCGACTTAAATCGCGTTGAGTGAATAACAGAATTAAATAAGTCAAATAACGAGAATGGTTTTTTGAATACATATATTTTGTATATGAAGCGAATGGAATAGCGCAAAGCGAAACGACGGGCAGTGGTGATGGCGGGGAAGCTAACTCCATTTAACCAAGCGTTAATCAATATTTATAGTCACACAAAAATAAGTTACAGACATGTGATGAATAGGATAAGAATGGTACACACGTATGCGCTCAAATACAAACAGTCAAGATTATTGATAAGCGAAAAATTACCAAGGTCAAAATGTGATTCAAGTAGAATGTATAGATTGGCCTGTCCGAAAACCAGAATAAGATATATGGGCTTAACATAATAAGCGACAATACAGCACTAAATAAGTTCAGTTGGTATAATCTCACCAGAAAATATTGACCTTCCGTATAAAACAACATTTTATTGGAGAATTCTTGAATATAATAGTGTTTTTTTTCTACATAAGATCCTAGTGTCGAGTCAACTAGACTGGTAGCCACATTACAACATGGTCTATAAGATTCCATCTGTGCTAAGAAGGATCTGACATACATGACATTGATCATGAACCAGTGATAAATCAATTGTAAATGTTTTCCTCTCTCAGTTTTTCTTTCACTTTTTAACAGCTATGCATAGAAAAGTGTTTTTGTAGAACAAAAAACTCCGAAAATTTCACATTTTGAGACAAACATAATATCACATTGGTTTTGTGGATATTATAGTAATTTCAATGGTTAAGATCATGAGTCACTTGAATCTAGACCACCATGGAAAACCTGGAAGCACTGGACGGCTGTTTCGTTCTATTGTGGGACCTCTCGGCGGCTTCGACTTAGTGATCTGATGGTTCAGTGCTCGCGCGCGAAACCAGTAGGTTCTGGGTTCGAATCTCCCAGGGGAGAGGTCGTGGATGCGCGTTGCTGAGGCGTCTCACAATAGGACGAAACGGCCGTCCAGTGCTCCCAGATTTTTCATGGTGGTCTAGCTTCAACTGACTAGTGATCTTAACCATTGAAATTACAAACATAATATGTTTAAACTATTTAATAAGAATCTAGTTGTTATAACTTGTGTGTGCCCTGTTAATGTATAACGTGATGATATCGCCAATTAGAGAACAGTAATTTATTGATCGGACCGATGAAGCATAAAATCCCGTACAAACAGTCTAGAGTCCTGATTAGTCCTGCTTTCTGCTTAACCCAGCCAGCTAAGTCCAGAACATCAATCTCAGCTTCTGCGATCTGTATCATTTATTTCAAGCATACTGGGTTTATATACCAACCAAACAGACCACATCGTACCGTAAAATAGAAAATAACATTTATACAATTTCTAGCTCAAAAATGGCTGTGAATGTGAGAGACTGGGATTAACAGACTGCGCACAGCTCAAGAATGGTAAATCGTATGATAATAGTTCATAGATCAAAATGAAGCTCATAATAAGAGGGACATGAATATGCATAGTTTAGTTAATTAACAATGATACAATATATTAGTCAAGAAATAGATCCCAACAGTTACCATTCATTATTCTCATAGGGATATAAAACTAGTAATCTATAAAACAATACAGTCAATAGTAAACTTCTCTAGAAGATTTCTATGTTTATCTCCGGTTTCATTTAATTCACATAATTAGAAAAACAGCTCCTCTTTACGTATGTTCTAAATAAGGAATATGATCTATTCTCTCTTATTTGAATTATTATACATCTTCATCGTAAGAAATTAGCTACCTTATTCGAATTCGCTTGTAATGATTGACTGGCAGAGGCATATCATAAGGTTTAGTTAAGTAAGGAAATCAACTTTCAATTACAGTGTGACCAATGTTTTCAAAGAGTTAAATGCTTATTTTTAAAATAAACAGGAACGAAAGTCAGAAATAGTTTTGTAGATATTGTACTAATTTCAATGGTTGAGATCATGAGTTAATTGAGTCTAAACCACCATGGAAAACCTGGAATCACTGAACGGCCGTTTCGTCTTATTATGAGACTCCTTCGTAGCAGTGCGCATCCACGTTCCCGCCTTGCGAGACTCAAACCTAGAACCTGTCAGTCTCGCGCGCTAGCACTTAACCATCAGACCACTGAGGAGGTTGGTTTACAACGGTGTTAGTATCTAACTTCAATCAATCCACGGATCGTGAATGAGCACCGCTGAGGAGTCCCATACTAGGACGAAACGGCCATTCAGTGCTTCCAGGTTTTCCATGGTAGTCTAGCTTCAATTGAATGATGATCTCAACCACTGAAATCGAGTAGGATATCATTACCGATTCATTATTGGTAACGCATCAACCATTAATTAAATAGTATAATGAAAGCATTTGAAAGTCTGTGTAAAGTAAAATCAAGACCTGGTTTGCGTACGTCCACGAGTGTCTGGTTATGATTTCATGATTTTTATCAGAGTGATTGTTGAATCTATCAAGTCATCTAATCACATGACTGAGATACACTCGAAACGGAATTTGACAAAATTGTGATTTATTTAAAAAGCTGTTCTTTATTAAAGAATAGACATAAGTTAGTTACAAACCTCAACTTGTAACATATCTGTAGCGCGTACGTGCATCTGTAAGTTTGAAGGAAAATGAGCTCCCTGTTATAGTAACCTAAAGAATAGTTACAAAGTATGATAGTGCAAATGACAGATAATAGCTATGTTTAATCTTGATAACAGTTTATCAACAGCCAAAAACGAAACCAGAAGTAAACAATGTGGATACCGCTGCGTTTAAACAAAGATTTGAGTCACAATATGCGCGAAGAAATTGCTAGGAATAAAACTATTTACTGAATAATAACAAGTAGTATGAAATAATACACAAAAAGAAAGTTGACTGGAAGAGAATAAGTACAGAGGATATAAACAAACTTAATAGTTATCTTATGTTAACGCAATACATGGTGAACAATCTGACCACGTATATACTTGTTAAAAGCATTCCCAATTAATCCTGATAAGTACTTCGTTTGTGTTATGACTTTAAGTTGAGTCGATTTTTACCCTGTGCTAATTGTCGTGTCCTTGACTGGAAAATCAGAGAGCAGCGTACTTATCGATCGATTACAGTGACACGTAAACACGTACGGACGGCCTAGAGTCTCGATTGGTCTCGCTTCCCTGTCTAACCCAGTCAGTTGAGTCCAGAACACAAGTCACAACCTCTGAGATATGAATCATTATATTTCAAACATACTTTGTTTATATACCAATCAAGCATACCACATCGTACCATAAAAATAGAAAACAACATTTTGTACAATTTTCAACAAGTGAACAGATATCAACCAATAGGAAATGTCCATTTAAAGTCCAAGGACACCATTGGACTTAACATGATAATTATTGGTCTATTCCTCCGCATCCACAACAGTTTGGTTTTAATTTCTCAGTCCCTATAATGCAAATGTTAGAATTGGAGATCAATGTACAACTTGAGAATCTACATCATCGACTGAGTAGTCGAACCACTATGACTTTAAATGATGGAAGCTAATGTAAAGCTAAACTGGTGGATAAAGCACACCAGTTTCATAATACTGGACCAAATCAGAGAGACATATTAACTTCTCAGCATTTTAACTAACTAAAGAAACTACGAACAAATCCTGATATCGTCTTGTTGAAGTCTGATAAAGGATCCAGACTGGTTATCATGAATAAATGTGAATATAAAAGTAAGATGTTATCCATCGTCAGTGATGAAAATCAATTTATGCCTGATATTGGATTTGCAAGTATTAGCAAACTAAAGGGAATAGTAAATTCAAACCTAGAAAAAATTGCTAAACATGAATATTATTGATAAAGAGGAATTTAATTTTCTAAAACCTATGGGTTCTCAGTACCTTCATTTATACGGACTACCTAAAATTCATAAATCAAATCGTTCTTTACGCCCAATTTTATCAATGTACCGATTACTTACACATAACCTAGCTAAATAGCTAACAAAATTGCTGAATCCTATCCGAAGACGTTTATGTAAGTATTCTCCGAATGATTGATCCATCATTTAAGTGATATTATTATCGAGAAAAAGACAATGTGTTCAGTTGATGTGAATTCCTTGTTCATAAATGTTCCTTTGAAAAAGTCTATTGATATATTATGTGACTACATGTCTTTAAACAACCTTAAATTAACTGTCCTTTTAAAAATTCTTAAGGATTTACTAGTATTATGTACTGACCAAGTTCAATTTCAAGGTGAATACTTTCGTCAGATTGACGGGGTTGCTATGGATAGTCAGTTAGGATCATTACTGGCAGATGTGTTCGTGGCACATGTTGAAAATATGACTGAAGACCTAATCGAAAACATGTGACTTGATAAGAGATATGTGGACGATATCTTAGTTGTCTGTGAAAGGAAGGAGGATATGAACTGCTTATTGAATAAACTTAGTAATCGCCAAAACTACATCAGTCTCTCATGCGAAGAGGAGAGGGACTACTAGCTTCCATTCCTAGATATACCTCTAAGAAGACGAGAAGATAGGACAATCAAACGAACTATATTTAGAAAATCAACATGGACAGGTCAATACCACAGTTATTATTATACTTATTGCCCTGTGAAATACAAATGATGTTTATTAAGGTGCCTATCTAACAGGCCTGATCGTATTTTCCCAAATAACGCTATTGATGATGATTTTGGGTTGTTAGATAAAAAGTTAATGGAAAAGGCTATCCCCTGAAATTCATCACTAGATGGAAAGTTCATGGAATAGTGAGACCAATTGCAGCTTTGTCAGAGAAAAAGCCTGTCTATATCAACTTAATAGTTAGAGGTGATTGAAACAAGCATTTCTTGAAATACAGGATTTAACCAGTCATTAACAAGACATATCGTGCAGCAAAGGTCAGTATCAGTGTAAAAAAACGTACATATTTTAGACGAAAATATAAAACACAAGCATGTAATCGTGTGATATAACAATGATAACAAATGTGAATGTCGATCTGAAGGTGCGTGTTAGCGTGTGATCAAGCATAGATAATTGAATAAATAAAAAAAGAGGTAAATAAAAGTATGGTTCACGAGAGACTGCAAGAGAGAAAGAGTGAGTGAGTGAGTGAGTTAGTGATTGAGTGAGTTAGTGATTGAATTAGTGGGATGAGTGTGTCATGAGGAATGTGTTTTGATGTTCCCCATTGGATTGTTCGAGTGAGGTGGAGAGTGGATGGCAGCCGAATGTTCCGGTTTCCCGTTATCATGGTTGTGGTCAGCCAGTGATTCGAGTTCGGTGTTGGCAGTGTCGGTTTGCTGATCATCAGAGTTGATGTGTAATTGTATGATATGTGTGATAGTTGTGTTACTGTGGTATATGTTTGTGAGATAGTAGAGTAGGTGACGATTGTGCGTTATGTGTATGTGTTTATGTTTGTCGGAGTTGGGTGTTGTGTGGGACGAGGTGTATGTGAGCGTGTATACATGCGCCCGCGTGGCCTAATGGATAAGGCGTCTGCCTCCTAAGTAGAAGATTGCGGGTTCGAGTCCCGCCGTGGGTGTGGATTTTGTGGATATACGAAATTCCGAATCTCACCGAACCACTCCACATCTACTGCACGTCAGTATCAATCGTCAGATAGATCACTGACTGCTTCTGTCTGGTGCATGGAATAGGAGCGGAGGGTCCGATCAGTCGGCGCACACCGACTCGCGGTAAGTCCACATTCCTCTAGGTCGGTCCACCGCATACACGTCATCCACCTACAGTCTCTACTAATGATTCGCTTTCGCTATATGTCTTGTCGGTGCGACACTCATACACCGTCCTAACCTACAACCTAACTCATCATCGCTACCAAACACACACTGTGACAGATGTATCACACACACACACACACACACACTCACCACTCTACTCACTCATCCACCCACTCACTTACACACACTCTCGCTCTCTCACACACACACACATACACACTCTGACAACCACCACTTGAGCAGTAGTCAATCGTTGTCGCATAGACAACAAACAACTGACTGCCTCTCAGTCAACAAGTTCACTGAATCACAGAACGTCACAGCGTCAACACCAGTTCCAGTCTGTGATCAGTTGAAATGCACACATTGAATAAGGAGATCATTAAAATCTCACGAACAAATGCCAAAATAATTAGAATGCAGTGATGTGTGGTGTTTGTGTTGATGTTGCAGTATATTTGTGTGTAACGCTCTTGAACTGACATGTTGCATGCTGATTCTGTGACTGTTATGTATGAAAGTGTATCCGCTCAAAATCACCTAATCGAGCACTCAGTCAGTCAGTCAGTTAGTCAGCTAGTCAGTCAGTCAGTCAGTCAGTCAGTCAATCAGTCAATCAGTCGTCCAATTATACGCACGTCTCGAGTGAGATGAAAGTTTAGTGGTCCCATATCTGACTCCACTTAGATCGTTTCTTACTTTTATTGAAATGTACATGTCGCCAATCCTCGTATATAATCATCGACTTAGATCACGTTGGTGAATAACGCGATTAAACAAGTCAAATTGGATAATGGATTTTGAATAGGTATATTTCGTACAATCGTTGATCGGAAAGCGAAGCAAAACAAAATTACGTGCAATGGAGAAGGCGAATGAGCCAACTCAATTTAGCCAAGCGTGAATCCATATTTATAGTCGAATAAAAATCAGTTACAGACATGTGACGGTGCACACACAGACGCTCGTATAAAAACAGCAGTCAAGTTTGATAAGCGAATAATTAACAAGGTTAAAATGTGACTCAAGAAGGATGAATAGACTGGTCGGTCCGAAACCTAGAATGAATGAGCGATCGAGCGTACGAGCGAGCGATAGTGTGAGTGAGTTAGTGATTGAGTGAGTTAGTGATTGAATTAGTGGGATGAGTGTGTCATGAGGAATGTGTTTTGATGTTCCCCATTGGATTGTTCGAGTGAGGTGGAGAGTGGATGGCAGCCGAATGTTCCGGTTTCCCGTTATCATGGTTGTGGTCAGCCAGTGATTCGAGTTCGGTGTTGGCAGTGTCGGTTTGCTGATCATCAGAGTTGATGTGTAATTGTATGATATGTGTGATAGTTGTGTTACTGTGGTATATGTTTGTGAGATAGTAGAGTAGGTGACGATTGTGCGTTATGTGTATGTGTTTATGTTTGTCGGAGTTGGGTGTTGTGTGGGACGAGGTGTATGTGAGCGTGTATACATGCGCCCGCGTGGCCTAATGGATAAGGCGTCTGCCTCCTAAGTAGAAGATTGCGGGTTCGAGTCCCGCCGTGGGTGTGGATTTTGTGGATATACGAAATTCCGAATCTCACCGAACCACTCCACATCTACTGCACGTCAGTATCAATCGTCAGATAGATCACTGACTGCTTCTGTCTGGTGCATGGAATAGGAGCGGAGGGTCCGATCAGTCGGCGCACACCGACTCGCGGTAAGTCCACATTCCTCTAGGTCGGTCCACCGCATACACGTCATCCACCTACAGTCTCTACTAATGATTCGCTTTCGCTATATGTCTTGTCGGTGCGACACTCATACACCGTCCTAACCTACAACCTAACTCATCATCGCTACCAAACACACACTGTGACAGATGTATCAACACACACACACACACACTCACCACTCTACTCACTCATCCACCCACTCACTTACACACACTCTCGCTCTCTCACACACACACACATACACACTCTGACAACCACCACTTGAGCAGTAGTCAATGGTTGTCGCACAGACAACAAACAACTGACTGCCTCTCAGTCAACAAGTTCACTGAATCACAGAACGTCACAGCGTCAACACCAGTTCCAGTCTGTGATCAGTTGAAATGCACACATTGAATAAGGAGATCATTAAAATCTCACGAACAAATGCCAAAATAATTAGAATGCAGTGATGTGTGGTGTTTGTGTTGATGTTGCAGTATATTTGTGTGTAACGCTCTTGTACTGACATGTTGCATGCTGATTCTGTGACTGTTATGTATGAAAGTGTATCCGCTCAAAATCACCTAATCGAGCACTCAGTCAGTCAGTCAGTTAGTCAGCTAATCAGTCAGTCAGTCAGTCATTCAGTCAGTCAATCAGTCAATCAGTCGTCCAATTATACGCACGTCTCGAGTGAGATGAAAGTTTAGTGGTCCCATATCTGACTCCACTTAGATCGTTTCTTACTTTTATTGAAATGTACATGTCGCCAATCCTCGTATATAATCATCGACTTAGATCACGTTGGTGAATAACGCGATTAAACAAGTCAAATTGGATAATGGATTTTTGAATAGGTATATTTCGTACAATCGTTGATCGGAAAGCGAAGCAAAACAAAATTACGTGCAATGGAGAAGGCGAATGAGCCAACTCAATTTAGCCAAGCGTGAATCCATATTTATAGTCGAATAAAAATCAGTTACAGACATGTGACGGTGCACACACAGACGCTCGTATAAAAACAGCAGTCAAGTTTGATAAGCGAATAATTAACAAGGTTAAAATGTGACTCAAGAAGGATGAATAGACTGGTCGGTCCGAAACCTAGAATGAATGAGCGATCGAGCGTACGAGCGAGCGATAGTGTGAGTGAGTTAGTGATTGAGTGAGTTAGTGATTGAATTAGTGGGATGAGTGTGTCATGAGGAATGTGTTTTGATGTTCCCCATTGGATTGTTCGAGTGAGGTGGAGAGTGGATGGCAGCCGAATGTTCCGGTTTCCCGTTATCATGGTTGTGGTCAGCCAGTGATTCGAGTTCGGTGTTGGCAGTGTCGGTTTGCTGATCATCAGAGTTGATGTGTAATTGTATGATATGTGTGATAGTTGTGTTACTGTGGTATATGTTTGTGAGATAGTAGAGTAGGTGACGATTGTGCGTTATGTGTATGTGTTTATGTTTGTCGGAGTTGGGTGTTGTGTGGGACGAGGTGTATGTGAGCGTGTATACATGCGCCTGCGTGGCCTAATGGATAAGGCGTCTGCCTCCTAAGTAGAAGATTGCGGGTTCGAGTCCCGCCGTGGGTGTGGATTTTGTGGATATACGAAATTCCGAATCTCACCGAACCACTCCACATCTACTGCACGTCAGTATCAATCGTCAGATAGATCACTGACTGCTTCTGTCTGGTGCATGGAATAGGAGCGGAGGGTCCGATCAGTCGGCGCACACCGACTCGCGGTAAGTCCACATTCCTCTAGGTCGGTCCACCGCATACACGTCATCCACCTACAGTCTCTACTAATGATTCGCTTTCGCTATATGTCTTGTCGGTGCGACACTCATACACCGTCCTAACCTACAACCTAACTCATCATCGCTACCAAACACACACTGTGACAGATGTATCAACACACACACACACACACTCACCACTCTACTCACTCATCCACCCACTCACTTACACACTCTCGCTCTCTCACACACACACATACACACTCTGACAACCACCACTTGAGCAGTAGTCAATGGTTGTCGCACAGACAACAAACAACTGACTGCCTCTCAGTCAACAAGTTCACTGAATCACACAACGTCACAGCGTCAACACCAGTTCCAGTCTGTGATCAGTTGAAATGCACACATTGAATAAGGAGATCATTAAAATCTCACGAACAAATGCCAAAATAATTAGAATGCAGTGATGTGTGGTGTTTGTGTTGATGTTGCAGTATATTTGTGTGTAACGCTCTTGTACTGACATGTTGCATGCTGATTCTGTGACTGTTATGTATGAAAGTGTATCCGCTCAAAATCACCTAATCGAGCACTCAGTCATTCAGTCAGTCAATCAGTCAATCAGTCGTCCAATTATACGCACGTCTCGAGTGAGATGAAAGTTTAGTGGTCCCATATCTGACTCCACTTAGATCGTTTCTTACTTTTATTGAAATGTACATGTCGCCAATCCTCGTATATAATCATCGACTTAGATCACGTTGGTGAATAACGCGATTAAACAAGTCAAATTGGATAATGGATTTTTGAATAGGTATATTTCGTACAATCGTTGATCGGAAAGCGAAGCAAAACAAAATTACGTGCAATGGAGAAGGCGAATGAGCCAACTCAATTTAGCCAAGCGTGAATCCATATTTATAGTCGAATAAAAATCAGTTACAGACATGTGACGGTGCACACACAGACGCTCGTATAAAAACAGCAGTCAAGTTTGATAAGCGAATAATTAACAAGGTTAAAATGTGACTCAAGAAGGATGAATAGACTGGTCGGTCCGAAACCTAGAATGAATGAGCGATCGAGCGTACGAGCGAGCGATAGTGTGAGTGAGTTAGTGATTGAGTGAGTTAGTGATTGAATTAGTGGGATGAGTGTGTCATGAGGAATGTGTTTTGATGTTCCCCATTGGATTGTTCGAGTGAGGTGGAGAGTGGATGGCAGCCGAATGTTCCGGTTTCCCGTTATCATGGTTGTGGTCAGCCAGTGATTCGAGTTCGGTGTTGGCAGTGTCGGTTTGCTGATCATCAGAGTTGATGTGTAATTGTATGATATGTGTGATAGTTGTGTTACTGTGGTATATGTTTGTGAGATAGTAGAGTAGGTGACGATTGTGCGTTATGTGTATGTGTTTATGTTTGTCGGAGTTGGGTGTTGTGTGGGACGAGGTGTATGTGAGCGTGTATACATGCGCCCGCGTGGCCTAATGGATAAGGCGTCTGCCTCCTAAGTAGAAGATTGCGGGTTCGAGTCCCGCCGTGGGTGTGGATTTTGTGGATATACGAAATTCCGAATCTCACCGAACCACTCCACATCTACTGCACGTCAGTATCAATCGTCAGATAGATCACTGACTGCTTCTGTCTGGTGCATGGAATAGGAGCGGAGGGTCCGATCAGTCGGCGCACACCGACTCGCGGTAAGTCCACATTCCTCTAGGTCGGTCCACCGCATACACGTCATCCACCTACAGTCTCTACTAATGATTCGCTTTCGCTATATGTCTTGTCGGTGCGACACTCATACACCGTCCTAACCTACAACCTAACTCATCATCGCTACCAAACACACACTGTGACAGATGTATCACACACACACACACACACTCACCACTCTACTCACTCATCCACCCACTCACTGACACACACACTCGCGCTCTCACACACACACACATACACACTCTGACAACCACCACTTGAGCAGTAGTCAATGGTTGTCGCACAGACAACAAACAACTGACTGCCTCTCAGTCAACAAGTTCACTGAATCACACAACGTCACAGCGTCAACACCAGTTCCAGTCTGTGATCAGTTGAAATGCACACATTGAATAAGGAGATCATTAAAATCTCACGAACAAATGCCAAAATAATTAGAATGCAGTGATGTGTGGTGTTTGTGTTGATGTTGCAGTATATTTGTGTGTAACGCTCTTGAACTGACATGTTGCATGCTGATTCTGTGACTGTTATGTATGAAAGTGTATCCGCTCAAAATCACCTAATCGAGCACTCAGTCAGTCAGTCAGTTAGTCAGCTAGTCAGTCAGTCAGTCAGTCAGTCATTCAGTCAGTCAATCAGTCAATCAGTCGTCCAATTATACGCACGTCTCGAGTGAGATGAAAGTTTAGTGGTCCCATATCTGACTCCACTTAGATCGTTTCTTACTTTTATTGAAATGTACATGTCGCCAATCCTCGTATATAATCATCGACTTAGATCACGTTGGTGAATAACGCGATTAAACAAGTCAAATTGGATAATGGATTTTGAATAGGTATATTTCGTACAATCGTTGATCGGAAAGCGAAGCAAAACAAAATTACGTGCAATGGAGAAGGCGAATGAGCCAACTCAATTTAGCCAAGCGTGAATCCATATTTATAGTCGAATAAAAATCAGTTACAGACATGTGACGGTGCACACACAGACGCTCGTATAAAAACAGCAGTCAAGTTTGATAAGCGAATAATTAACAAGGTTAAAATGTGACTCAAGAAGGATGAATAGACTGGTCGGTCCGAAACCTAGAATGAATGAGCGATCGAGCGTACGAGCGAGCGATAGTGTGAGTGAGTTAGTGATTGAGTGAGTTAGTGATTGAATTAGTGGGATGAGTGTGTCATGAGGAATGTGTTTTGATGTTCCCCATTGGATTGTTCGAGTGAGGTGGAGAGTGGATGGCAGCCGAATGTTCCGGTTTCCCGTTATCATGGTTGTGGTCAGCCAGTGATTCGAGTTCGGTGTTGGCAGTGTCGGTTTGCTGATCATCAGAGTTGATGTGTAATTGTATGATATGTGTGATAGTTGTGTTACTGTGGTATATGTTTGTGAGATAGTAGAGTAGGTGACGATTGTGCGTTATGTGTATGTGTTTATGTTTGTCGGAGTTGGGTGTTGTGTGGGACGAGGTGTATGTGAGCGTGTATACATGCGCCTGCGTGGCCTAATGGATAAGGCGTCTGCCTCCTAAGTAGAAGATTGCGGGTTCGAGTCCCGCCGTGGGTGTGGATTTTGTGGATATACGAAATTCCGAATCTCACCGAACCACTCCACATCTACTGCACGTCAGTATCAATCGTCAGATAGATCACTGACTGCTTCTGTCTGGTGCATGGAATAGGAGCGGAGGGTCCGATCAGTCGGCGCACACCGACTCGCGGTAAGTCCACATTCCTCTAGGTCGGTCCACCGCATACACGTCATCCACCTACAGTCTCTACTAATGATTCGCTTTCGCTATATGTCTTGTCGGTGCGACACTCATACACCGTCCTAACCTACAACCTAACTCATCATCGCTACCAAACACACACTGTGACAGATGTATCAACACACACACACACACTCACCACTCTACTCACTCATCCACCCACTCACTTACACACACACTCGCGCTCTCACACACACACACATACACACTCTGACAACCACCACTTGAGCAGTAGTCAATGGTTGTCGCACAGACAACAAACAACTGACTGCCTCTCAGTCAACAAGTTCACTGAATCACACAACGTCACAGCGTCAACACCAGTTCCAGTCTGTGATCAGTTGAAATGCACACATTGAATAAGGAGATCATTAAAATCTCACGAACAAATGCCAAAATAATTAGAATGCAGTGATGTGTGGTGTTTGTGTTGATGTTGCAGTATATTTGTGTGTAACGCTCTTGAACTGACATGTTGCATGCTGATTCTGTGACTGTTATGTATGAAAGTGTATCCGCTCAAAATCACCTAATCGAGCACTCAGTCAGTCAGTCAGTTAGTCAGCTAGTCAGTCAGTCAGTCAGTCAGTCATTCAGTCAGTCAATCAGTCAATCAGTCGTCCAATTATACGCACGTCTCGAGTGAGATGAAAGTTTAGTGGTCCCATATCTGACTCCACTTAGATCGTTTCTTACTTTTATTGAAATGTACATGTCGCCAATCCTCGTATATAATCATCGACTTAGATCACGTTGGTGAATAACGCGATTAAACAAGTCAAATTGGATAATGGATTTTTGAATAGGTATATTTCGTACAATCGTTGATCGGAAAGCGAAGCAAAACAAAATTACGTGCAATGGAGAAGGCGAATGAGCCAACTCAATTTAGCCAAGCGTGAATCCATATTTATAGTCGAATAAAAATCAGTTACAGACATGTGACGGTGCACACACAGACGCTCGTATAAAAACAGCAGTCAAGTTTGATAAGCGAATAATTAACAAGGTTAAAATGTGACTCAAGAAGGATGAATAGACTGGTCGGTCCGAAACCTAGAATGAATGAGCGATCGAGCGTACGAGCGAGCGATAGTGTGAGTGAGTTAGTGATTGAGTGAGTTAGTGATTGAATTAGTGGGATGAGTGTGTCATGAGGAATGTGTTTTGATGTTCCCCATTGGATTGTTCGAGTGAGGTGGAGAGTGGATGGCAGCCGAATGTTCCGGTTTCCCGTTATCATGGTTGTGGTCAGCCAGTGATTCGAGTTCGGTGTTGGCAGTGTCGGTTTGCTGATCATCAGAGTTGATGTGTAATTGTATGATATGTGTGATAGTTGTGTTACTGTGGTATATGTTTGTGAGATAGTAGAGTAGGTGACGATTGTGCGTTATGTGTATGTGTTTATGTTTGTCGGAGTTGGGTGTTGTGTGGGACGAGGTGTATGTGAGCGTGTATACATGCGCCCGCGTGGCCTAATGGATAAGGCGTCTGCCTCCTAAGTAGAAGATTGCGGGTTCGAGTCCCGCCGTGGGTGTGGATTTTGTGGATATACGAAATTCCGAATCTCACCGAACCACTCCACATCTACTGCACGTCAGTATCAATCGTCAGATAGATCACTGACTGCTTCTGTCTGGTGCATGGAATAGGAGCGGAGGGTCCGATCAGTCGGCGCACACCGACTCGCGGTAAGTCCACATTCCTCTAGGTCGGTCCACCGCATACACGTCATCCACCTACAGTCTCTACTAATGATTCGCTTTCGCTATATGTCTTGTCGGTGCGACACTCATACACCGTCCTAACCTACAACCTAACTCATCATCGCTACCAAACACACACTGTGACAGATGTATCACACACACACACTCACCACTCTACTCACTCATCCACCCACTCACTTACACACACACTCGCGCTCTCACACACACACACATACACACTCTGACAACCACCACTTGAGCAGTAGTCAATGGTTGTCGCACAGACAACAAACAACTGACTGCCTCTCAGTCAACAAGTTCACTGAATCACACAACGTCACAGCGTCAACACCAGTTCCAGTCTGTGATCAGTTGAAATGCACACATTGAATAAGGAGATCATTAAAATCTCACGAACAAATGCCAAAATAATTAGAATGCAGTGATGTGTGGTGTTTGTGTTGATGTTGCAGTATATTTGTGTGTAACGCTCTTGAACTGACATGTTGCATGCTGATTCTGTGACTGTTATGTATGAAAGTGTATCCGCTCAAAATCACCTAATCGAGCACTCAGTCAGTCAGTCAGTTAGTCAGCTAGTCAGTCAGTCAGTCAGTCAGTCATTCAGTCAGTCAATCAGTCAATCAGTCGTCCAATTATACGCACGTCTCGAGTGAGATGAAAGTTTAGTGGTCCCATATCTGACTCCACTTAGATCGTTTCTTACTTTTATTGAAATGTACATGTCGCCAATCCTCGTATATAATCATCGACTTAGATCACGTTGGTGAATAACGCGATTAAACAAGTCAAATTGGATAATGGATTTTTGAATAGGTATATTTCGTACAATCGTTGATCGGAAAGCGAAGCAAAACAAAATTACGTGCAATGGAGAAGGCGAATGAGCCAACTCAATTTAGCCAAGCGTGAATCCATATTTATAGTCGAATAAAAATCAGTTACAGACATGTGACGGTGCACACACAGACGCTCGTATAAAAACAGCAGTCAAGTTTGATAAGCGAATAATTAACAAGGTTAAAATGTGACTCAAGAAGGATGAATAGACTGGTCGGTCCGAAACCTAGAATGAATGAGCGATCGAGCGTACGAGCGAGCGATAGTGTGAGTGAGTTAGTGATTGAATTAGTGGGATGAGTGTGTCATGAGGAATGTGTTTTGATGTTCCCCATTGGATTGTTCGAGTGAGGTGGAGAGTGGATGGCAGCCGAATGTTCCGGTTTCCCGTTATCATGGTTGTGGTCAGCCAGTGATTCGAGTTCGGTGTTGGCAGTGTCGGTTTGCTGATCATCAGAGTTGATGTGTAATTGTATGATATGTGTGATAGTTGTGTTACTGTGGTATATGTTTGTGAGATAGTAGAGTAGGTGACGATTGTGCGTTATGTGTATGTGTTTATGTTTGTCGGAGTTGGGTGTTGTGTGGGACGAGGTGTATGTGAGCGTGTATACATGCGCCCGCGTGGCCTAATGGATAAGGCGTCTGCCTCCTAAGTAGAAGATTGCGGGTTCGAGTCCCGCCGTGGGTGTGGATTTTGTGGATATACGAAATTCCGAATCTCACCGAACCACTCCACATCTACTGCACGTCAGTATCAATCGTCAGATAGATCACTGACTGCTTCTGTCTGGTGCATGGAATAGGAGCGGAGGGTCCGATCAGTCGGCGCACACCGACTCGCGGTAAGTCCACATTCCTCTAGGTCGGTCCACCGCATACACGTCATCCACCTACAGTCTCTACTAATGATTCGCTTTCGCTATATGTCTTGTCGGTGCGACACTCATACACCGTCCTAACCTACAACCTAACTCATCATCGCTACCAAACACACACTGTGACAGATGTATCACACACACACTCACCACTCTACTCACTCATCCACCCACTCACACTTACACACACTCGCGCTCTCACACACACACATACACACTCTGACAACCACCACTTGAGCAGTAGTCAATGGTTGTCGCACAGACAACAAACAACTGACTGCCTCTCAGTCAACAAGTTCACTGAATCACACAACGTCACAGCGTCAACACCAGTTCCAGTCTGTGATCAGTTGAAATGCACACATTGAATAAGGAGATCATTAAAATCTCACGAACAAATGCCAAAATAATTAGAATGCAGTGATGTGTGGTGTTTGTGTTGATGTTGCAGTATATTTGTGTGTAACGCTCTTGAACTGACATGTTGCATGCTGATTCTGTGACTGTTATGTATGAAAGTGTATCCGCTCAAAATCACCTAATCGAGCACTCAGTCAGTCAGTCAGTTAGTCAGCTAGTCAGTCAGTCAGTCAGTCAGTCATTCAGTCAGTCAATCAGTCAATCAGTCGTCCAATTATACGCACGTCTCGAGTGAGATGAAAGTTTAGTGGTCCCATATCTGACTCCACTTAGATCGTTTCTTACTTTTATTGAAATGTACATGTCGCCAATCCTCGTATATAATCATCGACTTAGATCACGTTGGTGAATAACGCGATTAAACAAGTCAAATTGGATAATGGATTTTTGAATAGGTATATTTCGTACAATCGTTGATCGGAAAGCGAAGCAAAACAAAATTACGTGCAATGGAGAAGGCGAATGAGCCAACTCAATTTAGCCAAGCGTGAATCCATATTTATAGTCGAATAAAAATCAGTTACAGACATGTGACGGTGCACACACAGACGCTCGTATAAAAACAGCAGTCAAGTTTGATAAGCGAATAATTAACAAGGTTAAAATGTGACTCAAGAAGGATGAATAGACTGGTCGGTCCGAAACCTAGAATGAATGAGCGATCGAGCGTACGAGCGAGCGATAGTGTGAGTGAGTTAGTGATTGAGTGAGTTAGTGATTGAATTAGTGGGATGAGTGTGTCATGAGGAATGTGTTTTGATGTTCCCCATTGGATTGTTCGAGTGAGGTGGAGAGTGGATGGCAGCCGAATGTTCCGGTTTCCCGTTATCATGGTTGTGGTCAGCCAGTGATTCGAGTTCGGTGTTGGCAGTGTCGGTTTGCTGATCATCAGAGTTGATGTGTAATTGTATGATATGTGTGATAGTTGTGTTACTGTGGTATATGTTTGTGAGATAGTAGAGTAGGTGACGATTGTGCGTTATGTGTATGTGTTTATGTTTGTCGGAGTTGGGTGTTGTGTGGGACGAGGTGTATGTGAGCGTGTATACATGCGCCCGCGTGGCCTAATGGATAAGGCGTCTGCCTCCTAAGTAGAAGATTGCGGGTTCGAGTCCCGCCGTGGGTGTGGATTTTGTGGATATACGAAATTCCGAATCTCACCGAACCACTCCACATCTACTGCACGTCAGTATCAATCGTCAGATAGATCACTGACTGCTTCTGTCTGGTGCATGGAATAGGAGCGGAGGGTCCGATCAGTCGGCGCACACCGACTCGCGGTAAGTCCACATTCCTCTAGGTCGGTCCACCGCATACACGTCATCCACCTACAGTCTCTACTAATGATTCGCTTTCGCTATATGTCTTGTCGGTGCGACACTCATACACCGTCCTAACCTACAACCTAACTCATCATCGCTACCAAACACACACTGTGACAGATGTATCAACACACACACTCACCACTCTACTCACTCATCCACCCACTCACTGACACACACACTCGCGCTCTCACACACACACACATACACACTCTGACAACCACCACTTGAGCAGTAGTCAATGGTTGTCGCACAGACAACAAACAACTGACTGCCTCTCAGTCAACAAGTTCACTGAATCACACAACGTCACAGCGTCAACACCAGTTCCAGTCTGTGATCAGTTGAAATGCACACATTGAATAAGGAGATCATTAAAATCTCACGAACAAATGCCAAAATAATTAGAATGCAGTGATGTGTGGTGTTTGTGTTGATGTTGCAGTATATTTGTGTGTAACGCTCTTGTACTGACATGTTGCATGCTGATTCTGTGACTGTTATGTATGAAAGTGTATCCGCTCAAAATCACCTAATCGAGCACTCAGTCAGTCAGTCAGTTAGTCAGCTAGTCAGTCAGTCAGTCAGTCATTCAGTCAGTCAATCAGTCAATCAGTCGTCCAATTATACGCACGTCTCGAGTGAGATGAAAGTTTAGTGGTCCCATATCTGACTCCACTTAGATCGTTTCTTACTTTTATTGAAATGTACATGTCGCCAATCCTCGTATATAATCATCGACTTAGATCACGTTGGTGAATAACGCGATTAAACAAGTCAAATTGGATAATGGATTTTTGAATAGG